>NC_053138.1:5540520-5840520 GCF_016808335.1 Panicum virgatum | reverse complement strand
AGGGAATAAAGGGATGATGCCGCATATGGCTGTTTTAAGTTCTTCCTTTCTGCGGGTTTATTTGCTAGCTGCAAAATCCCCGATTAATATTGTTTTCCGGCGCAACAACTGATCGATTATCTGGGGCGTCAGTTCTCGATCGAATGGCCGCCATGGTTTCCCCTCAAATTAAAGTAGCCATGGATGGCGAGATAAAGTGGGAGCAAACAAGCAAGGAAGCAAGTTGCAGGGACACTAGCTCGCTCAACTCTACCCTAGGTTCGATCTCTCTCTTCATGTAAGGATTATGTTTTTGTGCTTCCTGACATTCTACATCGGCGTAAGCAAAAGAAGCAGCAGCAAACAATGCAAGCTTTGATTGGCCTAGAACTTGGAGCCACTGATGCGCCCGTAATTGGGCTGTTTTCGTGGCGCTGCCCCCCGCACACACCACGCACCATAAACAAAGCATGGTTACGTTGTTGGTGATGACTAATAGTGACCGTATTATGCGCTTAATACTAATACGTATATGGTGGGAGCGCCGTACGCTGCATGCTGCGAAATCATCTTTGTCGTCCATCGGGACGGGTCTTTAATTTTTCCAAAGGGAGACCCGGCCGTGTCTTTCCTGCTTTTGTTCGATCGTTGAAACAATCCGATCGACCCCCCGGCCCGTTGTTTACAGCTTCTCTCTCTCTCTCTCTCTCATACTTATGTTCAGTCGTCTGATGACTGCCCTATCGAGGAGGGAATCTTTGAGCTACTTGATCGATCAGATGAGCCGCTTCCTTCCTTTGGTTTTGTCTTGTTTCTTCAGGTTCATATTCTTTTCTTCGTTCTTCCCGGCCGGGCGGAGACGACGCGATCTGGGCCGGGGTACCCTCGCTCGCTTTTACGTCAGTCGTCAGTCACTCACACGTCACTATCGAACAGCACGAATCTCGATTAACGGAGAAGCAGCTTGCAGTAATTAAATTGCCATGCATGATCAGTACTAGCAGGCAGGGTATACTAGCAGCACTAGCTAGCTAATATACTTGCAAGAGCTAGGCTTAACCCTACATACCTCTAGAGATGAGACTATATGAAAGGACAGCAACCGTATATATGGCATCTAGCTAGGGCTGGATTATTGGTGCACCAAATAAACACACATATATAGCGGTGTCCTATCAAAATAAACACATATTCTTTTTTTTTTTGCGAAGATATTCTAGTTAACTTTAAGGAAATGTTTTTCAACCAAGCACACTCTTCTTCTTGGCTTTTTACCGATCGAGAGGGCAACAAATAATTAAATTCTGCGGTTAACTTTTCACAGTTGGATAGTACCGTACCATTTGGATGCTGCGTTTGGTTGAAAATTTCATGATGCATGCTATCTGAAACTTGAAATGGACAGCAGCAGGCCGGGAGCTAAACTAGTATGTAATTTAACATGATTGGTGGGTGCGCTAGCATGCGTGCTTGTGCTTTGCTTTGAGTCGAAAAGCTACTAGACAACTAGGGTCGGCCGGCACTACTACAAATGATATATATTCTAGTAGCTAGCAGATAAGTCAAATTGTTATACACATCGGTAGGTGCATGCAACGACTTTCAATTATCTTGCGCATTGCGCCTGCAGAATGAAGCAAATCATTAAAGGACGGACACACATTCATGCATGCATCTATGAGCTGATGAGAGCGCTTCTGCATATATATAATTAAGGACACTAGAGTACTGTAAGTGATTCCGATTATTAGTGGACGCGCGTAGCAGGGCCCAGTATCTTTATTTGCAATGCAAGGTCTTGAAAGGTCAACGATCGAACACCAGCAAGCTAGGCAGCAACGTACGTACACGTGGACCGCCGTCGTCGTAGAGCCGTACTATATATAAGCTCGTACGTATACATGATGGCACCCACGTACACATGGCGTGCATGATTATATTCCTCCGTCCCAAAAGTTTACGCGTGTGACGGGACGCGTCCCTTCTCTCCAGCGGCGGAGCCAGGATCCAGAGCTAGGGGGCTCTCCTTTTCTTCTTCCTCCTCCCTCCTCTCATTCATTCTTCTTCCTCCTCAAAACTTTCTCCTTCCTTCTTCTTCCTCCACAAAATTTGTAGGGGGAACTTGGGGGGGCTTCCATGGAAGCCAAGGTGGTAGAGGGGCTTGAGCACCCCTGGCTCCGCCACTGCTTCTCTCCTCTCTTTTGCCTTTGAGCGACACACATATATAATCTTGCTTGACCTGCCGGCCAGTACTAGTACCATACATCGAGACCAACCAACACTTTAGTTATCATATACTAGCCTATCAACCCGTGCTAATTAAAATTAATTAATTAATATAAAGATAAAATTTATAGCTAATAATTATAATTTTCTATCTCATGTCCTCTTTCATCTACTAAATATTCTAACACATACTCTAAAATACATACTTCTCATTATCTAGTTGCAATCGCAACAGATACCATTTTGCATGACACCTCCATGTGTGTTTGACATATATTTAGTTGAGCTATTTTTTGTGAATTGGTATTCTTGTCTCTTCCACCATACATGAATACATGGTGACACATATCATTGGTAGTAATTTTATATAAATAATAACATAAAATAATATATTAATAATGATAGAAATAGTAATATAGAATTTTATATTGGTGCACTTTAATATTTTATAATTGTGTAATTTAGATTTAGATCTAGGGTTACTTTAACTTTTAATAATGACATTATATGAAAATTTAGGGGGTTATTTGCATTATTTTTATAATGGTATATGTGGGTAATTTACACAAAGATTATGGAGTTACTTTAGTTTATTTTCATAATGATAGATATGGGTAATTTATTAGGAAAAATAATAGATCCAATGACTATTATGATTAGAGTTGTTGGATTGATGGTGTGATCTTTCTGATTTTTGTGAGAGTTTCTAAGATTTCTCTTTTTTTTTAGAGTGTACACCTAGGATCCTAAGTGGCTTCACGTGGAGGCTTTAAAGGAGCCTCCAATTAGTAATAGTATAAGATAAAATATGCATGTAAATTCATACACATTTGTATATATGCTGTATATATAACTAGTTCATCACCTCGATCCCTGTGGGGTACTTGTGCCTCCTGTTTTGCTGGTAAGTAGGGCCACCTGCCACCTCAATATAGAAAGTAGAAACCCTAGCCAACCAGCCAGCTACGTGTCTCATTCGACGTACCATCATGTGGCCGTTACATGGGCCCTGCAATTGCAACGAGAAAAAGCAATGCTTGTACGCGTCTGCTGCAACACATATATATAATTGCATCGCATGCTCTCGAATGCATCGACATATAATTGCATCGACATCGATCGATATCTATCTTTCTCTAGCTAGTAGTATATATGTGTGTGTTTGTGGCATGCTGTTGTTGTGGATGTGGCTGCTTCAAGATTAATTAATAATAATCTTGTGCGTGAAGTGACTTGGCAGCAAAGCTCTCGCTCCTGTCCGGTGATGTCATGAGGGTGTCCACTGGTCTCTAGACATAGCTATAGCTAGTTTTATCAGCCCGTCGAAACGGCGACCGGTCAAGTCGAAAGAGTTGTTGGCCTGTGCTTGTTTTCATGGCCGAATGATTATTGTGATTGGTGGGGAAGAAGGATCCGGTACTAGATTGCTGTAACAGCCAGCAGGATCGGAATATTTGGCATATGTGTTGTGTTGTGTTGTATGTGTTAGTTTGGTGTTGGATGATGATAAGGTTGTTTGCTATCCTGAGAGACTAGCTAGCTTGGTTTGTACTACTCCTCACAAAAGCTAGCTAGCCTATAGCTTGCCTTGATGTAGGATGGAGTAATTCGGAGGGGCATGCACTTGGTTGGGGATTGCAAAAACATGACAAGGAAATTAAGCATGCTTCTCGATCATTCTTTTCCTCTGCACCAACCACGTACGACAGTGTTGTTGCTAATGAGGAGACTAGCAGCAATGTAAGCAAGTCCGATTCCTTTTAAAGGGTATACTATTAGAACTTAAGTGTCTACTATATGTATAGTAGATAATTGCTGTATTTTCATTTGCTCTACAACAAGCTAGCCAGCTGACTGGCTCATATATAGACCTAGACGCTCCTGCGATGAATATTTTATTATATGCGTGCGACGCAGACTGCGCGCGATGATGCACTGAGATATGATTCCATTAAGATAAACAAATTAAAGCAAAACTGGTCGGACAAAACAGATTCCCTGTTATCTCAAAACATGGCCGGGCCCATCCATTATCAAATGATCGATATATATGCATGTTATAGCTATAGCCACACTTTGCTCATCACGATCCGGTCGATTATATATATATATATATATATATATATATATATATATATATATATATATATATATATATATATATATATATATATATATATATATATATATATATACTGATGCAGTGCATATGCATGACAGTGCCCCCAGCAGGAAAAAGGTCTTCCATTTCGCTTTCTTACAGCTAGTAGCCGTACTCACTACGGCAAGAGGGTCTGCAGAGACCAATAACCAGAGCTAGCGCGTGATTGTTCCATCTTGCAGACATTTTTCTTTTTTTTTGGGGGGGTCTATCTTGCAGACATTGCTAACGACGTGAGATATTGCCATCATTGCCAAATCCATGTAGGTTTTCTTCATGCTGCGTTAGTATCACAAGTATCACGCTACTTGGCCAATTACCTAACTCTTTCTTTCTAGATGCATGGAAGTAAATGGGCTCACTCCTTGTGAATGTACACTATATATATTTAGTTCTTCTTCATCACCTCTCAAAACAAAGAGAAATGTCATCATGTTTAGTGGAAATGTTTTTTTTTCTTGAGAAAGAGTAAGATGGTGTCCTAGAGAGAGAAAATATCTTGTTGGAATGTTGGGGAATGATGTACTAGAAACATTGGACAATTTGTAGAAATGTAGCGGTGAATACATTTCATAAAACAAAACAAATCGTCTCAAATTATTAGCGTGCCATATACATTTTCTTCAAGGAAAAAGGTAGCACCGTATTTGTAGGCCGGTCTATAAACAGCAAACCTCTGCTATATCTATATCTATATCTATATCTATACCTATTACTAAAGCGAGTAAAGTTTCCACCTAATTTTTTGGTTTGGTATGTTGGTTTGGTCTGTTTGTGTTATTGACAGGTGGGCCTTAGTCCATCTCGTATGCGAGTCGGACCAACCCCCTCCGTCCATGACTCTATCACGTAGCTCCCTATAAATTAATATAACACACGGGCACCAATATGTATCCGATACTTATAGTGCCAACTTTATCCGTAGCAGCGCACGGGCATAATTGCCTAATATAGCTAAAAAGTGAAGAAAAAATTGAACATGTGATACAGCTTGTTTGGCATGGTTTTCTCTTTGTTGTACAGTGACTCCTGGATGATGTTGGTGTTACGTCAGCAGCGACGCGTATAATCAGCGCCTCATAATCCCGGGCTAATTAGGCGAGTTACTGGAAAGGTGACAGTGTTAAAGCAGACGTAGGGTAGCCGCAGAAAGAAGGAAATAATTAGCGCGACAACCCGAGTCAACTAACAAAAGAAAAAGGGAGTGTTTAGCAGTAAGGGCAACTAGTTGATTATACTGATTGAAAGAATGTTGTGATGGGGCTATCGATGCCAAAAGCAGGCGCGGATCCACGCTCCATGTCTTTGACTTTTGTCGACCATTTGGTAGGTGCCTGGCAATCGGCCGGCCGGCCTCAAAGACTACGGTGAAAGCTATATATTTTGGATTATTTCAAGATGTCGAGGGGTATGGGTATTAAAGAAAACAAGTAATATTTTTGAAAACGTTCAAATCGAATAAATCTTTAAAATGTGTGCATGCACCTAAACACAATTTGAAGTTTGGGTCTTCATGGCAAAGCTGGGTGTGGTTGGTCAATCAACTTCTTCCATGTCGATGGTACGTGTATTCTTTTAAATCCTTTTTTTTCTCTTTGTATAAATGCGCATATATGCAGTTCGTGGGGGTTGCCTAAAGCCATTATTGAATTATATAGGCATTAAAAATTATTGAGTGTGGGGATTATTTTTTGAAACTGAGTAGTGTGCATGTTTATAACTAACTAAATAGTCTTAACAGCACTGGCAAAAAAAAAGGTGAAGAGTTTGATGGCAGACTTGCTAAAACAACAATTTCTGTTTGGGAAAATTGTTCTAGATGGGGAATATAGCTGTAACTAATAAAAATGCTAGAAAATGGATAAGTGAAAAAGAAAAATAAAACGTGGTGCATGCCGGAGGCGCCTCCTAGCTAGCAGGGTGAGGTGGGCCGGCGAGCGACGGCACGCGTGCTCCGCCCAAACGGCTAAAAAGCGGGGCAAACGATGGGCGGGAGGCAAAATCGATCCTCCCCGTAGACCCCCGATTTTGTTTGGTCTCGCCACGCCACCGGAGCCCTTTTCGATTTCTCGATCTCGACGGCCACCACCCTCTCTACACGTATGTTGCTATCAGATAGCTAGAAGTTGCAGCCCAGCTACTCGTCCCTGGCGCGCGTCTATCTAATCCGAATATTTGACGCTAGAAAATGTACAATTGATAAGTAATTTAGAGAAATAATTGAACAGTCTGTGGTACAGTGCAGTGGGTCTTTTTATTTAGGAGCGCGAGCATGTATCGCTGGCGAGGGTGGTGAAGAAGTTGAAAGTTTTCGAGCTTTGCAAGGATTCACTGCAACCAGCTAGTTTCCCCCTTCTCCTCCTTTCTCGAAAGCTACATTTAAGACAGGCGGAAGGAGCGGCGAATCTGTTTCCGGGACCGATTCCGGCAGCTCCCCTCTTCTCTGGCGTCTCCTCCGGCGCCGGCGAAGCAGGGGAGCGGGGAATCGGCCGCCGGTTGTGCATACTTCCTAGGTAGTAGTAGATCTAGGATAGTTTAGGTTTGGTCCGTGGCGACGTGGTCGCTTGTGATCTTTGGCTCCTCGGTGGCGGCAGCGGTCCGACTAGCGACGAGGAGGTCTCTCCTCCGTTGTTGTGGCGTGGATGCGGGTGCTGCTGTCTGCAGGGTGGTGCTGTATCCCGGTGTCGGTTGCAAGGTGAGGCCGGCAGCGCTTCGGTGGATTTTGGTCCTCCGGCTCTTCCTCAATCTCGTCGTCCTCCGCTCCGAGGCCGGCGATTGAGCTTGTGGGGTTCGTCCTCGTCAGATTTGGAGTCCGTGACAGTGCTTCAAATCTTGTCGAGGCTTGTACAGGTGCGTGCCGTCGGCCAATGGTGGCGGTGGCCCAGGTTCTTCATTCTTCGCCTTTGCTTGAGTTGTTGCTTGCCTTCTTCGTTTTATGGCTGCTATGATTTGAAGTGGATGAGTGTGCGGAGGCGTGGGAAGTGCCAGATCGAGAGGTCCGACGGCTGCTGTTCTTTCAACGGAGATCCTTTGCAGCTTTTCAATTTCTTGTCCGATCTTCGATCTGGGGGACAGTGGATAGAGGTTGGCTGCTTCGATGTGCAGAGCTGCGAGCGGCAGGGCGGCGTCTTCTCGGTGCGACGTTGACGAAGAACAGTAGTGCCAACAGTAGGGACTTGCTTGTAATTGTTTTATCTTTTGGGGATCTTTCTGCAAAAGAAGGGTGTAATGTCCCGTCCTTATCCTTTTAATATACGTGGCATCATTCTCGCAAAAAAAATATTTTTCTCTCACACCAAACCAGCACCAGCCATCAGTCAGTCAGCAGTACTTACTTTTCTCTCATAATAAATCAACATCAGTCACCAGCCACAGCAGAGTGAGATTTCCTGCTACCACATCGTTGCTGGATTATTTTTTAAAGGCAATTCTGGCGGCTGTATATATGCTCTTTTTGAGGGCAGAGTAGCGAATTGTAGTTGCTGCTGGTTATAGCTGGAAGGTAACTGACAACGCGGAGCAACTGGGCTGTACCATTTCTAATTCTAGCCCTAACGACGTAACAGCCCATTTAATCCGTGTGCTTTTTGATGGTCCACTTGACTAATGAACGAAACCAAAAGCCCGGCAGCCCCAAACGTTGTCCAATTGGGCCTTTTCCCCTTCCTGGGTCATGATATGCTGCAGTTGAATTCGGCAAGTAAGAGTCCTCTCGCTGAGTTCGGCCCGCAGTCGCATTACCTAAACTTAAGGTTAACTTTTTTCTTTTATTCCGGTCGACTTCTAACAATTCCATTGCACGCCTGACGTTGCGGCCATCGATCGAATTGTTGCACCCGTTGCTCCAAGTGCTCCGATAGATTATATTCCGAGGGGGTGTGTGTGTGTGTGTGTGTGTGTGTGTGTGTGTGTGTGTGTGTGTGTGTGTGTGTGTGTGTGTGTGTGTGTGTGTGTGTGTGTGTGTGTGTGTGTGTGTGAAATTATTATCAATGAACCGAGCGTGTGATCAATCAGCTAATGATGAATGGCATGCATCTAGAATTCTAGATCTAGTAGTAAGACCTTTACTCCTTTAGCTAGTCCTAGTCATGCATTGCCTGAGAACGATCCACACACAACACATACACTACCAGATCCCGCAACTGCAACTGCAAATAAATAAAAGGAAATTTAATTAACCTGCACGACGAATTCCATTCCAGTCTAGTCTGCACTGACCGCGACAGGGACCGATACAAAAGTTCCAGGGTCGCAGGGGTTGTGTATCATGCATGACGATCGATGATGCATCGATCATCAGAGTTCAGAGACGAACCAGCGACAAAAGATCGACCGATCCAACAGGCAGGTTAATTAACTTTTCATTCAGTCAGTCGACAATACACAATACATATTATTAGCGGCAACTCAGCAGAGCGGTTCCTTCCGAGTCCAAACGCTTTCGACCAAGAAAGCCACGTGGACCTAATTGATCACGATTGAACGAAAAATTGATGCGAGAAGAAACGTCACAGCAACAGACAATGTATATGTCTAGCTGCAGTCTTTGGTTTCTTTTTAATTTACTGGGAGTCATCAGGCTTGCTGGCCTTCAGCAGAGCTGAAATAAACATGCATGGCCGATCCAGTACCTGTCTGAAACCTGTATTACATTTGCGGAAACATTCTTATATATATGCACATATATACTAATTTATTATTAGTTGCACGCATCCTAGGCACAGGCAGGGCCGTGTCAATGATAGGTCTGTGGATGACAGCAACACCACCAGAACCGTAGCAGCTAGATAGCTTAGCTGCAAAAACAGCCACATGCCAGGCCAACTCAGTGTAAAATTAAATGGGACAACAAATAAATTAACCGAATTAATTAGCTAGTAAACACGGTATGGTACACACAAAACAAAAGGAACTGGTTCGTTCCATGTGTGCGCCGAAGAAGGCCGCTCCAACGCAAATTCATCTACTAAATATTATGAATTCATTCCCCTTCTAGAAGGAGACCGCAAAGTCTAAGATTTTGATAATTATACTGTGTCACGGTATTAATGCAGCGTGTAAAAGATTCTGCTGTTTGATATTTCTCACGATATATTTGTTGGCTTTCGTGTTAATATATATATAACCATGATGACGAAACCAAAGAATCCAACAGGCAACAGCAAATTAGTTATTGCTACTTAGTTACTGTGTGTTCATTTCTATAATTAATTAACAAAAGTCAATGATTATAATTCAAAATAATATAGCATTACTGCTAGTAAAAAGTTTTAACTCCACTCTTTTATATATAACTTGGTCAATGGTAAGTGTAATTTTGTACTGAACAACTTTAATATAATGTTAATCATTTAGAGAAAGGGGAATGTGTTGGATCATCTGGGCATGAATGTTAATCAACTTTTAGAAGCTGGTATTGACACATTCATCGATCACGATTGATACTGTGCGACATTTCATGCATATTCACTACGCAATTAGGGGAAGGGCCGCTGTTGCTTATCTTATATATGTAGGCCAAAACTCATGCATTATATGCCATATAAGATTCAAGATAACAAACATTTGATCTATCCACACAAGTCAAGGTTTTGTGAAATTACTAAAATTTTCACAAAAAACATAAGATAACCGAGAAGACATGTCATCTGAAGATTATTATTACGCAGTACATGATGGTAACACATAGGATGACATGTAAGACAGAGCACGACGATTGGACTATAGCCTTATAAATGTCTCACCCAAGCACCCAGCCAAAATAACAGCTATATAGATAAATATATTTTAAGGTCGCACGTATTACTGATCAAATCTCCAACGTTTAGGTTATGTCGTTATATATGCAACGATACTAACTTTTACCTACCCGTATGGTAATGAGCAATGACTGCGATAGCCTGCACTATTATACTGTCAAAAAGGGGTGCTTCTATGCCAAGCACCTCCGATCCATTGCATGTTTCCACTGCAGAGAGGAGCGAGCTCAAGACAGCTAGGGCACAGTGCTGGATAGCGAGGGCAGCTGCTAGGCTCCAAGCTGAAGGCCGGCCGGCACAGCAGATGACCTCCAAATAAAGCTAGCTTGTTCAAAACCGTGTACCATCTTTTATTCAGAAACGGCCGACAAAACCAATGCCCGCCTCTTTGGCCATGTCTCCGACTTTATAATAACCTGGACCCCATGGACGCAAACTTCACTATCATCAGCTCGTCAAGACTTCGTTTACCAATCCCCAAAACCATCGTAGCTAGCAAAGTGTAGGCCATGGATAGCGGCAGCAAGATGGAATCCAGCAAGCAGGCTGCGTCAGGCGGCGAGGCCATGACAACATCGCCTGAGCCGCCGGCGGCAGGCGGGGGTGGAGAGGAAGAGGTGGCCGGAGAGGAGGCGGCCGGGTCGCCACCGGCGGCTCCAGCTGCTGCTGCTGCTGCTAGCCCGAGGCCGTACTACGAGTGCGTCTTCTGCAAGCGCGGGTTCACCACGGCGCAGGCGCTCGGCGGCCACATGAACATCCACCGCCGCGACCGCGCCAAGCCGCCGGCCCGCGACTCGCCCACCGGCATAACGTCCGTGTCCCACAACGTCGAGTGCTACAACAAGTACCGCCACTTGGTGTCGCCGCCGTATTATCCTCCGGCACAGTCGTCGACTCCGATTCCGGTCGGTGCCGGCAGCAGCTTCGCTATGTACTACGTGAGCTCCGGGACCTCGGCGGCGGCCGGAGCTAGGCTGGACGCCGAGGGCGGGAGCCCTAGCAGCGTGAGCCCCAAGGAGCTTAGCCTATTCGGTGACGGTGAGGCCAATCGCGATCAAGACTTGCACCTGGGCCTCGGCCGCCAGGGGCACATCGGCGGCGGATCGCGCACGCCGGAGGGCGGGTTGGAGCGGCAGCAGTCCGGCGGCGAGTCGGAAAGGGAGCTGGACTTGGAGCTCAGGCTTGGGCGTCGTCCCAGGCATTGATCTCATGGTAGTGCAGCTCTCGCACAAACACTACCCCCTGCCTGCATCCATGTATATGGTTTATGCGATATATACATGGTGCTATATTAATTGGTGCATTTGTTCTTTTTGTTTGTTTCTTTCTTACTTGTATGTATGCCTTCTTATAATGCTTTTGTGGTACATATGGCGGCCGTTTGATTTTGTTGCACATTTTATGACCGATTTACTGTGGTATTCTGGCCATTATATGGAAAAGTTCATGCTAGATACTTTGGTTTCTTAATTTTTTGTTTAACTAAATTATTGTTGCTACTTTGTAACTTAGTCATCATCGCTAAAGGTGACTATGTACTAATTATTTGTCGTAATGGCAATAGCAAGATTTGTGTTTGTTATATCAAACATGAAATGATTAATGAATTTTATGATCAATGCAACTCAACTAGAAGGCATAATTCAATATATTGAGTAACAACTTCCTATTACGCATCCTGAAAATATCAATGTTAATAACTACTGCTCCATGCTTTTGTTCAAGCCTTTTTTCAAAATTAATTGATTTGTGTACAGTATAGTTAAGGAATGAAGAAACAACTGAAATGCTTTCAGCAATGAATTCTCTTAAAGCATTGTAATTTTGGAGTGAGGGTTTTAATTTCAAGAAACGTGAGTATATGAGCTCTTGAATTTTATTGTTTTGCTTTTTACCTCTTATCTTATTTTTCTGGTTGAAGATAGTGAAGTTTCCATCCATGGGCTCTGGGTTATTTTGAAAAAAAAACATATCACTTAATGTCGTATAGCCCCATGCATATATTTAGACAAACTCACACACATATGCATGAGTTGAATTATTGATGAGATCTGTGCCACGTAAGTATGTATAGAGGGGAGAAGGGTCGCACCCTTCCCTGATGATTAAATCCTTTGATGATGGATTGAACTCATATTTTCAATTTGGTTTTTGATCATCAGATTTTATTTTCGTTCATGCTGGCTTTTTGAGGAACAACTGGGAGCATGGAAGAGCTAGATGTCAGTAGATACTCGGGCTCACATTTTTTATATTTGCTAAAATCATGTTTGTGAAATGTGAATATATTGTCCATAAATATTTGTAATTTTTTATTAATGAATGGTGTATATTTGTTTAAAACTATATGTTGGTAGTTTGTTCTCTTTTGTTAGAACAAATGAAGCAAAAAAAAAAACCGCGCCCATATGTTTAGTTATATTGCTTAGGGTGCGTTTAGTTCCCAAAAACGAAAATTTTTTGGTGTCCCATCAATATTTGACCAGATATCGGGAGGGCTTTTCGAACACTAATTAAAAAACTAATTTCAGAACTCACTTGGAAACCGCAAGACGAATCTTTTGAGGCCTTTGACCGCATCATTAGCACATGTGGGTTACTGTAGCACTTATGGCTAATCATGCCCTAATTAGGCTCAAAAGATTCGTCTCGTCGTGTACATCCAAATTGTGTAATTAGTTTTATTATTTAATTACATTTAATGCTTCATACATGTATTTCAAAGGGGAGGTGAAAATTTTTGGGTGAAAATTTTTGGGAACTAAACGGCCCCTTAGTCAAACTATAAAAAGAAATTGCAATACCTTTTATATATCACGTAGTAAACACTTGGCGATTGATTTCATGCCAAGAAAATTGCATCGCGGGGGTATTTAGCCTATAGTCCTATGCAAGCGTTCTTATCTTATCGTCGACACTTGGCCATGGGCCATTTTTTGTCATAGTATTGTGTATGGTGAATGTATTGAGAGATAGAGTAATACATTATACATCAGTACCCTAAATTGGTACCTTTGTCCACACAACAGCGTAAAAGTATCCTTATTATACATATTAATTGTGATTGCTGATATTTTACACTTAGGGAAACATGTGAATTTGACCTTAACCAAAGTAAAAGTAAACAAATGTAAGAAATAAAACTTTTGAATTAGTAAATGAGTAGATAATTGAAAAATATATCAAGCAAGGAGCAACAAGACTAAGGATATGGTTTTGATTGCTGCAGTGCCATACACTATTTTTTTGTTTGAAAAGCTGCAGTGCCATACGCTATGATTATTTGGTACAGTGCTTGGTATATGTGCATTCCACTTATAATTATTGTTCTTAGATCTGATATTACTCGTTGATGTCACTCAATAGTCTATTATGACTCTAAATTATACCACTTGTTGGAGTGACCAAAACCCTATTATGTACTTTTACATCTTGGATGATTTTTCTTTTAGGCGTGACCTTAATTATATTGTGCAATCAATCGGAGGGAGCATCAAGAGTCCTCGCTACTCATGAGTATGATATGATAGTGGCTCAAAGATACTGTTATCTCATACGCATGTATAATTTGAATTCAACACCAGTTATGTCTTGAAAACACAAATACATTATGTTTCCATATGTTCAGGATGCACAATGTATTGATGACCGTTTGTACATGTTATAGTGCAATGTCTGTAGAAATGAATGTTGGTTCATACAGACGAGTTACTCATGATACAAATCCAATTGCTATATTTGTTGGCAATAAGAACCAATGACTATTTACCAAACTGAAGGTGCAGATAATATTTGTATAATTTAAGTTAGTAATGCAACTGAACTGTGCAAATGCATATGACCAATGCAAATTTTAACCACTACTATCTCTGTTCTAAATTATAGTTCATTTGACTTTTTTGACATTAAGTTTGATCATTCGTCTTATTGAAAAAAATTGTACAAATATTGCCAAATTTAAGTTATTTTTGAAAATCTTAT
This sequence comes from Panicum virgatum, assembly GCF_016808335.1. Classification (NCBI taxonomy): domain Eukaryota; kingdom Viridiplantae; phylum Streptophyta; class Magnoliopsida; order Poales; family Poaceae; genus Panicum; species Panicum virgatum. The sequence continues at coordinate 5,826,414 of NC_053138.1, read as the reverse complement.
ATTGATAAAGCAACTCACCACAAAAAGAAGTGATATTTTACACAATTTTTTTAATAAGATGAGTGGTCAAGTTTGGAGTCAAAAAATTTGAAACGGATGGAGTACTTGCAATTTGAACAGCTAGATTTTTATTTTTGCAGTAAAAATGAAATATAGCAATTCTTATCTCTTTTGGAGATCGTCTCCGGCACGAGCCGGCCGCCATCACGTGGGCCCGCTCTCCTCGGGCACTGCCCCAGCGCATAACGCCGAAGGCTCAGATCACACCCCCCTTAAACCCCTGTAAACACAAAAATAACGTCATATAGAATATTTCGATACATACGTGGAGTACTAAATGAAGTCTATTTACAAATTTTTTTACATGAATGGGCTGTAAATCGCGAGATGAATTTAATGAGCCTACTTAATTCATGATTTACAACAGTTATGCTACAGTAATCATCCACTAATTATTAATTAATCATGAATTAATTAGCATCATTAGATTCGTAGTCTGTGCAAAAATTGCAAAAAATTTTATAAATAAACTTCATTTAGTAGTTCAAATTAACAAGATTCCAACACAATTTTTGCGCGTGGAACTAAACACACCCCAAGTCCCCTATGACTCGCCCCAAACCCGAGCAGTAAACGACGCCACACCTCCGCCGCCGTCAGATCGGAGCTCGACTCCGACCTCCCCTCCTCCGCCGCGATGGCGGCGCCGCCGCGCCGCCCCCTCCTCACCCTCCTCGCCGGGCTCCTCGTCGTCGCCTCACTCGCCACCCTCGCCGAAGCCATCTACGAGGACCAAGTCGGCCTCGCGGACTGGTGCGTGTTTCGCCCGCCTAGATCCAACCCGCCCTTAGCTTAGATCTGGTTGGGCAAGCGCGACGCAGCGGAGCTTTCGAGCTTCTAGTTCAGATCGCTATTCGAATTGTGCGGTGGGGTTTCGTGCGGTGGCAGTGTAGATTCAGGAGGTTTTGTCGAATCAGGGAGTGGTTTTACGAGCTTCCAAGTGAATTCCGTAGTAGCGGTGGAGTTTGCGGATGATTCTGGTGGCATGTCGTGCTAGTGAGTAAGTTTGTTTCGGTATCAGCTAGTGAGTACAGTGGTTGCATCCTACTTTGCAATCTTAGTGCAAGCTTCTCCGTTTTTCCTCGGGAAATTTGTGCACGGGCTCGATTCATGGGCAGGCTTCATCCGACTAAAGCACTCTGCTTGAAGTTTTTGGATCGGTTTGTGTTTTGTGGATGAGGTCTGATTGCCTTGTGGCCTGTGCGCTCAAATTTTGGTGGGAGTATTGTGTTACGTATGACTTGGTGCTTTGCAGTGTCTTGCTTGGTATAGGTTTTGGATGTGTTTCCCTGGTGCGCGCTTTTCATGGTTAGTTAGGATTTTTACCACAGATCCTACTTGGTCCACCTTCTGTGCATGCATGAAATGCAGGCAGTTGCATTTAGGATTTTAGGTTACTGTAGTGCATAGGGTAGTTAGGATTAAGTTGGGAGCTAAGAACCTTTAGCTACTGTATAATTTTTATCAATTTTCTTCTAAATATATTCTTTGCATTAAAGTCAAGTTTCCTTAACTTAGGGGTAAGCTTCTTAATCACTAATCGTGAAGGATGGATTTCTCTTTCCCTAAATGTTCTTCCTTGATGGTCTTGCTTATCTTACTCGTTGAAGCCTCTAGTGTTTAGCCTGTGCGCCATCCTGGATCTCCTCATACAGTAGTCATCCGGTTATCCACCCGATGTACTAGCATACGCCACATGATGACATTATCAAGGAAACCTAGTGGGTCCTGGCTTTATTCAATTGCTTCGGTGTTCATGATTGTTATTATCAGGTTTATGGGTGCTTTGACATTTAGTTTTCTACAACAATTGCTAACATGCTGTGCTTTCCATTGAGAAGCCTATGTTTATTTCATCATGCATGCTGTGGTGTTGTGTGATTCTATATCTGAGGCTTTACTTAGTAAGCTGCATTAGAGTTCACTGTTTTGATGTGGAATCAGTTATTGCTAGCTGCTGCTGTTCTGTTCGCCTAAATGACCGTTTAGCCTGTTGAAACACCAATTAAATGCTACACAGTGGTCAACAATTCCCGTTTAATCAGTTGTATAGCCTGTTTAATTGACCCTTTAGCCTATCGAATTGGCTGTTTTGTCCAATAATTGGCTTAACGATTGATGACCAACTGTTCAGTGTTTAGGTTAACACTCCTGCTGCACCTACTAAAACCATTTGATATGTAGCTAGCTATATGTAGTCTCTCAGGAAAACCCAATAGAACCATTTTAATGTTTTCATGTTCTTTGCAGGCATCAGAAGTACATTGGAAAAGTAAAGCAAGCAGTTTACCATAGCCAGAAGAGTGGAAGGAGGCGTGTTGTGGTCTTGACAGAGGAAAATGTGATCGCTTCTCTTGATCTTCGTTCAGGAGACATATGTGAGTTTTCCTGGTCCTACATTCAGAAATCAAAACTGCAGGTTCATGGATGCTGCATGCAAATATTTTGCGCACATTTTTTATTTTTTTCCTTAATATCTGTGGATTTTATTTGATGCAGTTTGGCGACATGTCATTGACAAGAATGACCTCTTGGATCAGCTTAGTCTATCACTTGGAAAATGTGAGTCTATGTTTGTTTCCCTTTGGAGATTTGCCCTTGAGAAGATTTCTCTTCTTATTACTGTCTGTTTGTTTCATTCTATTGGGTTTCTTCCACTCCTAGATGATTAATGAACTTATAAAGTCAAGAGATGCCATTAGCGTTGCGGTGCAGGAAATTTTTGCCTCTTTTATACGTGCAGATTTTGCCCTTCTGTTGCTATCCCTTCTGTAAGCAACATATACTTGTGATTCTTTTTTGTTACTAAATAGCAACACTGATTATGAAAGAACTTTTGATTTTTAAGATTTGTTTATGGGAGGTAGTTCACCTTTTTGTTAGTCCTTTTTTCATTTTTTAGTTAATCTGCATATGTTTACTTCACTAATTATCTGTTGTATGCTACATAAATTGTTAAGTGCAATCTGATTTGTGGCATGTCCTGCCAGATGTTCTAACTCTTTCTTCGGGAGGAACTATATTGAGGGCATGGAATCTTCCAGATGGACAGATGATCTGGGAGACAAACCTTCAAACTTCTACAGCATCAAACCCACAGCTGCATGTTATGGTCTGTGTGGGCAATGCATTTGCCATCATCTGGGAAATCAAAAGTTGATAATTCAATATATTTTCCTGTTGCACTTCTCTCGAGTTACATACCTTTACTCTTTGCAGCCAAACAGTAAAGTGACAAAGGATAATTTGGTTTTAGTTTCGGCTGGACGATGGATTTATGCTGTATCAAGCATTGATGGATCAATTTCATGGGAAAAGGAGCTTTCTCTTGATGGGTATGTATTATTCTGCCATTTTTCTTGTTGAGGACATTGGGAATACCGTACCAACCTAACTTAAACCTTCTGCAGCTTAGAAACCAAGCAGATTCTCCAGTCGCCTGAGAATGATATTGTATACGCTGTAGGAATTGCTCGTTCCTCGAAGCTAGCTTTGTATCACTTGAGTGCTAAAACTGGAGAGGTATTAAAGGATATCCAAGAGTCACTCCCTGGTGAATTATCTGGTGAAATAGTACTCGGTTCTGATGATGTTTTGGTAGCATTGAATAAGGCAAGGTCAAGTCTGTTTCTTATTAAGTTTAATAGTGGAAGAATTAGCTACAACAAGGTGCATGTTTCAGATCTTGTTCAAGACTTATCTGGAACATTCAAACTTCAATCTTTGTCCAATGGTGTCATAGCTTTACAAACACCTTCTACTGTTTCCCTCCTAAAACTCAAAGATACTGATGGGTTGGAAGTAGTTCAGAGATTTGACCAACCAGCTGCACTGAGTGATGCCCTAACAATTGCTGAAAAAGATCAAGCTTTTGCTGTCGTCCGACATGTGGGATCCCAAATTGAATTTATCGTGAAATTTACAAGTGACGTAAGCAGTGAAATTATTAGAGAAAAAGTCAATATAGATCAGCATCGGGGCAATGTTGAGAAGGTCTTCTTGAATAGCTATATTCGAACTGACAAATCTCATGGTTTTCGAGCTTTGGTTGTAATGGAAGATCATTCACTCTTATTAATTCAACAAGGTAAGGTTGTTTGGAGCAGAGAGGATGGGCTTGCTTCAATTGTTGATGTAACAACGTCAGAATTGCCTGTTGAGAAGGATGGTGTCTCAGTTGCCGATGTGGAACACAATCTCTTTGAGTGGCTTAAGGTGACCCAGAGAAACTGCTATTTATTTATTCATTATTTAGTTTTTAGGAAATGCTTCAGATAAGTGATTTTTCAGAAAATCTGCTAGAAAATTGGAAGGCTCCAAGTTAATGGTGAATTTTAAATCCTATTCAAATGCTCCAGAATTTAATGTCTTGGTTGTATGTTTGTGCACGCTTTTCTTTATCTAATTTAGAACATGTTAAGAAATTTGTTGGTGTTGATGCATTTTTTTTACTGTTTCCATTCTCATATACGTTGACGTTCGTGCATGTGCTCCTGCATATGACACTGACATTTTGTTAGATTTTGCTTCTCAGAATTAGCTTATGATACTTTTTGTTGGTTCTTACTTAGGGACACATGCTTAAACTCAAAGGAACTCTAATGCTTGCAAATGCTGATGAAGTGGCTGCAATCCAAGCACTGAGACTCAAAAGCTCTGAGAAAAATAAGATGACAAGAGATCATAATGGATTTCGTAAACTTCTTATTGTACTGACAAAGGCTGGCAAAGTGATAGCTCTGCACACTGGAGATGGCCGCATTATCTGGTCAAATTTGCTGCCATCCCTTCGTGCCTCCAGATTTGGTGTGATGCCTTCTGCCTTAAGGATATACCAATGGCAGGTCCCACATCACAGCGTAATGCGTGAGAACCCATCGGTACTTGTTGTTGGCAAATCTGGAGCAGAATCTTCTGCACCTGGTGTCTTCTCGATTCTTGATTCATATTCTGGAGAAGAACTGAATGCTATGAAGCTTGACCATTCTGTTGTTCAGATTATCCCTTTGACACTGAAGGATTTATCTGAGCAGCGACTTCATCTGATTGTTGATTCCAATTCCAATGCTCACTTGTATCCAAAATCTCCGGATGCCCTGGATGTATTTCTTCATGAAATGCCAAACCTGTATTTCTATTCTGTAGATATTTTGGCGAATGTTATTAGAGGATATTCTTTACAGAAGTCATGTGATATCGAAGGTGATGAGTACTGCTTCAGTACAAAGGAGCTATGGTCAATCATTTTTCCATCTGATTCTGAAAGGATTGCTATCTCTGAAACGCGAAAGATGAATGAGGTCTGATCATTTCCTCTGTCGCTTTTATTCATTGAATTTTTTTATCTTTTTGCTGAAACTAATTATAATGATAATATTTTTTTTTGTTCCTTTTCTTATTTGAAGGTTGTTCATACACAAGCTAAGACAATTGGTGATCATGATGTGATGTACAAGTATTTATCAAAGAATTTAGTTTTTGTTGCTACTGTGTCTCCTAAAGCTGCTGGTGATATTGGATCTGCGCTGCCTGAAGAAGCCTCGCTTGTTGCATATCTTATTGATGCAGTCACGGGTCGCATACTGCATCGTGTGACTCATCATGGTGCACAAGGCCCTATCCATGCAGTAAGTGCATCTGTATTGTTTTGCCTTTTTCCACTTGCACTTCCAGTCCGTGTTTTCATGTGATGGCCCGTTTGGTGCTACCAAACTGGCTTGCTTGGGATACTTGAGTTTTGAAAGACGCACAATCACAACAAAGCAGTGAATTATGGAAGGTTTTGTGGATTTATTCTCTTCTGATTTTAAAAGGTTCCGTGCTTTATTAAGTACTGACATGATTTATGCTTTATTTTCAAGGTTTTAAGCGAGAACTGGGTTGTCTATCATTATTTTAATCTTCGAGCTCACAGATTTGAAATGGCAGTGATTGAGATATATGATCAATCTAGAGCGGTATGAATATGTGGTCTTAATTAGTTAAGCAGATTTTTCATTATGATGATGGTTGTAGTATTAACAGCACTAAGTCTTTACACAGGATAATAAAGATGTCATGAAGCTCATACTTGGGAAGCATAATCTCTCAGCACCAATCACATCTTATGCCGGTCCAGAGGTGGTGGTAAAATCCCAGTCATACTTTTTCACCCATTCAGTAAAAGCAATGGCAGTTACACAAACAGCTAAGGGGATTACTTCCAAGCAGCTTCTGATTGGCACGATCAGTGACCAGGTCTGTTGTCACTTCTTTATTGTTTACTTTTCCATTGTATAATAGAGCAGTGTATCATGTGCTACTATTTCTTTTACTCGCTGAGTCGCTCTGTATGTTGTGTCGCCTTTGTTCACAATTTGTAAATGAAGATGAACTAATAGCATTTTTCGAAGGATAACTAAGAAGTTACCATTGCGGCCAGATTCAATTTTATTTGAAATTGTTTTATTAATATTTTTTATCTGATACTATTAATTCAATAAAACTTAGGTTTTATTAGAGTACTGTAGTTTTGGACTTTTGGTTGTCGAGAGTGAAAATGCATAGGAATTTCCCAGTCTCTGGCTCCATAGCAATTCAACCAGCATTTTAACATGTCTTTGCTGCTTGTCCAACGCACTGGAATATAATTCATTCTTGTTCGGTCAGTAAGGTGGAGCTTTTTCCCATGCACCTGTGTAGTTAGCTGAATTAGAATAACATGTCAGAATGCTATGCATTAGTGAAATGAATCTATTTTGTACCGAGTCTTTGTTTGATGATTACCTCTAAGTCTTTGATAATAGTAGTTAGTCCCTTAACAGGAGCTCTTTGAAGTAGCAGTGACATAGAGTATGGATTCTTTCCAACATAGAGTGTGCTCAAACTTGGTGTTCAAGCTTACTAGGAGCTCATTGAAGATTAGCGGGGCATATTTGTTTGGTCAACATTATGCTGGATATTAATGGGGTGCAATGCGTTTAGATTTCTTGAGATGGAGGGTTAATTGTCAATTATATGCGTAAAGAATGCTAGAATTACATTCTTCTCAAACTTACTGCAGGTTTTGGCACTTGATAAGCGCTATCTTGATCCTCGTCGTTCAGCGAATCCCACACAACAAGAGAAAGAAGAGGGCATTATACCATTAACAGATTCTTTGCCAATAATTCCCCAGGTATTGTTTTGGTCTTGATGATCAATGCACCTGCCTCATACAATATTTAATTAGGATGGACATGTTTGCATTGGTCTTGTGTGGGAGAAATTTTCAATAGGTGTTACTATCTTATTATTAAATATTAATAAGAGTCAAGTACAGGCTGTTCTCAGTTTATCACCATATTTTTTGGCTTGAGGGTACTACTGTTTGGTTACATCTGAGGGCTTCTGTAGAATACATGAGTAACTTTCTATATATTTGACAAATTATGATGTTTTGTTTAAGGTTCTGGTGAGTCTCTTTGTATTTGGTATTTTTTTGCTGTTTTCTAAGAAATAGCAATAATAAGCAAGTACCGTATCATAGAGGGCCGCTATGGACCAGACGGACTTTTTCTAAACAAAAATGTGCTGATAATTCTAGATGTAGAATAGGCACAATGTGAGTTTGGTTCCAGAAATAATATCCTGTAATTTATAGTTGTATAAAGAGTTCCAACTGAAGCTAGAAGCTTGAATACAGTTACGATTGCATTCATTGTTGTTGATATGATTAAAGTGGCAGAATATGTTTTTAACATAACATTTTAAGAGTCTCAACTTGCATATCTGACTTACAGTGCTTGTAAGGTTGTTTCAAATACAGGAATAGCTTATTAATTTATCTGATTTTCAGTGTTCTATTTTGTAATTTAATAGCTAGGACCATTACCTTCAACAGAACTATTTTATTATACTTGACCAATATATCTGTTCAAGTTGTCTGCACATTCTTTAGGCTGGGTCTGGGAAAGTTCCATGACTAAACTCCATACATATTTCCTGACTACTAACCAGATGTCTAGCGTTAGTAGTGGATATCACCAATAATGCTTGTAAATTCATATAGTACAATGTGTTTTTGTGAGACTTAATTCATAGTGGTTATTTATATAAGTCCGTCTTGAAGCTTAGAGCATTGGAAACAGGAAATGAGAAAAAGGTTGGGGCGAGAGAATACTAGGGAGACAATAGAGTAATTCTTTCTGTGACTCGTGATAGAATACTAGAGAGACAATAGGGATGACTCAGCCCTTGAAGAAACAATATTGGAACTAAAAGAAATACCTCAAATACACCTGAGGGCCCAGTTTATTAGATATCATGTTATCAAGTAAAACTGACATGTCTGAAATGTATAAAGTGGAATAACAAATAACCTACTTTTAGTTCAATGTCTGAGGCGGTCTGCTGACATCAGCCACATTCATGAGATGGCATTCATTCAATTTATGTACATCTGATTTACCTTGTTCTAATTGGTGATTCACACTTTTCTAATTGTTTACTCTTCAGTCCTTTGTGACGCACTCTCATCAAGTGGAAGCCCTGCGAGGAATTGTTTCTATTCCTGCGAAGTTGGAGTCCACTACTCTTGTTTTCACGTACGGCGTTGATCTGTTCTACACCCAGCTTGCTCCGTCAAGAACCTATGATTCGCTCACCGACGAATTCAGCTATGCACTTCTTCTAATCACAATTGCGGTCTTGGTTGCTGCCATTATTGTTACTTGGATTTGGTCCAAGAAAAAGGAGTTGAGAGACAAGTGGAGGTGAGTGAGGCCTCAACATTCTGATGCGGATGAAATTTTGGGCCCTAGTCAGCTTCCTTTTCCTCCACCTTTTCATTTCTAGTGCTAGGGTTCGTTTCACTTTTGACTAGACCTTTATTCATGTAACCGTTTGACAACAAGGCCTACCTGCTGTGAATTGACACTGCTGAAGCCTTATAGGAAAAGCCACTTGTGCAATTATAAATACTGGACATGACATGAAAAAAATTAGCAAGAGCGCAGATGGTGCGCATGGATGGCTTATAATGTGTAAGATGTACCACTGCAATCAAACTCTAGCAGATTGTAGTTATTGTTGTTGACAGAGGTTTTCCGTTTCACGTGTAGCTTAATGAGCACATGTTTCAATCACTATACCTTTCTTGATGAACCGGATTGCTCTTCCCTTGTCATTACTTTTGTTGTTAGCCTGTGATAGGCTGGGCTACAAGATGCTCTGTGTTGCAGCTGCCGCCCAACCTTCATTCTGTAAGACATACCTTGGTTCCGAAGGTTCTGTAGCGTTGCCCACAGTATTGCCGTTGCTACAGTCAGATCTTTCATGTATGTAACGGTAACAACTAACAAGCGCAAAAGAAGTCAGTTTTTTTTTTTGAAGATTTGTAGTATTCTCTTAATGAGATGCTTTCTTTTGAAATACCTATCTAGATGGTGCACAGTTGCATATTATTTGTTGTCACACTCTGGATCTTTTAAAGTGTTGGCATAGTCGTTCGTACCCGAGTTCATCAGTGTGTCACGCAAGCACGTCAAGCTTGTCTCAGGTCCCTCATGCGCGTCACCTTTTGCAACCAACCTAAGCTGGTAGTATGGCTCTCGGATTGTCCAAGCAGAATTCCAAGGTATGGCTTTCTGTGGTGGTAGGCTGGTTGTGGTCGTCAGCTCTAGTCATGGGACTCGTGGTAATGTGGTATGCTGCCGATGATGGAGCTCGTCGCCCCGGCACATGGTGGCAGCGTGAGATGTGAGATGTCTGCCATGATCGGGAGAGATGAGGTAAATCGACGGCTTTTCTGGCCGAAGCAATTGCGGGGAGATGGAGTGGAGCAGGGGCGGAGCTGCATGGAGGCACCGGGGTCGTCGGACCCCGACGGATTTCGTCAAATGTCTTGTTCGGCTGGCTAGATGGCTGGCTGATTTGGCGTGAGAGGAAAATACTGCTGGTTGGCTGGCTGGCTGATTTGGCGTGAGAGAAAAATACTGTTGTGGCTGGCTGAATCTCCCAGCCGAACAAGGCGAAAATCAAGGGGAAATCACTATTTAGTACTGTTCATATGTGTGGTGGACTCCGGCGCCGAATGCATCGGGCCCGACGCCAAAAATTTCTGGCTTCGGAGGTCGAGTTCTCAGCAGCTGCAGCCTAGGCAGCAGGTGCGGTCATGTCCACTCCACACTTTGTGGCCTCTGCTTTTCTTCCTCCTGGTGCTTCATTCTTTTGCTCCTGCACTTGCTCAACCCCTGATCAATTCCGTGCCCATACTTTGTGGCGAGGTCGGACGCCGCTTACCGCAAACCCTACTTCGCTTTCACACTTTCACCAGGTTATCCTCCTCGGTCGACTGATAATCGACCCCCATAACCGATGGTTACCGCAACCGATATGACCCGATCCCGCGCTTTTGCACCGGTGATTCTGTCAAATCCTCGCAACTTCGTCTTTCGCTTTGGATTGGGGCTCAGCTAGAACCCTAGGGCCTGAAGCGTTCTGCAACAGCTATGGTGGCCGCTTTTACCAGGGCGTTCCTTTTTTTCAGAGTCGCAAGTACTCCCAGGCACTAGCACAAAGTGAAGCGGCCTAGTACGATGTGAGAGGCCTTTCACCTGATGGAGAGCTCTGGGCCGGCACCGTGGCGGGGCGAGCGAAATGGGGGTGTCGACAGAGACGCACCCGCGGGAGCTGACTGCCTGACTCACCATGCCCGAAATGTGTCGACCACCGCCGGCACAAGCAGAGCCGCCGCCGTGACGGGAGCCAGATATGCCGACGCCTCTCCCCGCCGGTATGAGCCGGGATCCGGCGTTGGCCGGGGAAAGTTGTTGCTCGCCCGTGCCGCGACACGGCGCACGAGGTTGGCCGGTGCCGGTGGCGACGAGCCCAGGGGAGGCTTCCCCCGAACGAGCCGGGCCACGGTGAGCCACCGCGAAAGGCACTGGTAATGGTGTTGAGGGGTTGCGATCGATCAGGGTTTTCGCCGGGAACAGGTTGTCGCCGGAGGGGCCATGGCCTCGCTGTCTGCTTGTGTCGGCGGGGTCGTCACTGCCGTGCCGCCCGGCCAGTAGGAGGAGGGGGGTAGGGGAGGAGGATCTTCTCAGGTGAGCCCCCCGCCACGTGTTCTGAGCTGGGACCGGTGCTGTTCTGGCCGGCGCACGTCTCCGAGAGCACGGGCACTCTGATGATCTGCGCTTCTTCATAGCCTCTGAAAGGCCCTCGTCTTGACACCCCTGGAATCTGATGCACACTAGCTATAAACTGTCCAGATCTTTTTTTTTCCTCTATAGGCTCTATTTGTAAGACCACGATATTTTAGAACAGCACAAATAAATAGGATTTTTTCTTTCGAAAAAAAAAGAAATTAGGATTTGACTTCTCCATTGGCTTTCTTTTTTTTTTGAAATAAAAGACAGGAGCTCTGCCACTCAATTAAGACGATAGAAAAATTATTTACAAGTCTCCATTGGCTCCATTGGCTTTCTGTTTGCATCTTTTAACTGCAAATCTCAACTCTAGATTTTCACTCACATCCCATCAAATAATTCCAGTCCAGATTACTCTTTGTCTAGATAGCAGATCGATGCCTCACCACTTGTTCATATTTAACGGTGACGCCCCGGGCTTGTTGGAACCTAGTAGGGTCCTAGGGTGGGGGCACACTATTGTGGTGCAAATTTTATTGCTTGTCAATCAAAGTACATGTACAATCAGATCTTTTTCTCTCTTTTTTCCCCTTTCCATTACATAGCTCTCGGTTTTTCTTTTTCCCTTTTGTTCAGTGCTTTCCTGCCTTGAGCAGAAACTTCTCCACTACCTGCAATGCAACAAACTAGCTAGCTCGTCTCCTGGGTGAGTTGATGGTCTACAAATATTCGAGTCCCGTCACAATAATTTCTCCCTGTATTTGTAGTCGGAATATTTTCTGTACATCACCTGCACACTACTTGTGGTTGGTTGCATTGAGATACACTGAGTTTCTCTCAACGCTTACTCATCATTTTTGAAAATAGTATAGCTGAAGAGACCAGATCAAATGCACTTTTGGAGAAACTTTATTAGCTTTTTACCGTCTCTAAAGCTAGATAGAGGTCGGTTGAAACATGTGTCCACTGTGAACATTGCATTGAAAGTAGATTTCCTATTAGCAGATGCCCTCACCGACATTTTGCTGCTGATGAAGAGGATTAGACATGCTGAAAGAGGCAGGTCATTTTCCTTTCGAACAGAGGAACCTACTATATATTGCTGTTGCTGAAAACAATTTTTTTTATTGAGCCTTGTGTATGATTTGTTTTCTCTAGATCATGGTCACATGTCATGTTATCTCATATTTATATGTTTTAGCATCAGTCACATCCTATGACACTAATCGTCGTCGTCCTCATAAAAATGGTATGGTGTGGTTCCCTTGCTTTCGTCAACCTCTGAATCGCAGGGGGTAAAAAGAAAACCTCTGAATCGAGTAAGATCGCTTACATACAAGATTGGAACCAGTGAACCAGACTGAAAGGCACGAATCGGAATGTATGATCGATCACTGAATCTTCCCATGGTAATTTACGCCATGAACTCTGGGGCAGGCTGTGCTTAATTCAACCCATGTTGAGGTGTTGTCGATCGTCTAAGTCTAATAATGGATGCCCATGGAGGTGGACCTTGATTAATTAGCAGGAAATTGAATCTGCATGTATGAGTGATTGATTTGGGCCTTGTTTAAATGCGAAAATTTTTGGGTGTAAAGTACTGTAGCACTTTCGTTTGTATTTGGTACTTATTATCCCGTCATGGATTAATTAGACTCAAAAGATTCGTCTAACAAATTATAGACAAATTATATAATTATTTATTTTGTTTAGCTATGTTTAATACTTAATGTATGTGTGAAAAAATTTTGATGTGATGAAAAATCTTATAAAGTTTTGGAATTTTGAAGGCAAGGCCTTGATACGGAAATTTTTCAAGTGCGATGCGCTTGCGTTGTGTGCAGGAGGTTTTGCTTCCTTGAGATTTTTGCAGCATCTATCGACTAGGATCAGCAGAGTTAGGGGCCGTTTAGTTCTCAAAATTTTTTGGAGCTGTTTGACTACTAATTAGAAGTATTAAATATAAATTAATTATAAAACTAATTACACGGATGGACGGGAAATCGCGAGGCGAATCTATTAAGTCTAATTAATCTGTCATTAGAGGTTGATTACTGTAGCATAATGTTGTCTAATTATTGCATAATTAGGTTCATTAGATTCGTCTCGCGATTTCACCTGGGGTTATGGAATGAGTTTTGTCAGTTATCTATATTTAATACTCTAAATTAATAATTAAACGCTGTAAGTTATTGTGGCGCGTGAAAATTTTTAGGAATCGGGCTCTCAGAGGGATGGCTATCTGCAGTCTGCTGGAATGGACCCCCACCCTTTATTTTAGAGTGGGCAGCTGCCAGCTGGAAGGAGGGCGACGTACGGTTTGCAGTGGCCACTGCAGGACCAAAGTTTGGCTGCGCGTCCGTCCTAGCAGAATCCAATTCCAATTGATGCATGCATTCATCCGTATCCTGGAACCTGACAGAAGAGAGCTTAATTGTAGTAGAGCTGGGTCTCAGCTGAAACATTCAAATAAGTAGCTTAATTAGTGCGGTTAGGATTTGTATTTTTTTTAGGAACTAATCGCAGGTTAAAAGCCTTGGATGTGCTAGTGTAGCGGGATTCTGGATTCAGACAACACGTGATGCGATGAGAATCTCTACCACCGCTGCCTCAGATTAGTCCTCATGTGTTTCCTGTGACTTGTTTATTCTTTGAGATCGGGTCTCAAGCTTATGGCCGGGTTCTAACTTTTTTAACCTTAGGGCCTCGTTAAGACCTGCTGGTGTTAGGTACGAGGTCGCCTTAAGATCCTCTCTGTTTCCCACACTACTGATGCCCTTAGCTGCTTTCTTGTAGTTGTAGCGATGATCTGATGTGCAGGTAGACGTACATGTATAGGGAAATCAGTCTCGTACGGTGCAGTGGCGGAGGACACAGGCAGCCAGCCCCGCAGGAGGCGCGCGCCGCGTCGCCATCGGGCGGATCCCTCGGTCGGGGCCCTGTCGCCGCCGCGCCCGACACGCCACGCCTACCCGTGCCGCCGTCCGGCCTTTTCCGCCGCTCCCCTCCCAAGCCTCTCCTTTAATTCCTCTCCCTCCGCCGCGACGACGACGACCGGCCGGCCGCCTCGCCTCGCTCGCCGGCGCCGCGCGGGCGTGCTGGTTGGGCTTGCCTAGTTGCCTGGCCGGCCCTTCGCTATACTATACGCGTGCGTGCAAGGTCGCCGCCGGTTAGTGAGCAGACACGATGGCAGAGCGCACGTACACTGTGTGCACCGTACCGGCTCGCGTGGCTACTGAATCAAAGTGTGACTTTCTTCATAAAAAAAAAGAATCAAAGTGTGACTATACCATACTACTGTACGTACAAATTGAAGTTGTTTATTTCTCTGGCTATTTCAGCGTTAAACAATAGTAGTGCCGCCGGCGCCGACCATCAATGCTAATAATGCTAAAAGGAGGCACAGGATCTTCCCTTTGCATTGTTTAATCGGGAACTGAATCATGCCGGCAGACACGCTCACGCGCACGCGTGCGGACAGGCAGGCAGAGCCAAGCCACAAGCCAGAGAGAACAATGCAGGCATGCATGCATGCTTATGCTTGGAACACTGCACGTACTACTACATTATGTTAGAATAAATGTGTCGTATGTAATCCAAACTATTAAGGAGTTGTGTATCGGTTGGTTATTGATAGAGTTAGCTTTTCAAGTTGTATTATACACAACCTAAACCGATTACACCTACCTTCCTTGTAACATCAGGAGTCTTTGGTACTCCTCCCTATATTAACGTGTAACCCGTGTGCTGCTGAGTTTAGCGACCACGGTTCCATCATATCTTTCATGGTAATCAGAGCATCTTCTTCCTAAGATACATCTACAAACTCGACCATGGCTTCCTCGTCAACCTCGTCGTCGTTTCAGCTCGGCCCGACGGTGTCCGAGAAGCTAACTCGAGATAACTTCGTCCTATGGAAAGCCCAGTTCCTCCCCACCATTCGTGGTGCTCAACTCATGGGGATTCTTGATGGGTCTGATCCTGCACCACCGAAGACCGTGGAGGACGACAAGAAGCAGCGTGTTCACAACCCGGAGTACGACTCCTAGAACGCCAAGGATCAACAGCTTCTTGGCTACTTGCTGAACTCCATTACCAAGGAAGTATTGGTGCAAGTAGCAACCGCGACTTCATCTGCTGAAGCATGGGAGTCGCTAGAGACAATGTTCTCAGCGCAATCTAGGGCGCGTGTGACAAATTTGCGCATGCAGCTCGCAAATCTCAAGAAGGGTGGCATGACCATGGAGGCCTACTTCAACAAGATTCGCAAAATCAAGGATGAGCTTGCTGCTGCTGGCAAGCTAGTTGACGATGATGAGGTGGTCTCCTATATCCTAAACGGCCTCGATTTTGATTACAATCCAATTGTTTCAACTATTCTTGGTCGTGCGGAGCCAATCTCGTTGAGTGATCTCTATTCTCAACTTCTGTCCTATGATCTCCGGATGGAGATGTATCAAGATGGCGGCCAGTATCAATCCTCTGCAAACGCTGCTGCTCGTGGGCGTGGTGGTAGAAACCGTGGCCGTGGCAGCAATCGTGGTCGCGGTCGTGGAGGACGCGGTGTACAGATCAGCAATGCTGGTCCAAATACACCGAAGAAGAACATCAAGGTGAGGTGCCAAATCTGCAAGAAGGTTGGTCATGAAGCCCCTAGCTGTTGGTTCCGCTACGACGATGACGAAGAAGATCAGCAGAATGACAAAACAGCAGGAGCTGCCACAGCTGGATATGGCTATGATACAAATTGGTATGCAGACAGTGGAGCTTCGGATCATGTGACCAGCGACTTGGAGAAGCTTACTGTTCGTGACAAGTACACAGGACGTGATCAAGTGCATACAACAAGTGGAGCAGGTATGAAAATTAGTAATATTGGGCATACAACTTTACATACCCCTCTTAAGGTTTTGCATCTCAATAATATTCTTCATGTTCCTAGTGCTAGCAAGAACCTTGTTTCAGTCCACAAACTAGCCCGTGATAATAATGCCTTCCTTGAATTTCATCCAAATTTCTTTCTTATCAAGGACCAAGAAACGAAGGAAATCCTTCATTGGGGTAGATCCAAAGGTGGCCTCTATCCCTTAGCGCCAAGTTCTTCTAAAGGAGCCTTGAGCAAGCAAGCTTATGGAGTCAATAAGCCGTCTACATCTAGATGGCATAGTCGGCTAGGTCATCCAGCCATCCCTATTGTAGAGAGAGTTCTTAGTTTGAATAATTTACCTTGTGTTAGTGATCAAAATGCAGAGTCTGTTTGTGATTCGTGTCAGATGGCCAAAAGCCATCAACTTCCTTATTCAAAGTCAAATAGTATATCAAGCTCTCCTCTTGAATTAATTTTTTCTGATGTATGGGGACCAGCACCTCCTTCTATTGGTCGGCATACTTACTATGTGAGCTTCATAGATGACTATAGCAAATATACCTGGGTCTATCTCCTTCGCAAGAAATCTGACGTATTTCAAGTGTTTCAAGATTTCCAGAACCTTGTAGAAAGGAAGTTCAATAAGAAAATTGTTGCCATACAAAGTGATTGGGGGGGCGAGTATGAAAAACTTAATTCTTTTTTCCAACGAATTGGCATTTCTCACCGTGTGTCATGTCCCCATGCCCATCAACAAAACGGTGCAGCCGAGAGGAAGCATAGGCACATCGTTGAGGTTGGGCTTGCTCTTCTAGCCAATGCTGCTATGCCCCTCAAGTATTGGGATCAAGCCTTCCTTACGGCAACATACCTTATCAACATTCTACCCAGCAAGGTCATTGGCTATGAAACTCCAGTAGCTCGCCTTCTCCATGAAAAACCAGACTACAACTCTCTTCGAATTTTTGGATGTGCTTGTTGGCCCAACTTACGTCCCTATAACTCTCGAAAGCTCTCCTTTAGATCTACCCGCTGTGCTTTTCTTGGCTATAGCGCTCAACATAAGGGATTTAAGTGCCTTGATATTTCTACGGGCCGGATTTACATCTCTAGGGATGTAATTTTTTATGAGACTTATTTTCCCTTTGCTCACCTTCATTCAAATGCGGGAGCTCAATTGAGAAAGGAGATTGTTCTTCTTCCTGATCACCTTAAGAATCTGGGGGATGTTAGTTGTGCTAACCCAAATATTACTAATGCTTCTAGTGATTCAAGTGCTATCTCACAGAAATCTGCAGAAAATTTGGCTTCGGATGGTGCATTCTCCTTCCCGAACAACTTGCCACAGTATCCTCCGACAGACACCGAAGATCACGACGCCGAGTTCCAGGAGTTTTTTGACGAAGACGGCACCGGCGGATTGGGTTCCGACCTCACGGCCGATTCACTGGCCGGACGGGTCAGCCCCGTGCGGTTGGGAGCCAACTCTGGCTTGCCGCGTGGGGGGACAGTGGCAACAACACCAACAGCGCCAGCATCTCCGGCCGCGACAACGACCTCCCCGACAGCCTCTCCAAGCTTGATGCAGCGTGTCCAGACTAGCAACGATGTTCAGCAAGCTGTTCCTGAAGCTGCCAATCCTAGTGTTGTTTCTGAATCAAGTGTTGTTTCTCCACGACGCACAAGACTTCAGAGTGGGATTGTGAAACCCAAGAAGCTTTATGATGGCATGATAAGGTATGGATTATTTAGTTCAACAGGAGAACCTGATTCTTTGCACGAAGCTTTGGCAGATTCATTATGAAAAAAAGCTATGCAAGATGAATATGACGCTCTACTTCGCAATGGCACTTGGCATCTTGTTCCTCCTAAGCAAGGTACAAATCTGATTGATTCAAAATGGGTTTATAAAATTAAAAGGAAGGCAGATGGGGGTATTGATAGATACAAGGCTAGATTGGTAGCAAAGGGATTCAAACAACGCTATGGGATCGATTACGAGGATACATTTAGTCCGGTGGTAAAAATTGCTACAATTCGACTTGTACTATCGATTGCAGTAACAAGAGGATGGTGTTTGAGGCAGTTAGATGTACAGAATGCGTTTTTACATGGTGTTCTGGAAGAAGAGGTTTATATGAGACAACCACCTGGGTTTGAAAATGCAAAGATGCCTAACTTTGTTTGCAAATTAGACAAAGCTATCTATGGCCTCAAACAAGCTCCTCGTGCTTGGTATTCAAGGTTGAGCTCGAAGTTAATTAATCTTGGTTTTAAGGCTTCAAAGTCTGATGCTTCTCTCTTCATATATATCAAAGGCCATGTAACAATGTATATGCTTATTTATGTTGATGACATCATTGTTACTAGCTCATCATCAGAAGCAGTCACGGCTTTACTTCAAGATCTCAAGAAGGACTTTGCGCTAAAGGACCTTGGTGATCTCCACTATTTTTTAGGGATCGAGGTTACAAAGTGCAAAGATGGTATTCTTCTAACACAAGAGAAGTATGCACATGATTTATTGACTAGGGTTGGTATGACAAAGTGCAAGTCCTCATCTACGCCACTATCTGCTTCAGAAAAATTATCTCGCCATGAAGGAGAAGCACTAAGTGCTGAAGACAGTACGAGATACAGGAGCATTGTTGGAGCATTGCAGTACTTAACCCTTACCCGGCCTGATCTTTCTTATGCAGTAAACAAGGTGTGCCAGTTTCTTCATGCACCAACTACCTTGCATTGGACTGCAGTTAAAAGAATTATGAGATATGTGAAGCATTCGGTTGGACTTGGCTTGCACATACAGAAGTCCAGTTCTATGATGTTGAGTGCATTTTCTGATGCTGACTGGGCTGGCAGCATAGATGATCGGAGGTCTACAGGTGGTTTTGCAATATTTCTTGGTGCCAATCTTATTTCTTGGAGTGCTAGGAAACAGGCCACTGTGTCAAGGTCAAGTACTGAAGCCGAGTATAAATCCATGGCAAATGCCACAGCTGAACTGATCTGGCTGGAGTCTTTGATGGCCGAGCTTGGGATAAAATTGAGACAACCTCCTTCGTTGTGGTGTGATAATTTGGGTGCTACTTATTTATCAGCAAATCCAGTGTTCCATGCAAGGGCAAAACACATTGAGATTGATTTTCATTTTGTGAGAGAAAGAGTTGTCAACAAACAGTTGCAAGTTCGACTCATCTCCACTCATGATCAGTTAGCAGATGGGTTCACGAAAGCTCTTTCTGCTGGGAAGTTTGGAGACTTCATCTGCAATCTAAATCTCAAGACAAAAGACAGTTTAGATTGAGGAAGGGTGTTAGAATAAATGTGTCGTATGTAATCCAAACTATTAAGGAGTTGTGTATCGGTTGGTTATTGATAGAGTTAGCTTTTCAAGTTGTATTATACACAACCTAAACCGATTACACCTACCTTCCTTGTAACATCAGGAGTCTTTGGTACTCCTCCCTATATTAACGTGTAACCCGTGTGCTGCTGAGTTTAGCAACCACGGTTCCATCATATCTTTCACATTACACACAGGGCATGAGGAGGAAGAAGAAGAAGCAACAAAGTAGTACTGAAAAAGTGCACGCACCCCCTTGTGCTCCAAACCCATGCGCGGTCAGCCCACCCAGCCGTGTGCTTTCCATTGCTTTGCTCTGCTAGCTGCTTCTCCCAAATGTTTGTGTCGTGGTGTGACAAACCACAGTCGGGTGGCGGAATGCACCCGCCTAAGTCCAGAGGGTGAGTACTCGGGGGTTAGCTAGCGACTAGTTCGATCTTGCTCAAGAACACGATGAACACAGCAGGATTAGTGTAGTTCGGGCCGCCGGAGCGTAATACCCTACGTCCACTGTGTGTTGTATTGCTCAAGACTGAAGAGTTGGAGCCCAGTCCAGCGTGTGACTGTGTGTAGTCTAGTGTGTCTGTTGTGCACAGCGAGCGCCTCCCTTTTATATCTCAAGGGAGGCGCATACATGGCCGTTGGGTCCCCGACAGATGGGCCCATCGATGTAGTATAAAATACCGTACTGCTCATACATTATGGCGTCGCAGGCGAAGGAGATCTCTCCTGGATTTTCTTGCCTGCTCCTGGAATCCCCTGTTCAGCGTGTCCAGGTGCTGTCTTGTCTGGACGGCGCCAGGCGTAGCAAGCGGCATCGCCTGCCACATAGCTGAACGGCTGCGTAGCTTGCGGCGTAGGAGACATGATGAAATTGAGCAGTGCCGTCATATCCAATTAATGCGGCAGATGGCTCTGCGTGGGTGCGGTGCAGGCGGCCTCACTGTGTACCTCGGTAAATCGCGGTCTACAGTGAGGTCTGACAAGGTCTGCCCTGCGAGCCGCGGCGGAAGAGCACGCCTCAACCCCCCGCATTGAATGCAGTGGGTGGGCGAGTCTTCCAGCGGAAGACTCGCGCCTGTGCCCACGGAACACGTGGTGGCTCCGGACCCCCCCGGTAGTATGTTAAGTCTACACGCGTGGGAGGTCCGAACGGGCGTGGGGAGGTTCCGGACCCCTATGAGAGGTCCGGGATCTCGGTGGCTGGCTCGGAGCTTCCCTTTCTCGGGGACACGTGGTGTCTCCGGACCCGTCCCAGGACGGGGAGCGGATCCGGGACCGTTGGCCCGGTGAGGTAAGAGCCTGTCCTGTGGGCCCCGGTTGCTCCGCCCTTTACCACGTAGTTACGGATGACTACGTGGGTCCTGCCTTGCTGCAGTAGAAGTGGGTATCCCTGCTACAGGGTACCGACAGTGGCCCCCGGGCCCACCTCGGGGGAGGTTCGAACCCGCAGGTGGGGCCACTACTGCGATTTGGCCCTGCATAGCTTAAAGCTTCTCTCTGCAAGGGTCTTGACCGGCCTTGACCATCCATCGGGTTGGTTGCTACCTCATCACATCGCAACGGCTTACTGACTTGTAGCCCCCTCGCACAGTGGTTCACCTTGCCACGCGCGCGATGCTCGGCATTGTTGCGGCTGGAGTAAACGGGGTATTTACCACCAGCGCAGTTCCCGAAGAGCCTGGTCACGCCAGCGCTTAACGCGCGCACGTCAGCTCAACTTCCGCCTCGCTTCGTGCGCGGACGACGGTTCAGATCCTGCCCTTTCACACCTTTGTGGTTACCCGCCCTCCCTGACAGGTGGGCCTGGGCCCCCTTGTCAAGGATTGGGCGGCTAACTCCAGGCGTGTGCGTCGCTTGGGTTGCAGCGACAGTTCCGGGGCGCGCCGGTTGGGTCAGGCTTTATAAAGGGACGTACCGCATACTGCGGTCACCTTTCCGCATTCGCCTTCTTCCTTCCAACCTTTGCACCCCTTGACTTTTGCTCTTTCGCGTAGATTGCTCCACACTTCCACAGCGAAATGGCATCCTTTGTTCATCCCCGTTGTTTCCAGACCGAGGAAGAGCTGAGCACGGTGCGCCGCCTGCTTGGGTGGAGTGCACAGGAGACTGGCTGGGGGATCCGAGCAGGCTCGGTTCCCCTCGGCAACCTCCGCGCCGGGGAATTTGTGCTATTCACCTCGCACATTTCCACCGGCGTGGGGCTGCCGATCTCTTCGTTCCTGCTGTTGCTGCTGGAAGACTTCGGCCTCCAACTTCAGCACCGGGCATGAACCTCCCCTGCCACCCTGCGGGCGCGGATGCTTGCCATGCGCGTTCTGGCCCCCAGCCGCTGCCGCTGCAGCTGGTGCTGCTGCCGCAATGGCTGGACCGCCAGGTTGCGGCTCCCCGCGACTCCGGTTCTTGTTCTTCTTCTTCTTTGCACCGCCTTGGGCGGTAGCACCGGAGCCACCAGCTTTGGTGTCTCCGTCTTGGGGAGCTAAGTGCCATGCGCGACACTCTGCGGCCCTGGCACACTTGTCTGCCAGGGAGAAAAGCGCGGTAACGCTTTCCACCTCGTGCGTCGCCAGCTTCTCGAGCATCTTCTCGTCACGTACCCCCTGTCGAAATGTAGTGATAATAGATGCATCGGAGATACGAGGAATGGTACCCCGTATCTTGGTGAAGCGCGAGATAAATGCCCGGAGCATCTCTCCGGGTTTCTGCCTCACGGCATGGAGGTGGGCCTCCACACCATGCTGCTGGTACGCACTAGCGAAGTTCGCAGTGAACCTCGCACAGAGCTCCTCCCAGGACTGGATCATCCCAAGAGTAAGGTTCATGAGCCAGGTCCGGGCTGGCCCAGACAAGGCTACATGAAAGTAGCTCGCCATGACGGCGTCGTTACCACCAGCTGATGTGATGGCGGTAACGTACACCTGTAGGAATTCCGACGGGTTAGTGGTACCGTCGTACTTCTCCAGCAGGTGTGGGCGGAACTTGGATGGCCATGCCACCGCGCAGAGGTGCTCCACCAACGCAGCACGGCCCACCCCAACCACCGGGGCGCCCGTCTGTATCCGAGTGTTCACCGGAGGCTTTGGTGCCACCACGTCCAAGTCGGCTTTGAGGTTGCGGCCCTCAATGTTGAGACGGCGCTCTCGCGCCCTCTCCACGGAGATGCGGGCGTCCTCACCCGCACGCCTGCGGCTGAGCTCCGCCCGCAGGTCTTCTGTCCGTGCACCCCTCACTGTGGGGGAGCGCACGGATACCGACACGCCGCCCTGGCGCCGGTCGTAGGGTACCACCGCATTGCCAGGCGGTGGTCGTTGCCCAGTTTTTGCAGAACTGGGGGAGGCCTGAGCCAGATGGAGGAGACGGTCAACGTCGTCCCGCCACTACCTCAGGGTGTCTGGCGAGGCTGCAGTAGCCGGAGGGTTGCGAAGCAACTCCCTAGCTGCGGCCAGCGCTCCGCCGCTAGCAGCTTGTAAGGGGGCCCTTGACGGGCGCCCTAACTCCTGCCGACGAGTAGCGCGCACCGCATCTGGCGTGGAGGACGGTTGCCCCTGGAGCAGGAAAGCGAGAGGCATGTGCAGTGGAGGACGCCACACCCTCTGTCATCTCCACGTCGTCTACCCGAACCATGGAGACGAGCAAGAGATGAACCGTAACCAGCTATATCCCCCTACCTGGCGCGCCAAATGTCGTGGTGTGGCAAACCACAGCTGGGTGGCGGAATGCACCCGCCTAAGCCCAAAGGGTGAGTACTCGGAGGTTAGCTAGCGACTAGTTCGATCTTGCTCAAGAACACGATGAACACAGCAGGATTAGAGTGGTTCGGGCCGCCGGAGCGTAATACCCTACGTCCACTGTGTGTTGTATTGCTCAAGACTGAAGAGTTGGAGCCCAGTCCAGCATGTGACTATGTGTAGTCTAGTGTGTCTGTTGTGCACAGCGAGCGCCTCCCTTTTATATCTCAAGGGAGGCGCATACATGGCCGTTGGGTCCCCGACAGATGGGCCCATCGATGTAGTACAAAATATCGTACTGCTCATACATTATGGCGTCGCAGGCGAAGGAGATCTCTCTCCTGGATTTCCTTGCCTGCTCCTGGAATCCCCTGTTCAGCGTGTCCAAGTGCTGTCTTGTCGAGACGGCGCCAGGCGTAGCAAGCGGCGTCGCCTGCCACATAGCTGAACGGCTGCGTAGCTTGCGGCGTAGGAGGCATGATGAAATAGAGTCGTGCCATCATATCCAATTAATGCGGCATACGACTCTGCGTGGGTGCGGCGCAGGCAGCCTCACTGTGTACCTCGGTAAATCGCGGTCTACAGTGAAGTCTGACAAGGTCTGCCCTGCGAGCCGCGGCGGCAGAGCACGCCTCAACCCCCCGCATTGAATGCGGTGGGTGGGCGAGTCTTCCAGCGGAAGATGCTAGAAGACTCGCGTCTGTGCCCACGGAACACGTGGTGGCTCCGGACCCCCCCGGTAGTATGTTAAGTCTACGCGCGTGGGAGGTTCGGACGGGCGTGAGGAGGTTCCGGACCCCTATGAGAGGTCCGGGATCTCGGTGGCTGGCTCGGAGCTTCCCTTTCTTGGGGACACGTGGCGTCTCCGGACCCTTCCCAGGACGGGGAGCGGATCTGGGGCCGTTGGCCCGGTGAGGTAAGAGCATGTCCTGTGGGGTCCGGTTGCTCCGCCCTTTACCGCGTAGTTACGGATGACTACGTGGGTCCTGCCTTGCTGCAGTAGAAGTGGGTATCCCTGCTACAGGGTACCGACAGTTTGCATGGACTTGATTTGGACTGCCGCCTTGCTCGGCCTGGTGCAGCCGTGCAGGCTAGCTAGCGCCAAAAAGCACCACCCCTCTTTTACCTGCCCCTAGCATGCATTCTACTTCCTCCATAAAAAAAATACAACTCTCACTTCTCGACGGTTTGACTAGATTTATACAAAATAATGTAACATTTATGATACAAAATAAGTATCATTACACTAATTACGGAATATATTTTTATACTAAATCTATTTAAAGACATAAATATTCATAATTTATTGTATAAATTTAATCAAACTTGAAATCATTTGACTCTTTGGTAAGCTAGAGTTGCATTCTTTTGTGGAGGGAGAGAGTACTAGCCAAGCATGAGTGTTGTTGTATACTATGCCTGTAGCTTCTCGGAGCAACTCGTTTTAATTTCATACAGATATCGATCGAGTTAACAAGCCGGCATGCCTAGTTATTAACAAGACATACTAATATATTGAACTCTTTTGGGCATGCACTCTCTCTTCTCTTCTCCTTGTCAGCTGCTTTGTCGATCTCTTCCCTACAAATACATGCATCACTGCATATTGTGACACCTCAGGTGTCAGTACATTTAAATACAATCAATGTACCTTAGTTAAAGTTAAAAGAAAAATTTGGGAAAATAATTCAAGAGAAGGGTTCAAATAAAAGACCAACTATTGCATAAGAAATGAAAGGAGAAAGAAAAAGGGTGAAAAGCTACTCAAAAGTTAATGCAAAAATATGCACAAAATTTTAGTTGGCTCATGGGAGGTGTTTCAATTGACATGTGCTCAATTGAACTTCAGCCAAAATCAATTCAAAAACTGAATAAAACTAAAGTCCTTTTGTGCAAATATGCAAATGTACCAATAGTTCAAAATGTGAGTTTCAAATGAAAATTTGCATAACACAAAAGTTTTAGATCTTGAAAAGTTATGCAAAAGTGGTATTCAACACTTTTCCATTTGAGCCCTCCAAATAGGAGATAATTTTTGTTTACCGAGAGGTCCCTGGAAATTTCAGAAATCGCAAAAGAGCCCCCATCTCCATCTCTCTCTCCCGGCTGGCTCTGTTTCGCCCGCCGCCAGCCGTACGCCGCCGGTGGACTTCGTCCACCGCGCGCCCGCGGCCAAATGAACCCAGAGAGTCTCTCAGCGCCACCTGGCCCGCCCCTTGGCATCTCCTCACGCGCACACGCGTCCCAGGCCGCTCCCCGTGCCGCCACGACACCCCCCGCCATGCGCCGCGCCGCTGCCGCTCCGCCCGCTCGCCGTCGTGCGCCCCTGACCCAAATCGACCTCCCCCAGTCGCTGCACCCCTCGCCCAGGAGCTCTATGGCCTATAAAGACCCCCAGAGCTCCACCGTCGCGCCCCTTCTCCCCCTTCTTCCTCCTCCCGCCGCTCCGCCATGGCCGCTGAGATCCAGCTCGCGCGGGCCGGCTAGCCCAGCCCCACATTGCCCCCTCCGACCACCGCAGAAGCTTCTCCACCTCCTAGTTACGCTCCACGCGCGCGGAATCGAACCCAAACCCCCTCCCGACGCCGTTCCCCTCTTGCGCCGCCGCCGGCGAGCTCGGGCTCACCGCGGACCGGCCAGCTCCGAAGGAGACCGAGCCCGACAGCTACCCCAGAAGCATCCACGAGCTCACGCGGTGCTCGTGCGCGCCTTGTTCCCCTACCCCGAGCCCTCATTCACCTCCAGCGCCGGCGAACCGAACAACCGACCCGCCATCAACGCCGACGAGCTCAAACCCGTGCACCAAACCCTCGAACGTCGACTAGGGTAGGTGTTCCTCGATCCCTTCTCTCCCACGCGCCTCCCCGTGGCAGCCCCGGTAAGCCCTGCACCGCAGAACACCACCGGCAAGATGCCACGGCGGAGAAGGCCGGCGAAGGACCCGGTTGTAATTTGTTTTTTTCGTTTAAGGGTGTTTCTGCAAGTTTTTCAGTGTATACCAGTGAACTCCTAAAATGCGAAACAAATCACAGAAAAATCAGAAAAATGCAAACTCAATTGATCTGGATTCCTTGTAATAAGATCTACAAATTTTGTAACATTCATATTTGCAGAAACTCAACCGAATTTAATCTAGGGAAAAGAATAAGAAAACCACCTTATGCATGTTCATGAAGTTCTACCCATCAAATGACCTTGATTTTTGGATATGTTGTCATTAAGGGAATTTTAAGATCACAGTAAAAAGATGGCACCCAAACAAAGCATTATCTTATGGGAACAATCAAGATTCTCTAATCTGTTGTTAGCATTTTCGATTTAATTCAGGAAAATATACACATGAACTTGCTCTGAAAATTTTACTACAGTCTTGTGCCACTGAATCCCTGCTAATCTCTAAATTTCAAATTTATTAGAGTTCATGTGCTATATACCATGGTTTATGCTGGTTTAATCAACTTAATTCCTCATATATAGTTCTTATGCTCAGAAAAATCTATATTTATTTCTGGAGTCTCTTTTTAGCTCTATGGTCCTGTCTAAAAATTTTGAGCTGCAGTTACTGAGTTTTACTTTGTTGAATAATCATGCTTAGCATCTTAGGGCTAGATTTACTATTTTTGTTCTGAGTAATCTACAATGTTTCTGATCATTAGTTTTGGGCACAATCTTTTCTAGAGTATGCTCTACCTGTAATAAAAAGTTCATAAGCAATACTGGTTAAATGCACCTTGAGAAATTTATGCAAACTCATGCTAAGTTCACTGAATAACTAATTTATCATAGTGAGTTAAATCTTGAAAAATTTTCTGGAGTATGTTTAACTCATGGCTAGTCTCTGGTAAAAATTTGAGAGCCATATCCCTAGTAAAACTCTCTATAGAATTAATCTTATTTACAAGCTTGCTGTTTTTGTTCTTTTTATTACCTCAGTTACATAAGTGAATAAAATCTGGAAAAATTTCAGTGCTGAGTAGATGCTATGAAGTTGCTCTCGTAAAATTTGTAGCACCAGAACCCATATTAAACGTTCTGTACAAAAAGATGAAGTAACTAGAGTGATCTACTTGCATGAATAGTTATAGTTTTTGCTTTATGGTTAAATGCTGAAATCTATACCATAAGTACTTATTTTGAATCTGGGTTACTTTGGTGTTTCCTCACTAGCTCATTAGTGAATTTGGGTTGTTACGAAATAATGAAAGCATGCTATGTGTTGAAATTGAAAAATGAAAACTAAAACCCCCACTCATTCATGAATAAACGTAGTTATGTTTACTACTCTATAAACGATTGCCCATGCAATGAAATGTGAAATCATCACTAAATTAACTTTCGTTGGACTACAACTTTATCGTGAAGGAAAGAAATTGTATCCATGAATAACTCATAATCTTGCATTGCATATAGAAACGGTTAACCTCGCGGACGGAGACTACGAACTGGTGCCCGCGGACTCTCATGCGGAGCAGGAGGCCTCTTTGAACTGTACTAACTTGTCTCAAGACCTGGGCTAAGCCCCAGAGGCTTTTCTGCCTGACAGTGCCCAAGAAGGCAAGCCCCGGAGCATAATCCCACTATTTTTTTCCGAATTATCATTCTGCTATCTAGTTATTAATGTATGGTAATAGTTGGTTTTCTGCATTTAAGTTCTCGAGGCGTTGATCGAAAACCCTAGATGCATGATCCATAAGAACCTATGTTTGATACCGGATCTTTTTATCGACTAGTTGCCATGCTAAATAGGTACGGTAGAAGTCGAGTGGTTTCCTGCCTCTCGCGAGCAAATAGGAATTGTACTGACTTTAATTCCTGTTGAAATGTAAGGACAACGGGCGGGGTTGTGTAGTTGTGATACCCCGCTGGTGTAGTCAGAAATGGCTAAGGTCGCGGTGTGTGGCTCATCTCGTTAAGCGTTTGAAAGTACTAGCCACATACCGAGAAATATGGTAATCGGTAAGCTGAAGTACCTGATTGGACCGGCGAGTGGAACGATCTCGCACCCTCCTGGTAGAAGTAGGGTTTATTTTTATGTCGCGACGTACGGGTGCAGAGTGGTCGGACTCTGTAGTCGGGGAGGGTGTTCCGGATCCACGGACTGGAAAGAAAGGGGAAAAGTAGCGTGGGCGGGAGCGAAGTCGATCCCCATGCGTGTGGTCTAGGTTCCCCTGGCCAGGTTGAAACTCGATTCGGAATCGTCCGCCTCTCACGGCATGAGATTGCTTAATGATTTCGGTCACATAGAGTAACAAGTGGAACATGATGATGGTAATACTGCTGGTTGATTAAATGATTGCTCTACCATGTTTGAGTAGAGTTAGTTGCAAATTTAGAATGGTTAATCCCACTAGAATCTGGCTAAGTAAAACCTGAAAGTAAGGATCAACACTTAGCGGCATTTTTTTTATGGCAAACAAACCCTACCAACCAAAAAGCCTTGCATGTCTAGTTATCGGACTATATTATATCCGGAGACGGGTCAGTCTTGCTGAGTATTAGTATACTCAGCCTTGCTTGTGGCACTGTTTTTCAGGTACTAACTTTGAAGATCTGTTTGCAAGTCTTACTTGGCCTTGTACCTTGCCTCCGGGTTGGTCTGTTGAGTGGGATGGCCCTTCAGCTGGTGCTAATCGCCCTCCCGCTGAGTGACGCCTTCGTACGGGTTTTATCGATGCGTCACTATATCTCGCTAGTTATCTTTTACTGCTTCCGCTGAACATGAGACTTGAATAATTGAGTAGTTGGAACTCCGTGGTACTTTGCTACTCTGAACTTGGTTTGTAATAAATTTTCTTTCCGCTGCAATCACTCTGAGATGTATGAAATGGTTTGTGTTGTAATCTCTGGGCTCACCTTCGTGTGAGTGTTGTCTGCTGATCTTGGAATAGCGTGGCTTTTATCGAGGCTTCACTCGAGGAACTACCGGTGAGTGCCAAATTGGGTCAGAGTTGCTTAGCAACAAAGATCAGTGCACCCGGGCCCAGTAGTTTTGGGTGGTTCCGCCACACATATCGAGCTCATCAAGGGTACAATGAAGTTTAGCAATCTTACTATTACTAATTAGAGCATCCACGTAAAGTCACTTAGGGTCCCATGTGGACACTTTAAAAATAGAAAAATTATAGAAATTCTCATGACAATCAGAAACATTCGGCTATCAATCGGACAAATTTAACAATAATAGTCAGTGGATCTGTTATCTATCTTTCTTATTAAAGTACCCACCTCTACTATTATGAAAATAGACTAAAATACCTAAATTTTCCACCTCTACCATTATAAAAAATCTAAAATAACCCCCTAATACTCATGCAAATAACCCACCTATGCCATTATAAAAATAATGCAAATAACCCCTAAATTTGCATATAAATTATTTAATTATGTCATTACTAAGAGTTAAAGTAACCCCTACATCTGAATCTAAATTGTATAATTATAATAAAGTATCAAGTGCACCAATATTAAATTCTAAATTACTATTTCTAGCATTGTAAATATATTATTTATGTTATTGTTTATATAAAAATACCACTCATGATATGTGTCATATCGTGACACCATGTATTTATGTATGATGAAAGAGATAGAATACCAATTCACAAACAAATGATTCAATTAAATATATATCAAGCACACATTGAGGAGTGATGCAAAATGTCTAATGCAACTAGATAATAATAAATATGTATTTTAGAGTATGCGTTTGAGTATTTAATAAATGAAAAAGGGTGTGAAATAGATAATTATAATTATTAGCTATAAATCTCATTTTTAAATTAAATCTAATTAGCCCGTGCGGGAGCACGGGTTGGTAGCACTACAACAATAATTTTAACCGAGGCGGGCATTTTAGGTTAACCGAGGCGGGCATCCAAAATGACTCCAATCCAAGGTCACGGTTAATCGGACCTTTTTCGAGGCGTTTTGAATGCATGCCTCGGTTAATAAAAAAAATAGCGAGCCCGTCGATGGGGTCTGCTGAGCCCATCGACGAGGCCCGCTAAGCCCATCCAAGCCCCGCCAGCCTCCCTGTGCCGCCACCGCCATGGGGAGAGGTGCGCCGACGCCGTGGCCGCCGGATCCGGCCTCCCTGTGCCGCCATCAAGGGGAGGAGTGCCGCCGCCGCCTGGTGGGCCACCCAGCGGGAGGGAGAGGGAGGGGCACGCGACGATGGCGACGTACATGCCCGCGCCGGCGGCCTGGGGTCGGGTCACGCGCCCAGGGCTGCGCCCGTGCCCACGCTCGTGCGCCAGCGGCAGGGGGTTGCGCCCGCACCCGTGCCACGACATGGTTAATTGATGTACCGAGGTAGTTATATTACACTGCCAGCCTCGGTTAATTAATTTTAGGAGGAGGTAGTTATTTCTATCTATCTCGGTTAATACAAAATGACTGTCTCGCTTAATCCGAAGCATTAACCGAAACGGTTCATTATTGTGTCTTCCGCCTCTAAGGCACGGTTAATGTTTTTTTAGCAGTATAAAGTAGTTGACAACAATGGAGGGGCACATCGATCCTTGAAACATGGTGGAGCTCGGGCTACTGGTGGCACGAGACTTTGATGGTACACAGAATGGTTCTAGTTTGGCCATCTGGTTCTAGCAGTCCCCAATAAAAAAAAAGTGGTACTAGGCCCATCCGCGCGCTCTGGATCTGCTGGTTGCAGTGGTGTGAACTTGCAGGTTATAGCTCGTTTGGTGTATTGACGTAGGGTGTACCTGCTGCCATATTTGTTCTCTCAAGACAAACTTAGAGGGGGGGAAGCCTATATACATACATACAAGAGGTCCCATGTGGTTTCATGGGTAAGTAGAAGCTGGCATGATATCTAGTGCAAGGGTGATTAACTGATTGTTGATGGTCAAAGAAAAGAGGAGTGAAGAAAGGATTGGTTGTAATTAAGTAGATGAAGAATATGGCTCCTAGCTAAGGGGTGGCATACCACATTGGTTGCTAGATAGTACTTGGTACTTCAATGAAACAATTATTCCAAGAGGCCGAAACACGTCTTCTTGAACCCCACCCACCAAAGAAGCTTGTGAGAAATCAATAACCTACCTCCTGTGATTCAAAATATATACCACTTAGGACATCGACATGGACACATGCATGGTTTATGAGATAAAAGCTTTCATGACCAATAATTTTTTCGAAAATATGATATTTAGAAACCGAAAAAGTAACAGTTAGCACATTCTTCATGGGGCAAAACTGGAAAAGAGAGAAAAAAATGTTATCATCATTCTAAAAGGACTTAGTTTATTTGCAATGGTGCAACCTTATAGATTATTATTTTCTTTATTAGAGAAACCGATCATGGTTGTTGTCTTAAGGCTAGGTCGAAATTGGAAACACCTATATAGTTGCGTATAGGTGAAAATAGTTGCAAAATTCGGTTTGATGGGTAGGAGAGAGCAAGGAAAAGAAATAATAGTGAAAATAGTTGCAAAATTATATAAATAGCTTGTAACGGATAATGCATTGCACTAGTTGGTGACTTTGTTTTAATAAGGCGGAATAGGCAAATTGGTCCCTAAATTATCGCCCAAAGCTCAGTTTTTATCCCTAAACTACGAAAACAGTCGTTCTCACCCTTAAACTTTCGAATCTGGCTCAATTTCGTCCCTGGTCCGACGTTGACGCTATGGTGGCGTGCCTCGTCATCTAGCCCTGCCCAGTCAGCTAGGGGCTGTGAATTTCCATTTTTGTGCACTCTGTCCGTAAGAAAAAAAATGATCTCCTTTGCAAACTCGAAGTTCATTGCTCAAGCATCAGAAAGGCACTGTTGGTAGGAGTGCATCTCTTATAATTGAGACAAGTGCCGGCATAGCTACTGGCTCATGTGCAAAGGCAACCCATCAATGTGTCAGGTGGAACTGGATTTGCAACCATCCGAGCTTCGACATGGACGACAAAGCAGCTTCTCTACAAAAAGATTAGGAAAGCACGTAGTGTCATTAGAGAAGAGCACCATATAATTTGAGTATCCAGTGCGTGTCACAAAAATCATTTGTATTAAAGACTCTAGCTGACTGGGCGATGACGAGTTTGCAAAGGAGACCATTTTTTTTTCTTACAGTCAGACTGCACAAAAATGAAAATTCACAGTCCCTAGCTGACTGAGTGATGACAAGGCACGCCACCGTGGCGTCCACGTCGGACCAGGGATGAAATTGAGCCGGATTCGAAAGTTTGAGGACGAGAATGGCCATTTTCATAGTTTAGGGACGGAACTGAGCTTTCGGCGATAGTTCAAGGACAAATTTGTCTATTCTGACTTTTAATAAAGAAGCCTTTGAGGAATCAAACATAGGCAAGTAGGTGCAAACCTAATCCTTAGTCCATCTTTGAGTGCTAAAATAGTAAAATAATCGTCATATCCTATATCCATAAACAAGAGATAATAATGTAATTAAATAAAATTTGCAATTCATAGACACGTAGTATTACCAATGCAACTTCCATTTCCAGCTTTCTTCCACTTCAACGGAGGGAAGAAGGGAAGCTTCACCTCAAACAAACCACTCCCCCCACTCCACTTTCTCTCCTTCCTCTCTCTCTCTCGTCTCTCCCACGCACACACGGAAACAGCCACTCCTCACCTCCCCTACCCTCCGGTTCATGTCCTGCTGCTCCCCATGTCGCCCCCACTCGAGCTCGACTACATAGGCCTCTCGCCGCCGGCGGCCGCCGCTGCCGCAGATGCCGCCGACGACCTGAAGGGCACCGAGCTCCGCCTCGGCCTGCCGGGGTCCGAGTCGCCGGACCGCCGCGTCGCGGCTGCCACCGCGACCACCCTGGACCTGCTCCCAGCCAAAGGCGCCAAGCGCGGGTTCTCCGACGAGGTGCCGCCGCCTTCGCCCGCCGCCGCTGCGGGCAAGGGCAAGAAGGTGGCGGACGAGGAGGACGACGACAAGAAGGTGGCAGCGACCCCGCAGCCGGCCGCCAAGTAGGTGGATTGTGGAACTGGATCTTGGGGTTTTGCTGCCCCAAACAAAAAAAAGGAATTCTTGGGGGCTCTGCGAGGGTGTTTTTCGGCGTTTCTCCTTGGTTCTTGGGACTGCCGCAGCGAGTGGTCAGCGAATTCTGATTCTTTTTGTTCCCGCTTGTTTGGGAGAGCACCTTTTGTGTTGTTTGCGAAAATCTTGCTGGGTTTTGTAGTTTATTAGGGCATTTGCAGGTTTTGTAAACCAAAATTTTCTTTGGAAATTCTGTGCGTTTTGGGGAACCAAAAGGGTAAATTAAGGGGGGGGGGGGGGGGACGGCTGAATTGTATGTCATGGAGATCTCCCTTGGCTTCGTGGTTTCTATTTGTTTGGCCCCTTCGTTTGGTTGGAATTTCGGTTTGTCTTGGGAACTAGAGGAGGGAAACTAAAGTTGCAGCTTTGTGATGTTCTTTTAAATTTCCACTTTTCCCCAAAATTTTCTACTTTACAAAATGCCCCCCTTTTCGATTTATCTTGAGCTTTTCCTGTATTTTCACTTCTCTCGTTTGCTCAAGCTCCTCAATCCTTTCTCTGCTCTCCCTGCTTTGTTTTTTTTGTCGGTTTTTCTTCACAACATTTTGATTTGCCATTACCATACTTAGATATTTTTCAAGCTCAACCCAAAATTCGTTTATTTTTCTCGCAACAGTACATATCGTGATCTGCCTCTTGCTTGCGTGGTTGTAAAAATTATTATTGAGCAACAGCACTCCTTTCGTGCTGTGCAGGGCTCAGGTGGTGGGATGGCCACCAATCCGCAGCTACCGCAAGAACACGATGGCTACTACCCAGCAGAAGGGCAGCAAGGAGGATGCTGAGGCCAAGCAGGGCCAAGGGTTCCTCTACGTGAAGGTCAGCATGGATGGAGCCCCGTACCTCAGGAAGATTGACCTCAAGACATACAAGAACTACAAGGATCTCTCCACTGCACTTGAGAAGATGTTCAGTGGCTTTAGTAATGGTGAGATGTCTCGGGTTATTCTCCACTTTTACCAGGCGTATTCAGTATGTAATTGTGTTTCATTTTGATGTGGAT
The DNA here is from genome assembly GCF_016808335.1 of Panicum virgatum. NCBI lineage: Eukaryota > Viridiplantae > Streptophyta > Magnoliopsida > Poales > Poaceae > Panicum > Panicum virgatum. The sequence goes on along the minus strand of NC_053138.1, from coordinate 5,792,280 downwards.
AGTTTTGGAAACACATCGTAGAAGCCTTAAAAACATGCTTGGTTCTAATGATAAGCAATAGTTTTAGCTTACTGTTATTTTGAGTAGTTTTAGGATAACAAACAATTCAGTGCGAAAAAATACCTTGCTGATTGTTCAGTTATTGCATCCTTATCATCTCTCTTAGAAATATATTATTTCTTCTAAGGCAGAATAAATTTTTTGCTCCATGTATATCAGTATTCGAGGATATCCTGTAGTCCTGAGTATTGGTCCAGAAAGCTACTAAATACTATGAGAGTGACGTGAATATAAGGTCCAAGACTTTTGAGTAGAAATTTTAGTACAAGAAGAGGTTCTCTTCTGTTTTTCTTTTTATTGGTCTTACAGGTTAGTATGGGTGTAATGCCATATCAGGCAAGGACGGCTTATCTGAGTACCGCAAGGATGGTGAATATGTTCTGACTTATGAAGACAAGGACGGAGATTGGATGCTTGTCGGCGACGTGCCATGGGAGTAAGTACACTGAATGGAAATTAAATGAGTCAACGATCTGATTTTGTGGCTCATTTTTCTCAACTAAGCACATATTTAGACTTCACATTTTCTTTCACTCAATTGCAGGATGTTTGCTGACTCTTGCCGTAGGCTCAGGATCATGAAAGGTTCAGATGCAATTGGACTTGGTAAGCATGTACTCCTATTTTGTTTAGCGTATTATCGGGCTAATCATATCATCTTAGTTGGTTGGGTGGATATAGTGGGATGGTCCATGATATGATGATCCAAGTAGGTTGTGTGGTTGGTTGTACATGATACTATATTTTGTTAGGAGTTCCTTACAAAGGCAAAATAATTCATGGTCCTTGGCTCAGTGGTGACAGCTCTCTAGGCTGATCAATTTGCAATTTTCTTGCGCATAGTGCTAAAATGTAGGCCCACAAGATCAGCATAATTCGATGAACCAGACAATGTAGAATTACAGTCAAAATGATGTATATGTATATAACTACTGCAAAATAATTAAATATAGCTGAATTCTCAAAGGAAATTTGAAATGTGCTCCATCCACAATGAGATGCCTAGTTTCCCGATCGGTACACTATTAACGCTGCAACCGGGTATGTTGTTATCAGCTTGGAGTGCACGTCATCATTGGTAAGAAACATGTATTGAGTATATATTGTTGGTGTCAAATCTGAAAATTTGAATCATAGTTGTCATTTGCTAATATGATATTTTCATTTGATCTTCAGAGTTAATTTAGAAAGTTTGGTTTCCATGTTTTACTCTGACTTCCCTGAATAAATTGTCCCTTGTTTGATTTCCTTTTGCAGCTCCAAGGGCAGCTGATAAGTCCAAGAACCGCAACTAGAATGGTTGCTACTACAGTCCAGAGCAAGAGGGAGATCCAATGGCTGTAGGGCCCTTTATGAAAACCGAAAAGTCAAACAGTTTTAAGACGAATTCTGCCTTATGGTCTGTACTACATGGTTTGCTGTTACGCGAGTAAAGAACTCCATGTCTGTTATGTTAGTTTCGCAAAATCATCTATGGACCAAACCTCTATTCGATTGTGGTTAAGGCTTTGTACGAGTGTTATTCGTATCCGTGTAAATGGTTTGGTTCATTGTGTGCTGCTACTTTGATTGAGCAGTCCTCCTACCTAGTTTGCAAAAGGGTTGGTGTCCATGAACTGTTTGTTGTTTCTCTATATAATGTTCAATGAAGCTCGCGAATGTATTGTCTAATGGTGTTCATGTTCTGTTTCATTCATCTTAATTGTTTTGAAGTATGCTGAATCAACTAGTGCTGCAACTGTGGCCATCTAACAGTAGTTTCTGTAAGTTCCATGTTCCTTTTTACCAGCTTTAGTGCCTAGTTGCGGGTGGGGGCATGCAGTGTATTCAGTTACTTATCTGCTGAAGGTCATGATGGTTGTCTATGATCCTACTCCATAGTGTCATTTTAAAAAGGGTTCCATGTGAACCATCATTCAGGTCGCATATAATATTATGATTTCTAGAGAGATGGCAATGGCTTATGATCCCTTAGAATCAGGCTTTATTTGCCTCGTATATGTCTGCCCCATTACAAGTTATGCTCCACTCTGCACCTTTTGTGGTGCCTTTTTCTCCTTACTGGTGTCTGTTAGTTGGAGTGCATGTGGAGCACTGTCTATTTGTTCCAAGGAACCCACTTAAAATTCTGATTCTGCTCATGTTTCAGCTGAAAAAGGCATCTTTCACTAACCCAAGTGAGCCTTCATCTGCACTTGTTTTATCTCTTATAGCTTGCAGGTTGTCGCGTCCCAAGTGCCGAATTTGTTCGACAGCAAACGCTGCGGCGCGCATCGGCTGAGAGCGGCCGATAGGGTTTACAGTTCTCACGGATTGGCAGCGTATGGAGCAATTCTGGGATCATATGGTATGGTTGTCCAACACTTGACATGCTGTTGTTTTCTAACCCTGAACTTGCCCGTGTAGTTTATACAGCAGCATCCAGTACCTTTGTAGGCTCTGGATTCCTTTGTTCCCTCCCTGGTGGTCCTGCGATGCCACCATGTCGGTATGATTATTGTAAACCTTTGCTTGATCCCTTTCTTAACCGCTAAAGCCGCGCATTAGGACCTAGTTTAATGCCTTTGCGCTTCTTTTATGCTCCTGTATGCGGCGGTTTGCTCATTCCACATGTTTCCTTGTCCCCAGATTACTGCTCAGCAATGGGTGAAACCGCGAAAGCTTTTTGGACCGCTTCACTGCTTTCACTTTTACCTTTCTGGAGACATGGCTATGCGTGTTTTTATTGCCTAATTACAGTGATTACTACCAACCTTTTTCTTGTGCTGGGGAACCATGATTATCAAGTTGAGGCAAATGTCTCCACAAGTTCCAGTCTTGCAGGTCTACATCATTTCTGCTGCGTCTGCGTGCTACTGCCCTCATGCGTATTGCATGTCTGTCTGTCTACAAATGCTGCCCCCTGTGAATGAATGAAATCTTTTTTTTTAGTAAGCGAATGAATGAAATCGAGATTCTGTTTTTCGATTAATTCATCTCTGGCTTTCAATCCAGACCCTGTAGATTTTTCGCAGTTGACACCAACTACTCATGCGTGGGAATCTCCCATATTTTTGAAGGAAAAAAACTGTTCCCAGCAATTCCGTAAATTCGTGGTTTGAAGTTTTTTTTTTGAAAAATGGTTTGAAGTTGACAGGAAACAGTATTTTACTAGGCACAAATTACCATGCGGTTGAGTGTTGACCTGGCGTCATAACACTTTTTGAGACTGTCAGGTCTGGTATCAACTGCAAAGCAAAACAGTATTTTACTGCGCAAGCTTGACCCCAAACTGGCTGTCTGCTTCTGCAGCAGCTGCAAATGGCCAGCATCGATCTTTGTCTCTTCTACCACATGCGAGGAAAAATAGACAAAATCACCACAAAATATCTCTCTCATGGAAAAGAAGAGAATCTATGGTCCAGTAAAATTTTTCAAGGTTAATAACTTTTGTGAATTCCCTATTTGAGTAAAAATATAAGGGCATTAATAGAACGCCCACTCAAATATGACGTTTTCTACCACATGCCTCTTCTGCAAAGTGTTAAACTTCAGCACTAGTGAATCCAAATAGCAGTGCTGATGAAAAAAACTTTAACAACAGTTTGGTCTCCCCCTTTTTATTGAAACAAATTGAGGGATCAACATTTGTCTCCCGTGGGAGGAAGTAGGAAAGGCTGATAATTTGATCTAAATTATTTACTTGATCGGTTCTCAATAGCCATGAGCCATCACATAATCATCAGTTCATCTCATCGTTATCTACATATTTATAGTGCTCACTCATTTTTTAATTAGTGGATTTTTAAGAAGGATCCGCCAGTTTGCTACTATAACTAGTATAAAGAATTCAACACGGGAAATCTAACAAATTCAGACATAAACCATCTAATTTGAGTGGCAAAATAGCCAAAATCATATTTGAACTATGAGGCTCAGCTCAATTTGGTTCCTTAACTATGAAAACATCCAATTTAGTCCCTGAACTATCCTAACCAGTCCAACTTCATCCTTGAATCCGACATGACATGCCACGTAGGCTTATCCGGTCACCGCTCAGTCAGCTTGAGCGCGTGAAATACTCCCTCTATATAGGAAATAGATGACGTTTAGGACAGCGACACGGTCTTCAAAGCATAACTTTGACTGCTTATTTTTATAAAAATATTTGTTGAAAAATGATATATATATATTATGAAAATGTTTTTAAGACAAATCTATTCATATAATTTTCACTTTTTCAAACTCAATAACTTAAAAGTTATTTATGATTTATATTTCCAATGTTTGACTCAAATTTTGTCTAAAACGACATCTAAATTCTATATGTAGGGAGTACACTTTTTACCCTCCATCCATAAAACAGAGTTAACACGGGCAGCTTCTAGCCCGCATCAAGCCACGCTCCCTCGCCAGCCAGATCGTTGCGCCTCCTAGGTAGCGCAAGTCATCAATGGCAGGGGAGGAAGTGGCTCGATGCGGGCTGAAAGTTGCTTGTATTAACCATGCTCATGGATGGAGGGTGAACCAGGGTATTTCACACCTCAAACTGACTCAGCGGTGACTAGAGTAGTCTACGTGACGTGCTACATCACATTCAAGGATGAAGTTCAGCCGATTAGGATAGCTCAGAGACTAAATTGGACGTTTTCATAATTCAGGGACCAAATTGAGCCGAGCCCCATAGTTCAGGACGATTTTGGCTATTGTGCCAATTTGAGTTGGCTAGACTCGAATAATGAAAGATTACCAAGCAGACACCAGTTGGGCTCTCTTCTTTTACAGCAACACTTGACCAAAGATCCTAAAAAAAACACTTGACCAAAGAACGGGACGAGAAAAAGAAACAGCGATAGCTTAGCCCAGCACCTGATGGGCTTGCTCCACCAAACAAGGACTGGGCTACGGAGTACAGACTGTGTTCACAGGCCTGCTCTGAAACAAGTTTTTTTTTGGCCTACATGGACCACTTCATTGAAACTTCTACATTCCAAAACCAAGCCCAGTACATGGAACCCTAATTAGGGATAACCAAAAAGTCAGACAAGAAAAAGATGCACGTCCTTTTTTTTGAGAGAAAAGATGCACGTCAGTTAATGACAATATTCTTCTGTGGAAAAATTGTACACATGATTTTACTGACAAAAACGGGTTGTAAACCTACATCGCTCCGGACGGTGAATCTATCAACTATCAATTGTGACGCCGTAGATTGGACGACCTATCTACAAACCTCAGTTCGAGGTGGTGGCTTTTACAAAGATTTTGCGGTCATGCTCGGAACTCACAGGAAAAACCCCTCTGTTGTACCAGGTTGTGAGTTGAGACCTTCAGCAAAGCTCATTCTTCCAACTCCTTGAGAAAATCTATGTTATCAACAAACACCTGCAATATGTAAAGAAATGTTAGCATTGGCTAGAATGTCATCAAGGAAAAGTGGAACACAAATTATGTATTTCTAGAACTTAATATGTCTATATTTTCCTTCTGACAGATATACATTCAGTATGTAGTTTGATTATATGATCAAATTGAGTAAGTAACAACAATTTTTTTCCCTAGTATTCAATAAACAAACTCAGTCGGAGAAATCAGCAATTAAAAAATACACCAGATTTGCATAACTGCAAATCTAATTAGATTGGATTCAATCAATAACGTGGAAACACTATTTATAACACCCCGCACACGTTTGTAAATAAAGCAAAACAAGCTTTAAATACTTGAATATCAAGTTCACAACATAATAGGATCATTTTTACCATTCCATGTAACACACTTATACAGTAACAAATTATTCGTAGTGAGTATAAACAATAATCAAGAAAATCAACACTAAAGGTGAACACTAAGCATGAAAGATTCAGGGAACACTAATGTCACTGGGTGGGTTGAATTTTGAAGCTCAGATTAGAGCAAACTTAACAAGGTAACTCGGTCAAAGCTATTCTAATTCCACTTGACTCTAATTAACTTTATGCTTTTCTTCCTTATACAATATTACTTAATATGCACATCATCAAATGAAAAAAAAGAATAGGTAGTCAATCAGTTTTGTTTATCCTGTTTTTATTACTGAACATTTGGACAAAAGGCATTTTAAACTGCATCATCAGGAATCGGCTGGAAATTGAGCACGCATGCCACCTAAGAATAAATAGCGTTTTGTAACAAACAAATTTCCATATCCCCTCCCACAAAGAAAGAGTAGAAAGGTAGTTTGCCACTAAAAACAAGAGGAAAAGGCACATACCGTCTTCCATCCATCTGGATCTGTGCATGCAGTTATCTTGGTGTTAATGCCAGGTAATGGCCCAGGTTCACGAGTAATTTGTCCACCATTTAGTCGAATTACTTCTGCAGTCTTGTAGACATCATCAGTACTAATAGCAATCTGTAAGGAAATAACGAAACTCCATTAGTGCAGCAAGAGGAAAAGGGCCAATCGGACAACACCCGAACAATGAAAGAAAACGTACCTGTGCATAAGCATTTCCCTTATCATATTCCTTGACACCATAGTTGTAGGTCAGCTCCAATACAGCATTTTTATCTTCGGGACCATACCCCATCATTGCAATTGTATACTAAAGAAAAGAAACAACAGTTATTATTTTTATGCATGATGAATTACATGACCAAATAGGTGTCACATATTTAAAAATGATGATCTCATACGTATGCCATAGCAAATGACCAACTCAATGACAAGTATGAATTTTTTTATTTCAAAGTATTATGAAACAGAGATGGAAGCTACTTGACATAATCATTGTGATACATATCGTTGCAATTAGGCTGCACTCATACAAGGACAGAACACAGCTGGGTTTACAAAGACTGGGCTGGTGTTTTGGTCAAAGCTGCAAATGAAACAGCATAGGGATTAGGCTGGTTTCCAATAGGTTGGAGAGGAGAGGAATTAGCAAGCAGGTTATGTTAAACTGAGTGGTTTTGATGGGTTTGGATGATTTCTATTAGAAGGCCCACCAATAATCCAAGCTGAACTTCTTGTTTACAATTCGGACATCAATTGTGCCAAGGATGTTTATTACCCCTTCCATGTTTAAGAACTTTAGTTATATACAGAATGGAATGCAAAAATTGAGGTGCAATTGTGCAAACAGTGTCAGCAACCTTGACAGTGGCTGCTATTTAAAGCTTGAGATAGACCAACATATGCACATGCACCATAAAATGCACCATGTCTTTGAAAGTAGGAATGTATAAACTACAAAAGAACAGCTTATACCAGAAGAATGAAGTAGAAAATAAAAACACCCACCAAGTACCAAGCTTACAATCATTCCTAACATTAGTATTACAACAAAGATCTGTAATCTAATTTCATCACAAACATGCTTAGCACGCAAGCCTAAACATAGTGCAAGAAAGAAAGGGACAAAACAAAAATGTAATGAGGTTTGTTCACAGGGTGGTTCAGAAGATACCAACCTTGTACTCAGGATTGTCTCGGTTGCGAAGAAGTTCCATGCCAAATGCCTTCAAAATATTACAAAATGAATTAATCACTCGTTTGAAAATTAGAAAAGGAGCAAACTTCAATATCGATTCCAGTTCATGTCAAGTTACCTTCTCATAGAAACTGATAGCACGATCAAGGTCTCCCACTCGAAGCATTACCTGGCACAAAGGCTCAGGAGTAGGACCTCTTTCTATAAGCTCAAATTTGTAACCATCAGGATCCTCAATAAAGGCAATTACTGATTTCCCACCTTTGACAGGGCCTGGCTCCCTTGTTACTGTTCCTCCTTTTGCTTTAATAAGGTCCACAGTTTTTGCAACCTGCAATTTTCAAGCATTGAAACTCAAGGTGCCGAACTAGTTCATAATCAAGAGTGAAACGGTAAAATAAATAACAAAAAATATTGCTTATGTATACAAATTTCAGTTCTTTCCAATAACTTGATAATACATCATGACTAATTCAAGTGAAAAAATATGTGTCATGGTAGGAAGTTTCATGCCTTATGGATCGCAAAGAAGATTTTATATTTATAAATATGAACTTTATGCTCTATAAACATCTGCAGATCTGCTATAGCAAAAAACAATGAAACAGACACCTTCTATGCTTATCTATAATATAAGCTTCTTATTTTAATTTTTGACCAAACTGCCAACATCCAATCAAAGACCCTTTTATCTGTTATCTATCATTTTATCTTTATGACATTCGATGGAGATTAGCTGCTGAGATTGGGACTGAGTCTGCCAAATCTGATGGTCCCTAAATTAAACTGTATGGGATGTATAAGCACCCGATGCGAACCTATGTTATGGGTCATGGGTGCCAAAGTATGTGTCAGGAACACGGTTTACGGTTAATATTAAGAAAAAACTTTGATTATACCTAGATGAGTTAGTGTCATGATAATTCCTTAACCAAATAAAGTTTATTTTTATTTAAGGCAGCAGAAATACATGTTTGCATTTGGTGCTAAAGCTTGTGGCAAATATGAACTTGGGGTCACACCCTATCGAAGAAATCCATAAATGAAATCTTGATAGTTGTGTGTGCAGCATGGCTGGCTGAAGAAAAATAAGAGCATTATACTGCATCGCCACAGAGCTGAATGTCTATATTAGCTTACATCATCAACAGCAATCCCGAAATGGCCGAAACCAGTCCCGATATCATAGCTCTCCACACCATAATCTGCCAGAAAAGGTACCAGAGGGGTTCGATATGTTGATTGCATTAGACGGTGCACATTATCTGAACGACGGAGATATGGTGAAGGTATCTCGGCAGAAGAAGCTTACTGTAAGTGAGCTCCACAACAAAATGTGAATCCTCAGGTCCATAGCCCAGAAAGGCATTGGTGTACCTCTCCTCCGGGATGTCCCTCTTTCGCAGCAGCTTCATGCCCAGGCACTCCGTGTAGAACCTGCAGGTAAAACGATAAACCCCCATTCCCAATTACACTGGAGCAAACAGCAGCGACCCAAAGCCAAGGGTGACAAGCGCCGGGGCGTATCCTACTTGATCGTCTTGTCGAGGTCGCCGACGCGGTAGACGACGTGGAGCAGGCGCCTCCGGTCCTTCTTGGCCCACTCCAAAGCCTCCTCCTGGCTGACCGCCGTGCCGGCCGAGCCGCCGGGCTCCGCGCCGGCGCACAGCCCGCGCCTCGCCAGCCTCGCGGGCGCCCTCACCGCTCCTGCTCCCACCGCCCTTCCCCCGAACAGGCCCTCGCGCCGCGCCACTGAAACGACAGGAACGGCAAAAACTAAGTGACGTCACACGGGGGACGGGGCAAGCCTTCCTCACCCGGGAAAAAAAAAGAGCGGCGGAGAGCCCGGCGAGGGGCGTGGGGAAGGTGGAAGGACGGGCTGCGTACCGGAGACCGCGGGGAGGCGGAGGCGCGAGGCCGCGAGGTGGAGCGAGGAGGAGGCGGACGCGGCGGCGAAGGGGAGGGGGAGGAGGAGGCGGGCCATCGCGGCGAGGGATTTGGGGGAGCAGGGAGGGAGCGGGGGCGAGGAACACGGGGACGGGGGAAGGAGGGGAGACTCCGAGAGGCCGCTCGCTCTATCCCCTGCCGTCCTGGTCGCGGCTGGGATCGGTCGGGGACTCGGGGGCGGTCACTTTGTCTGACAGATGGGCCCAGTCACGTGAGGTCGCCGAGGTGGGGCCAGTGTGATGGCATCAGGCTTTGCGCCTGGGCTTGTTTTTTTTCTTTCTTTCCAGAGAATTTCGGGTGTTTTTCTTTCTTCTTCTTCTTGCCATTCGAGAGGATGGGCCTGCCGCCTGCCCCCAGGACTTCGAAAGGAGCCCAGATCCAATAAAGTTTCCGGCCCAGCCCAACTGCGTGCCACGGATAAGCACCCCAAATTGAACCCGCGTGCCAGCTCATTCCTTCCTTCGTACACAACCCGACCCCGACTTGCTTTTGGCTTCTCGTCTCTCCTCCCCCCCCGTTGTTCGTTCGCGCCGGCGCGGAAAACCCGCGCGCCCAGCCCTAGATCCCATCTGCTCCGTCCGTCCTCACCGCATCCCCCGCTCGCCGCCGCCGCCACGCTCCCGCAACCGGGATCCATCCAGGCGGTCGATTGGCTCCTCGTTCCCTTCGCTTCGCTGGTAAGTAAACCCTAGGTCACTCGGGCAGGGTTTTGGTTTTTGAGTCTATCCGTTTGCCCGCGAATCCAAGCCTTTCTTCCTGAGTTTGTTGGATGGAGGGGTCCGCGAATCCAAACCTTTCTACCTGGGTTTGATGGATGGAGGGGCGCTCCCTTTCGTCCACTTTATCACAGATTTGTTTGATCCGCCGCCGCGGGCCGAGTACTATTGGAGATTGTTTTTCTATTTTTCTTTGATTTCGTGGTGAGAGGGGAGGTTTAGGTAAACCCCAATGCCTCGTGGGCATCACTGTGCCATAGCATTTGCGGTTACGATTTTTTGGGGTTTAGCTGAATCTGCAATTTACCTGAAACATCGCTGCATATGGAGTATGCATGTTCCTAGTTTCGAGAATTCGGAGTTTAGGATGGCCGATGGATTGGCTTCTGCACGAAATGATTGTTGTGTCGTGATCTAACCTGAACGCCACGTGATCTCGTTTCGTGTCCATGCGTGATGCACCATGTTTGTAGAATAGGAGTTAGCGGCCATGTTCATGTTGAGGCCTTAGCGCATACAGGTTTTCTTTTGGGTATCCAGATGCAGATTGAGCATTCTGTTATGCACTATAAGCTGTTTTGTATATTTGTAGTCGGTATTGGATTTTAAAAGTCTATGTGTATGTCCAACTGTATATCTGCAGTTCAACCTGAGTGATGGGTCAATTGTTCGTTTCCTTTCTTATCGAGGCTTGAGGAGTCGTCCCTCATTTAAAGCGTTATAAATGTGTGAAAAGGAAATTTCAGTTATCCCAAAGGATGTAATATTTAACATTTTTTTTTCAAAGAGCTTTTAACAGGTTACATGCTTACGACATATGTATTTGCTTAACAGTGTTATGCATTGATTAAAAAACTGGCTTGCTGAACTTCTTGTTTGTGAGGTTCAGTTTTCATAGTCATGTTTATTGCTGATTAAGAAACATGTATCTTTTAGCATATCAAGTAGTATTTTACGCCTATATATTTTTTCTTAGATTCTGCATCTTTTGGTACCATTTGTCTATGGTGTTAAGTTTTGTATTGTTTGTTGTCTTGCAGGTTCTGGTACTTCACTGTTGTGTCAACATTGTTACTGAAATAATATTGTTTTCCCTATCATGGGGTTTGAGTCCATATCACCCCTACCAGAAGAGCATGCAGTGGATATAAGTGAGGTTGAAACCTCGCAAGTTGTGAGCTGTGATTCAACAGTCATAGAAAAGGTGGAAAAGAGCCTGATTGAGGAACCTTTTCTGCTAGGTCTTTTGGAAAATAAGGAAAACAAAGATTCCCTTGGTCCAGCTTATGATCTTGATAATATTGCTGAGGTCATCACTCCTATGGGAGATGCATTTGAATTTCCTGTCTCAAGTGAGGTTCCAGATGACAGTCTTTCATTGGGCTGTGAGACACCACGTGAAAGCATCTTTGATCCTTTTGCTCCAGCACCAGATGTGGCGGCGTGGGCACCAAAGAAGCAAGTGATTAGAGGTGCAGATGTTACTTCCCGCCGGAAGCTAAATTTTGATCCAGGTGACTTTCCGGTTAAAAGGTTAAGTTTTGATTGGAGTGATTCTGAAGAGGAGGATGGATATCTCCAAGTGATTCAGAAGATGATCCTTGATCTATTTATTTCAGATGCTCCTCTTGATCAGCAGGAAGAGTCTGGAAAGATCCTGATAGATTCAAGCCTATATGAAAGCTGTAAGACACCCGATTCAAAGCCTCTACTTAATGGCATTGCATCCACATGCCCAGCTGCACCTTTGAGACCATCTCATAAAGTGTTAAAACTCAGCCCAAGCATTTGCCGGAAGATCGACTTCGATGCAGTCAGTGATTCAGTGAGTCCAAGATCCTCAGTCATTAAAGAAGATTGATGGGCCTACCCCTATAGATCGACAAGTAATGAGCTGTGCATTTTGGGACTGAATAAAACATCCTGATGACGCCCTGGGAGTGGCATTTGGTACAGTTGTTGGCTGCCTATCTCACAATCTCATGTATCAGTACCATATGCCATTGTGCTAACTTAGCTAACCCTGGACCTCTAGGGATGATTGCTGATGTTAGAGAAGTAGCAAGCAGTTTAAGTTATACATGTAATCTATTTTATTTTCCCTATTTTTTATTTTTCTTTAGTAACTGGCCTAGTGGTACCTCCTAGATTTATATGAGTGCATGCGGTCTCTGACCGTGTGTTTTGTAAATCTTAATGTTAAATGACTAGTTCTGTCTTAATGAAGTAATTCACTCAGGTGCAGCTTCTTCGTGGTTAAGTCCTCTTCAGTCGTCCAAGGTTGAATTTCAGATGGTGCCGTGCAGTGGCAAATACGTCCTTCGATTAGTTTTATGCGAACGTTTGTGAAGCATTTCCTTTAATTTTCTGCTCTACACAAACATTGTCGCTATTCCTATATATAAAAAAAGAAACATTGTCGCTATTAGCAGGCTGCTCCCGCAAGTCATATTCTGCGATAGCAACCCGATTATTGTCGTCATCCAAAAATCATAATTTTGTTGAGATAATGAGCCAACAACGAAAGGCTAGTTTTCAGACAAGTTGGATGGGTGTGTGTGTGACTGCAGTGTGGGACCGAGAATATCCCAGCACTTGCGCTCGCGGACAGCGGGCTTCCTCGTCTTCCCGCCGCCGGTCGGATCAATCAGATGCCGCTGCTACTCTCCCACCGGCCCCCACCCGCCGCCGCCCACCTCCGCGCCGCTGCGCCCGCCTGGACGCAGCCGCTTCGCGCGCGCCGGCGGGCCAGTCCTCCCCAAGCCTCCGCCTCCGCCGAGTTCCCGGGTACCTTTTCTCTTTCTTTCTGATTTTATTTTTATAATCTTTGGATAAAGATGCTTAATTAAATGGGCGTTTCCTTGGGCAAAGTTTCTCAAATTTGCATCTCTTTTCCTCCCACCATGTGAGATGCGAACTCATCCACGAAAATATTGGACTTTCCCCTAGCAAGAACCCCAGCTCGACACTGCAGTACTAAACCCCGGAGCAAATGCAGGATCCGTTCCAGGCGGTGCCCAGATGCCGCCCCTCCGGCGCCGGCGCCGGAGCGTGGCCGGCATCGACCAGGACGAGCTCCTCGACCCGGAGGCCCTCGCCGACCCGGACAGCAGCTTCTACGAGATCAACGGCGTCAGGCTCCACCACAAGGTGTGCAGCCACGAGGATGAGGACTCACCCAGCGACCAATCCTCGGACGCCACTGCCTCAGCTCCTGGCCAGAGTCGGATCAGCCTTCCAATACTTCTGCTGCACGGCTTCGGCGCGTCGGTCTTCTCCTGGAGCCGTGTCATGCGGCCACTGGCCCGCATTGCCGGTGCCAAGGTCCTTGCATTCGACCGGCCGGCGTTTGGGCTGACATCCCGGGCCAGCTGGTCCGGCGATGACAGCAAGCCTCTCAACCCGTACTCCATGGCGTTCTCTGTCATGGCCACATTGGCATTCATCGACTACCTTGGCGCGGAGAAGGCTGTCCTTGTCGGGTACTAAAACACAGTATGAAGTGCATCGTTCTGAATTTCTGTCTGCATGCATTGTTTTGTGCGATGTAATTGGCATGTGTCATGATCTTGTTCTCCAGGCACTCAGCTGGCTGCCTTGTAGCAGTGGATGCATACTTTGAGGCACCGGAACGGGTCGCTGCTCTTGTTCTAGTTGCACCAGCAATATTTGCACCGAGGAAGGGAGTGAAAGATAGCGAAACAGGGGAACAGGAAGGGCGAAAGCAGACTGTTCCCAATGATGAAAATTCACCTCTCAATCTCTTTGCTAGGATTTGGGGTCGATTTGTCGCGCTATGCAAGCACATTGCAGGGCTTGTTTCCAAGATGATAATGGCAATAAGAGGCGTAGTTCAAGCTTTGTATGTTAAAGCTCTTGTTGCTTTTCTTCGATCATCATTGGGCGCTATGCTGGTAAGTATCTGTCTATGTATAGAGCTAATTGCTAATATTTAGGTAACGAAAATTATTATTGCTAGGTTATTTTTATTAGATTTACCGGTTCAAATTGTTAGAATTCAGAATTTAATTTGTTTACACTTAGGCAACTATAGTGTTGGCTTGCTCTTGTTTGCACAACCTGACATAATCCTAAATGTGCACAAGGGAAGATGTTTACTCAAACTGAAGTATGTTATGTTGATATGTCATATGTGAATGTAATAATGTATGCATCCAAAATTTTGCCTCATTGTTCCTGATTGGACTTTGGTGTCCTAGGTAAGATGGGTCATGGATAAATTTGGAATACTAGGCGTCCGTAATGCATGGTATGACGCAAGCAAAGTAACTGATCATGTCATACAAGGGTACACAAAGCTGAGATTCTACGCCACAATTTAGAAAACTCTCAGTTATCAAATATTTAGTCATGATTTAATATGTGCACACTCTGCTGGCCTTTCAGCCGCTAAAATCCAGGGGTTGGGAGACCGCTCTTCTGGAGCACACCATATCCATGATCATAGATTCTGCATCAGCGACTAGAGTACCAGTTTCAAAGAGGCTTTCTGAGATCTCATGCCCAGGTTATTCAATTAATTTTCTTTGAGGGTACACAGTTAAGAGAAACTAGGTCTACTACTCAACTAAAATATTTGGTAGTATATCTTTCTGAAGTAGACATTTTGGAAAAAAATTTGATAAGGATTTAGGAATGTAATATGAGACTCAGACAACGTGATCCTCAATTCTGAAAATTGTATGTCTTATCATTGCAGTGCTAGTGGTGACCGGTGATACTGACCGCATCGTTCCTGCTTGGAACGCTGAGCGTGTAGCACATGCTATACCTGGGGCAAGATTTGAGGTGATCAAGAGTTGTGGGCACTTGCCCCAGGAGGAAAGACCTGAAGAATTCCTGTCAGTCGTTGGAAGGTTTCTACAGACAGTGTTCCGAACTCCAAATGAGCAGGTGTTCCAAGCAGCTGTATGATACACTATGTTGACTCATACACGCAAACACAAATTTGCGGATTGGAGACACGAAGAGAAATACTGTAAAGCAAAACTACTGAAGATGTTCAGCTGTAATTGTGGGAAATTTAGGGGTCCAATTGGAATTTATTGCATCGTGAGGTTTGTTAGAATAACTGATTTGTATAAGTATCAACCTCCCTTAAATCTTGTCTATACAGTTAGAAATGTGCATTACATCTACCTTGATTAAACAATCGTTTTGGTTCATCCTTCTACCATTATTGGTAGAAGCGGCACACTAATTAATCTTGGAGAGATCGCAGTGCCAGCAAGGGCTTATTTGATCAGGCTCCCTGAATCCTCTTCCAAAACCGTTAATAATAGAAAAAAATTGAATCAAATCTCAGAAATTTGTAGAGTAGCACCTCATCTTAACACCCACTTTACGCACACCAGGAACATATAAAAGCTTAAATTCTTTTCATATACTATTTGCTCTATTACATTTGCGAACAGATGTGAAAAATGTCCTAAAATTTGTCGAGCTTGTAAAATATTTTTTTTATGCGTATTGCAACTACATTAGATACTATTGGGCAAATCGCCCAAAACAAGGTCCTTTACATAGTCTGGGACTTGGTTCATAAACACTTCAGAACCCGAGGACAACACATGCGCTCCATGAAAAGCTAAGCAATCTGCCACTTTATTACAGCATGGAAGCTTGTAAAATATTTGAATCAGTGGAAACATTCAGTTTATACACATGTATCTCTCGAATTACAGTATGTTTTACAGCTAGTGGTAGTTTGAAGTTTTAAAAAGATGTTGATCTGAACACTGAAAAATGCCTATCTTGCACCCATATGAATATGATATTCAATGGCTTCTCCAAACTCGTCTTGTGGTTACTCCCTCCAAATCTCCAATAGGTGGGCAAACTGAGATCACTGACATCTTATGACACCCTTTTTGCTGGCAGTAGTGCTTTCAAACAGCAAGAGTAAACACCAACAGAGAAGCCATCGTATGGACTAGTCATCGTGCAAATTGGCGATTTTCTGTGTGCACTCTATTTGTGCGTGTTTTTATTATACAACATTTGCACATTTCTAGTATACAACATCGTTGTTGAACCCATGATATCATCACCAAAACCACAAGCTTCAAAAAACGACCTGCAAGACGCACCAAATGAATGAACGTCATCATGCAATTGTGAAGATTAAGTGATCCACATCTTCACATTTACTGGTAATGATATGCCATTAAAGATGCAAAAAAACAACGAAACTCATGCGACATCTACCAATTTCGATGAATGCTGTACCTCTCCTTTTCTGTACATAATGCGGAAATGTCATATATACCTCTACTATGAAGTACCCTGCAGATATTTTTCCAGCAAAAGACAATTAGATGAAGCTCTAACTTTGGGCCAGACAATTTATTACAGGTTACAAGTACTTAAAGTACTTGTAACCTGTTTGCCTGTTATCTTATGATTAGTTGATTCGGAGATCCATTTATTATTGGTCGAACACATAATATGGTTAGAAAATTAATCTGTATCTGTAGGCTAACGGTCAACTGTGCTGCTATATTGCAACTGTAATAGGAACATGTCTCACTGATTGTTTGATATTGCTAGTTTGCATGTTCTACTAGTATGATCATATACATATAACAATTTTTAAATTCAAGTACCTTGTAATTTTTTCTACTATTTTTCGGCCAATTCCTCTCCTCTGTAGTGATGGATGTACCTGAAAGTCACTGAAGACAGTCATATGAACACATGCGACACAGCGACAGGGCTATAAGTTTTTCTTCCCTTTCTAGGAATAGAAATACTGAAATAGGAGATAGGAGATATCAAATCTAGGTTGCTGTGCATCGACGGGACCGTACTCGAACACAAACATTACTCACTCTGATGCTTAGCATTCCATTTCAATCCATTCAAACTTTCAAACACACTTGCCAAGTTGCATTGAATGCCCCAAAGAAATTCATCACAAATGCACAACAAGAGCACACACAATTGGTTCATTTGTACTAAAAGATAACTGACTATTAACATAGGAGCACAGAAAGAAGCGCATCACATTGTAAGAAGTACATGCTATTAGGTGTGTTCCCTATCAATGCAGAAAGTTTATTCTTCTGTATGTCATTTTTTAGTCAAAGGCCTAACCTGAATTGCATTTAAAATCTCTCTCGTAATATAGCATTGCGACAAAACCAATGTTTCTTTCTATTTGCAATGTAATTGAGCGTGAGAGATTTCTACTGTACTTGCTAAGGAGCTGCAGCCTTGTACTCTTAGTTGGATTAATAGATGGAATCTGCTAGTCGTTCCAAGGTACCAGTTCGATCATCCATCAGAAACTAATGAGAATCCAGAAATGTCTTTCATGAATTCCAAATAATCAGAACGTTGCGAGTGTAAGAATATGTTAATGCCTATCAGGGAGTACGATCAAGAGCTGAATAGAAAAACCCCTCAAAAAAAAGAGCTGAATAGAAAAAGAGGAGCTTCACAAGTTTACGCGCACGGAATCAGGGAGCGTCCCCATTGCCGATTCACCGCAGGAGATCGAACATTACCACGACGTCATGGACGGAGGCAGTGAGCCCGAGGTCGGAAACAGCGCGCCCGAATCCGACAAGCCGCTGCTCCCCCTGCCGCCCGAGCCCGAGGTCCAAGCCTAGCCCCAAGAAGCTCTGCTCCTCCCCCTCCCCTTCCCCGGCGTCAGCCAAGTACCTGGCGCCGCAGAAGACGGACACGACGATGAAGCTGTGCGCGATCGCCGTCCGCAGCTTGCCGAGGTCGACCGGCTGGACGGGGGAGGCCGGCGCCGCCGGCGAGAGGCGCAGCGCGCAGGAGTGGGCGCAGGCGAGCATGAGGGCCTGGAGGTGGGCCGGGTCGACGAGGGCCGGGTCCATGGAGATGGAGATGGGCGGCGGGGTGCGGGCTCTGGGGTTGATGGGCTTCGGGCCGGAGGGGGTCGGGGTCCGGGAGAAGAGGGCGAGGGTGGTGAGGCGCGCGACCTTGGCGGAGGCGGCCATGGCGGAGCGGTGGTTCGCCGGGAGAACGGTGGCGCGATAACAAAGAGGTGGGGTGATCTTCAGCGCCTCTTTGGCAGGGCTCACGGCTCACGGCCGGCTCCAAAGCCAGCTCCAGCCGGAGCCCTGCCAAAGGGTGCAAATTTGAGGTGCTCCAGGTCTGGAACTGGACATGCAGCTGCAACCGGCTCCCGTAGCAGCGACGGAGCCAGGGAAAGGAGGCTTCTCGTGGCTCCGTCTTGAGGCCCACGGGTGTGCTCCCAATTTGCCCCACAACTTCCAATTAATTACACCAATTTTGCCACTGCCCTCGGGAAAAAAAGACGCTTCGGCGCGGCTGCCTCGCTCCCCAGTCCACGCGAAACAGAACGACGCTTCTCTCCCCCACTCGGAAACCGACCGGCGGCGCCCGATGAACCCCCTCCGCCGGCCGGCGGTGCGCCGGGAGGGCACTTAGGCGAGCGAAATCGACGGATCCACACCTGCAGAGCTCGATCCGGGCATT
Organism: Panicum virgatum; assembly: GCF_016808335.1. Lineage (NCBI taxonomy): Eukaryota > Viridiplantae > Streptophyta > Magnoliopsida > Poales > Poaceae > Panicum > Panicum virgatum. Next base: position 5,773,610 of record NC_053138.1, on the reverse strand, counting down.
GGGGGCGGCAGAGGGTTCTCCTACGAGCCGGATGGCACTCTGCGCCCAGGAGGAGGCGCGGCGGCCGGCCAAGGTGCAGGAGGAGGCGTGACGGCCGGCCAAGGTGCAGCGCGGGGGAGGAGCGCGGATGCAGCGTGGCCGAACTCCTCGGCGGCTGCCCCAACCGCGTTCCTGCCTAGCGTCGGCGTGCTTGGCGGAGGGGGGGCCATGGCAGGTGGGTTGCTGGATTGGTGGACCAACGCGGCGGCGGCGGCACTCGGGCCGGAGTGGCTCGCTAGCGTGTTGACTGCAACGACGGCGCCGGCTTCGACATCCATGGGGAACCATGCAACCATAGGAGAAGCAGAGGCCGCTGAAGGAGTCCCTGCTCGCCGACGAGCAGGACGTGGTGGTTGTGCACCTAGGCCGCGGGCAGCGGCTCGTGCTGCCAGTGCTACTGTCGACATTGATCTCACTGATCCAATGTAAGAACACTTCCCTTGCTACCAAATTTCTAGATAATATTGGAGTGCCGTATCATGTATTAGAATGTGAACATGGAACCCATTGTGTGCTTGCATTTTTTCACAATGGAATGGGCAGTACTTCAAATGGATTGTGTAGTAACTTGATGTAGTAACTTATGGTACTGAATTCTTGGCAGGTATGAACATTGGTTGTACTCACAAGTCTACTGCACATGTAAATTATTTGTAAGTAGCTCATATAAATTTTTTTTACTTTATTTTAGGAAAATATTACGTTGTTGATGCTGGCTACCCAAATAGGCCTGGATACTTGGCACCATTCAAGGGTGCAAGGTATCATATTCCAGATTGGAAGAAAGGTCCTGCTCCAAGTGGTGAGCATGAACACTTTAACCATTTGCATTCAAGTATTCGCAATGTAGTAGAGCGTGCTTTTGGTGTGTTAAAAATGAAGTGGAGATTACTTCTCAAGATGCCTAGTTTCTGTGGCAGAACCACCTGAATTATCCCGGCTCAAGTGCGCTGGCCATCACCATAAAGGTAACACCGACACAAACGCACTTCAAACGGAACAATTCTTGGTCTGTCGGGTAACGTCCTGATACAACCACCGGTTCTCGGATCGAACAAGCATACCCCGCACGAAGGCGAGTCCAGAGATATTACAACCGCATGTTTTACAACACAAGCTCAGTAGTGATTACAAACTAGTTCAAACCATTATTACGAAACCAAACTTAGTAAAATAGTTGTACAAACCATAACTGTAAGTTCAGAGTTTGAAAAGCAGCGGAAAGAGAAAACGACGGCTACAACACGTTGCAAAAGTATATCAGGCTAGCCCAAGTATGGTATCACTCGTCAGGGTCATTGCCGACCGAATACATATCCCACTCTACGGACCAGCCAGGAGGCAAAGAGCAGGGCCAAGACAAACTAGTGACCTGGTCCTCAAAACTCATACCTGAAAAGGATTCAACAGCAAGGCTAAGTATTCTAATTGTCGTGGTGCTGCAAACCACAGCCGGGTGGCGGAAGGCACCCGCCTAAGCCCAGAGGGTGTGTACTCAGGGGTTAGCTAGTCCTAGTTCGATCTCGCTCAAGAACACGATGAACACAGCGGGATTAGAGTGGTTCGGGCCGCCGGAGCGTAATACCCTACGTTCACTGTTTGTTGTATTGCCTTGCCTCGAGAGAGTTCGCGAGAGCTTGTGTGTATCTGGAGAGCCTAGAGTCTGTCTGAGAGATCTCTCCCCTAGAAGGAGGGCGTGCTCTCCCTTTTATATGTCCAAGGGGAGCACGTACACTGAGCGGGGCCCCGAAAGGTGGGCCCGACGATGTATTATAAACTACACTTTGGCCTTCAATGCCTCAGATCCGGAGATCTTGTCGTCGGCTTCCGTGCGTAGCTTCTGATCAGGGATGGTCTTGAGCTGTCCTGTCAGAGTAGAGTCCAGCCTCTGGAGCCGCGCGTCAAGATCATGATGAAACGCCGAACTACTGACTTAGTCCGTTGTAGCAGCGTGCACTGTCGCCCACGCGCGCGGCACTGAGACACTGCTGCGTGCCTCGGTAACAGACGAGCCGCCTCGGTAACTGGCGATCCACAGTGTGGACTGACAAAAACTGCCCCGTGCCTAGAGGCAGCAGAGCCCGCCTCAACCACTCGTACTTAATGCGGTGGGTGAGGGAGCTTCCAGCGGAAGGCTTGCGCCTGCGCCCGCGTCTGCGTGTCACGTGGCGGCTCCGGACCCCTCCCGAGCAGCTAGCTGGGCCGAGAGCTCACGGGGGTCCGGATGGCACGTGGAGGTCCCGAACCCACCTGCGGGGGTCCGGGTCCGCGACCACAGGTACTGAGCATTTCCATCTCTAGGACACGTGGTGACACCGGGCCCGACCCCGAGCGGGAAGCGGGTCCGGGACCGTTGGTCCGGTGAGATGGAGTCGGACCCTAGGGGTCCGGCTGCTCAGCTCCTTAGGGCGTAGTTACGGATAACTACGCGAGTCTTGGCACAGTAGGAGTGGGTACCCCAGTTGCAGGGTACCGACACTAATACTCAGCAAGACTTAACCGTCAACGGGTATACTAAACCTACTTTAGCTAGACTATGCAGGGTTCTGAGAGGCTCTGGTTTTCTTTTGCTGAAAAGCAATAAAGAGTAGGTCCTTAATGTCATATTTTAGCTTTACATATTCTAGTTGATTAACCATTCTATGTAAGCAACTAATCCTATTCAACCATGGTAGAACTTTAAGCAAACATCAAGATTAATCATAATAATGTTTATCTTATTACTCTGTGTGGCAAAAGGATCAAGCAGTCCCAAACTGTGGGAAGAAGACGATTCGAATCAAATTTCAACCTTGCAAGGTAAACCTAACACACACGTCTGGAACAACATCGGGTCGTTTCCAAACAACCGTTTGCTTTTCTTTCCGGCTTGTGGACAGAGTCACTCTCCCCGACTACAGGGCACCATCTTCCTCCCTGCACCCGTGGCGTTGATCAACATAAACATAATTAAAAACCTATTTCTAAGAGAGAGTGAGAGGTAATATCCACTACCCGGTCCGATCAGCTACTAGGCTTACCGCGTACCATATTTACGGCATGTGGTAGTACGTTCAAAAACTTAACCACCACTACCACACACCGCGACCTTATCAAATTCATCAACACAGACGAACTTCAACAAATCCGTCTGTGATCCTTATAATGATAGCAGTAAGTAAAACAAGTAACTCCTATAAAGCTCGTGAGTGACAGGCAATCACCCGACTTTTACCGGTCCTATAAGCCTAGCAAGTAATCGAACTCAGGTCTAGTGTTCAGTACATAGGTTCCAAGGATCATGCATCTAGGGTTTCAATTCAAATCCTAAGAACTGTAAATGCACAAGTAAGTAATAACGATAAATGGTAATAATTTGAAATATAGGTTATGTCCGGGGCTTGCCTTCTTGGTAGTCACTAACTATTTCAGCCCTGGGCTCTTCCGAACTTTGGTCCGGGGCTTCAGTTAGTACAGCAGTGTTCACTTGAGCTTCGAGATCACCTCCTTCGGAATCCGGGATCAGCTCGTACGTCCATCTGATAGAGCAGTCGTATCTATATATAATGCAATAGATGAAATTACAAACATGCTCATTTCACGGTAAAGTTGTATTCTACAAATAGCAACACAACTTAGCATATGGGCAATCGTTTATAGAGTATATAACTAACATATCTAACTACACAAGGCATCATGATCAACGGCACAAAAGAAGATTACTAACTTCATAAACAAGTGGTAGTTGTTTCCTATAGCAAGTAAATCATGGTTTGCTAATAAATAAATAACTCATCACACATATAGTAGTAAATTCAGAAAAAATTACATCAAATATAAGGTAAACATAACAAGCTATCCTGAAAATTTCATCCCAAAACTTTTAGCCATTTATTCAGGAAAAATCATTTGTTTAGATAACTCCTAGAAAAGATTGAATTATATAGGTTAGACCAGAGCAACATAGAAGCTAGAAATTTAACAAAAGGTCGAAACAGAGCTAATTTAACTACTGTAAATTTTTCAAGATTTAATCTACACATAATTTATTCTGAGAAAATAAACAAAACTGACAGCAAACTAACAAGATACATTTGTAGCTTCTGTTATAATCATGAACTGGTGCTCAAATTTTACAGACAGAAACATATGACTAAAAAAAGGCTCTAAAAAATTATCAGGATTTTATAATAAAGGAAACTATTTAACGTGATTAAAACTCACTTAACAATTACTAAATCAAAGAAATATCTAAACATGAGAACTGACCACAAAAATTTTTTAGAAACTCTGGCATCACATTATTACTCTACCATAAAAATTTCATAGCCAAACATGGTTTGAATCATCAGTTAAGAAAAAGATAAAAACAGCTAGCATTTAAACACTAGTAACACAAATCTATTTTTACAGCAAAAACTCTCAACTAACACCCAACATATTATGATTCTACTGCAAAGATATCTTCAATAGGATTCCAAAACATCAAGATTTGCCTTTTTCTGTTTTTTTCTATGAATTTCTATGGAATTTCAAAGTTTGCAATAAAAATAACAAAGAAGTCCCTGCTGACACTATTCAAATGAGTCATGGGCTTCGCAGACAGCCCCCTGGGGTTCCATGAATTCTAACAGGGGGGTCCTCGGCCGCTGGGGAAAAACAGGGAACGATGGAGGCGGCGGATCCCGGCGACTCCGGTCACCGGCGGCGAGGGAGATGTTGGGCAACTCAAAGAGGAGACCGAGCCGCACCCTTTGGGCCCGAGGCGCGTCGGGAGAGGGTCGGAGGAGGGCGGTCGGCGGTGGACAGTGAGGTGGCGGTGGAGGCGCTCGTCGGCGGGGGTGTTCCGGTGGGGATTGGGCGAGGAGGAGGGGTGGGTGAGCTGCGCGAGGTCGAGGCGCAACTGATGGAGGGGTCAACGTGGGCGGAGAGGCTGCGGAGAGGCGGGTCGATGGTGGCGTCAAGCTCGCCGGCGTTCGAGCAGAGCGGCGGCGGAGTTCTGGGGTCTGGGGTCGTGGAATTGGCGAAAGGACGAGTGAAATGGATTGCTGGGGTATTTGTAGTGATGTTGCGCGCGAGAGGAGAGAGCGGCGGGCTCTGTCTTGGCCGGGCCACGGCGACGACGAGGTGGCGGCCGGCGGGCGCTCGGTGCTGCGTGGCAAGGCAGGGGAGGCACAGCGCGAAGGCAAAAACCGGTGGAGGAGGTCGGGCGTGACGCTTGGGCCGCCAGCGCGAGCAGGAGGTGGCCGGGCTGGCCCTCCACGGCGGCGACGGCGCTGAACAGCGGCGGCGTGGAGCAGAGCAGGCAGGCTGGAGGAAGGGGAAAAGGGACCAGTTTGCAATTTCCGAAATTTCAGGGACCTTACTATAAACTAGCAATAACTTTTAATTTGGGGCTCAAATGAAAAAGTGTCCAACATGAAAGTTGTTCAACTTTTCAAAATCTACAACTTTGATGTTGTGCAAAAATTTATTTGATCAAAGCTTAAAGAGTTATTTTTGAAAACATAAGGAGAATTTGAATTCAAAGGATTTTTGTCTTTTTCAAACCAAATTCACTTTAAATCTAGGCTGAAATGAAAGATTTCCTGCCAAGCAATGATTACACTACATTTTGCAAATAAACCCTCCACAAAAGCTATAATCACACACCTATTCAAATAAAACTATAAAGTTGACCTTGGAACAATTCATAATTACACAAAGGTCCTTAAAGTTTTAAAATAGGCCCTTGCTCAATCAATTTCACACATGAAGCATAGGAAATAAATGTAGTTTTATTGTGCAGACACCTAGGGTGTCACAGTTTCCCAATGGAAAAGCAAAAGATGATTGTTGCTGCAACCATGTGCCTCCATAACTTCATTCATGAGAATAATGCACAAGATAAACATTTTTCTAAATGTGATCGGGATCCAGATTATGTGCCCACTATACCGGAAAGGTATAAAAGAAGTTGACTGATCCAAAATGCAGGAGATACATCAACTCCAGAATCTAGCGATTTGTCTATGGATAGATTCCGTGATGACCTTGCACGGGCAATAACTAGATCATCATGAGCTTGTATCCATGGTTATATGATTTATGTGACGATTGAGAAGACAAACTATTATTATGAGAAGATAAATTATTATTACCTAACTAATATTTCTATTTATTTATTTACCTATTTATTTATTTTCACATGACTTCAAGGTTTAAACTCGGTACAAACATATATAATTTAGTACACAAACATGTCAAATAGCAAAGGGCATATTGGACATTTCACATGTTCTATCCATTCATAAAAATCAGCATGAAGCCATTTTGCCAAACGCTTTACAAAACGGCTCCAGCTCCACTAGAGAAGCCGCTCCACCAGAGAAGCCGGAGCCGGAGCTGTTTTTGGTGGAGCCGGAGCCCTGCCAAACAGGCCCTCAGTTGGAGCCTTGGAGGCCTCTGCACTGAACTGAGCAGGCTGCAGGAAAAATTAGGAAATGAGAAATTTATAATTTATAATACCTATATAATTGTTCAGCACTACAAAATATTAATATCTATTTCTCTCAAACCTCAGCAAGTCACATTATCAACATAAATTTTGACCATTCGTTTGTTTCCGGTGAGCTCATATATTTGTTAGTGTAACAGAACTGCCCAAATTAAACCGGCTTAAGTGCGCTAACTATCATCTTAAGCGTTAATCAAGTAAACACGCACTTAAAACGGTGTAATCCGGCAGCCTGTTGGGTTAAGGATCGAAAACACTGGAAGTCTCACCCGAAGGCGAGCGCAGATGATTACAAGCAGATAAAATTTTCTCAAATTTTAAATTACAAAACAGAGCTTAACAAAATGACTTTATGTAATATATCAGAGTTCAAAATGCAGCAGAATTTAAATAGAAGTTTAGTTTGAAAACCACGATAACTACGATGACGTGAGGACGTCATATCGAGCCCACCAATGTGAATTCTGGTTAGCTCCAACCAGCAGTAGTTACCTGAAAATAGGGTGAAAACAAACCCTGAGTATACTAATACTCAACAAGACTTACCCGACACGGGTATACTTAGCCCACTATCTAGACATGCAAAGCTTTTTGGCTCTGGAGTTTGTTTTGCTGAAAGGCTACTAATACTGGATCCTTACTTTCAATATTTTAGCTCAATTTAAGTTTATCAAGTACCAACTAGATTTGCCTCACATCTAAAGCAAGCATGGTTGATCACATTAATCTTTACAGAGTACCACAAACATATCTCATCATACTTCTCTTCTCATTTTCACTTCTTTACTACGATGTGACACAATGACCAAGGTTCTCTAAACCGAGAGAGACGGTGAATCGATCCGATTTAACCTTGCAAGGTGGACCTAACTCACACGACACGTGCAGCCACGCCGGACCACATATGTCAACCATTCCCATCATTATCCTGACGTCTGAATCACGCCTGCCAAAACCCGGGGGGAAGGGTCCCTCACAGCGAACTCCCAGAGAACTAGGAGGCGACATACACTCCAACACCCGCCATCATCCCACTCCCAGAGTAGCAGGTCGCGATTCAAAGTATCATTGCAAATCAGGTATTTAGCTTACCGGTTTCGACTACCTCCTACTTCCGGCATGTGGTTAGTACTGTTCAAACTCGGTCAGCAATGCCAACAACGGTACGGTCCTCAATCGACACAGGCAGATGCTTACTTTCCATCCATTTCATATCTAGAACCAATTCATCTGCGCCCGGTCTTCATTTCTCTTTCCTCATTGAATCATTCTCAAACCATATTACCACAAGTAACAAGATCTTAAATCTCACGAGTGACAGGAATCACTCGACTTCTACCGAGATCTTACTTAGCAGAGCATTTCTAACGACATATGCATACTAGTATTGACCCTCAGGTACCTAGGGAGAACATGCATACTAGAGTTCCATACAACTCCTAGAACGTAAATGCACAAAATACTTAAATAAATATTGAATACTTAAAATTAGGGTTATGCTCCGGGGCTTGCCTGTGATTAACACTAAGTCAGTGTTAGCTAGATGATACTCGCTTGGCGAGCATCTGCCTTCGGTCATGCATGTCGGGATCCATCCATCCATCTTCTGGATATGTCCACCAAACATCGTCTTCGATTTCGGCTCCAACAGCACGTCCTTCATATGGTTCATCTATCGTACCTAAATGAGATGCAACAATGCATATGTATAAACATAAGAAAAACACATAACGCAATACAATGCAATCAAACAGACATGGCTAGGACAACATTTACTGATTAACCATAGCAACAAAACAAACAAGCTCAAAAAGAAAACGGTTTGTTGCTGATGTAAGATTTCAGATTTCAAACACTTCAGCCTTAAGTGATTCCTTCGAAAAGCATTACTAAACATTATTTAGAAAAGCCAAGCAATGCTATAAAGCAAGAAGGATTAACTAGAGACTTTATTTAGCTAACAAGCAATCATAAGCAAGTTAAATAAAACCAACCATGTTCTAGTATAACAAGGTTAACATGATTTACACATGAACAAGAATTTAGTTGCTGTATTTAAACATTCAGAAAACATTTCTTAGCAACAATGTAAAAGGAAAACAATAGCTAAGAGCTAAACAAATGCAAAAACTTGACATGCAGCCATAACCTAGTAGCAAAAATTTACTAGCAGGTTACGGTATAGATAAAGCATGCAACAAAAATTTACCAACAATTATTGATAACAAAAAGTATTTATTTTGGCCTTAACAGGACAAACTGAACAAATAAATATCTACAAGCATGCACATAGCTTATGGGCACAAAATTTTACAGTGAACTAAGCATACAAGAAGTAAGCTACTGCATAAATTTCATAATTGTTGAACATCCAGAACTGCAGATATTAAATAAACAAAGTAAAACAAGCATTAACCACGATTAAATCAATACATCATAGAAACATTAAACAACCAGTAGGTTACATATTTTTTCTAAGTTATACATGGCAAAACAAAGCTAATCCAACTAGTTTTACTTTTTTGCCATTTTTATACTATTTACTATGCATTTTCAAAGCTTGCAACCACTTAAAATAACATTTAAATTAGAATAAAAACTATTTAGAAACTGAAGATCAACCTTTAAGTAAAGTTGTAGATCTTAGAACAAGGAATCCAACAAATTTTAGTTTGTATTTATGATTTTGCTATGATTTACTACGATTTTCCAAGTTCACAACAAGATTTTAAGAAAAACTTAACTAAACCTTACAAACCAGTCCCTGGTTTCTTGCATAAATGCCCCTAGAATCTTTTATTTCCTTTCAACCATACCCTTGGCCGGCCTGTGAAACAGGGGAGGGCGACATGGGGGCGGCGCCACCGTTTCTCGGCGAGGAAGCTCGCCGGCGGCGAGGGCCCCGTGGGGGAATCGCAAGAGGAGAGCGGCGCGAACCTGTAGGTGGGTTTGGAGCGCGAGGAGGTGCTCGGAGGTGGCATGTCCGCGGCGGTCGGCACCCGGCGGTGGTCGGCGTCGGCGGAGGCGGCGCTTCGGCAGCCGATTCGGGGCGGGCTCGGGCCTGGGAGCATCATCGGCGCGTGGGGGAGCCCGTGGGTGGGTCGGCTTGGTCAGAGAGAGGGCGGAGGGTGGAGCTCCATGGCGAGCAGGGGGTGGCGGCGCTGATGGCGCGCGGCGGCGCCTCTAGCGCGTGAGCAGGGGCTCTGCCCGGCTCTAGGAGGAGTGGAGCAGGTGCGGGGCGAAGCGAGGCGGCCTAGGGTGCGAGGAATCGCAGCGGGGTGGCGAGGGAAGGCCGGCGCAGGGGCGCTCCGTGGCGGGGCTGCTCGGGCCCGGCTCAGCTCGAGCTCGAGGTCGGAGATGAAGGGAAGGGAAGGGAAGGGAAGAGAAGCTTACAGGGTGTGCGCGAGGATAAGGGCGGCGCACGGAGGGCGAGGTTCGCCGGGATGCTCGACGCGTGGCGTCGCCGGCGGCACAGTCGCCGGTATGGGCGCCAGAGTAGGTAAAACAGAGCAAAACCGGAACTTCCGGTTTCCAACTCGGAACTTCCGGTTTCCAAACCCGGAACCTCCGGGTTTTGGGCAAAACAGATTCAATTTTGGAGCGCCCAAAACTAAAATTTTCGCACAGCAACATGAAATTTGACCAAAATAATAGTTGTAGAGGAAGAGAAGATCTACAACTTTGCTTTTGGGCGAAAATTGATTTGGAGCTCGGATTAGGGAGAAATACGCGCTCAAAGTTCGATTAGGGTTGAGTACTAACGACGGTCATTAACCAGCTAATGACATCGCTTAGCCCTAAATAGTGATTAAACACGTAATTAGCATTACGATTGACACAGGGGTGTTACAGTTAGATCAGACTTTCTATATGATCTTTCTACCTTCTAACATTGATACACCCACTCATAATAACAATTAAAAATAAATGCAACAAATGGTATTTAGAAGATGAAGATGAATCGATCAGCGCAGCGCAAAGATTCAAGACCCATCATCTTTCAGGCCTGGCAGCCGCATTGTTCTTTTCCACTTTGTTTGCTGGGTTATCTAATCGAATTCTATTTTTCTATGTGTTCAATTTAGTTTTTATAAAAAATTTTGATTGAGAATTTATTAAAAATTACTAATTTAATCCTGCAGCAATGCACGGGAAAATCACCTAGTAATAATAACATGCGTGCTAATTCCCATGTTAAAATGGAAAAACTAAAGCAATTTTTACACAAAAGACTCCACAAAATATGCCTTTTACTCACGCTGCTTCAGATGACCGGCCACAGTAAAATCAACCAACCATTCTTCCATCCAGAAATCACCAAAACTCAACATATCTCAATGCTAGGGGCCTAGAACCTTCGATGAGTATAACTGTGAACGTAATTAAAACTGAGCAAGGAAATCGATAAAGACTAACCTAACCTGATCTAAGCACGTTCGATAAGTAGAACTCGATAACTGGTGTGCAAATTAGATTAGATAAAAGTGATAAGACTTAAATCTAGAATCTAAGGTATTTGATAAATTGTAAATAAAATAAATAGAGGAAAAAGAGATGTGCCATCAATTTTAGATCTTTCCACGTTATTCGATATGCGAAACTTACGAGCCAGCTAGAGATCCAAGCTGATACACCCTACCGATCAGAAGAACTCGTAAAGAGAAAATGTACTGCAACTAAGACGAAGTTGTCGACATGAAAAAGTAGATGCATGTAGAATGTAGATGCTTGAATAGTAAAGTTTTGTTTGATTGGCGTGTGATGATCTTACAAGCCCGCAGGGCTGCTTATTTATATCCTAAGTTACAGACTCCTTATCAATTATGACATGATGAACTTTGACAAAAAGAAACTAATATTACTAAAATAACGACGCACAATGGAGTCAGGATTCGACCAATAATTATTCTGATGACACAGGCTACCAGCTTCGAATTTGCTCCATTGGCTTTTTAGTCCCGCCACTATCGACTTCCTTCCTTTTCACAGCATTGGCCAGACACGAGTTAAAAAATAATGTCAACAATACTATATTATCAAATAACAAAAACAAAATTGGAAAAAACTATGTATTTCCTGCACTTACGCGGCCGAGGGGGTGAAACGGTCCCCACCGTATTTTCAAACTGATGTTTTTAAGCGTAATGTTAAAATTAAGAGCTTGAATAGTAACATACTAGTATTCTTTTTGCTTTATGCAATGAATAAAAATGGAAAGCAACTACAACTCCATAAACAATTGACCACCACTACTAAATACTCATTACTAAGACCAACACATTCATACTCATTCATCTCACATGTGAGTAACGCATCTCAGCTACCTTTTGTGAATTGTGCAATGACCAAAAGATCCACAACTCGGCACACACCATTTTTCTACAAGTACCATTACATCCAACACTCTGTTCACCTATCCACTAAATGAATTCCAGCTTGATGGATTGCTTTTTGCTCCGCCTTGCTTGGTATAGGAACCCCTCCCATTCTGTTGAGATCCCTTGGCCATAAGTTCTCCACACCTAGTTCACCCCACATGCCTAGATACAAAAGTACTCTTCTATTTCGATTAGTGTGACACCAAAAATAAAAAGAAGGAGATGCAAAACTTCGTCTTCAATGTATGGCCAAAGATATATACTTGGATCAACACAGCTCTTCACCTTCGTAGCAGGGTTATCGAAAACATGTTGAATTATATGTCTAGGCACTTCAATAACCATTCTTGCACAAACAAAATTCCCCTTCATTCGTTTGTCTTTAACCTCTGATTTAGTTGAGGGCCCTAAGACTGTGCACTCTGATTTGGTTGAGGGCCTTGAGCCTGAGCAGGTGTGTTTAGGTTAGTGACCTTGTTAACCAATATATGTTGAGTAGTGGGTGGCTTCTTACATTTGCAGCTCTTTAATGGCCAGCATGAGAAATTGGTCCTATTCAAATACCATAAAAAAAGAATCTAGCATGTTGAAGCAAGCATTGATAAATCCAACTAGCCATGGATACATATTTGACTATGAAGCTAAAATCATCAAGGAAAAAATTAACATTTCTTATTAGTTATGTTGTAAAACTTACTAGTTAAGTAGTTATGTTCTGAGACCTATTAATTATCTTGTAAGACTTATTAATTATCTTGTAAGACTTTAGTAATGTGGTTCTCAATTAACCCATTCAGAGATCCAATACTCAAATATCACGTATATGCATAACAAGTTACATAATGAGTTCTATGGAAAGAGTAGGGGTAGATCCATGCCACGATTGTTACAACATTACAAGTTCGTACATCAATACTTTAGGTCTTAAGTTCATAGATCGATGATTATTTAAGTTCAACAAGTTCAAATCTATAATAAAAGGTTAGGGTGTTAACGGCAATTAAGTACCGATTTTAGACTGTCAACTCCTACATAAATACTTGAAAAATAAATATCAACAGTAGTGATAGGAGCTATTACTGACAAATTTCACGAGTGTTGATAAATATTTATATGCAGGTGATTTATCCTTAGAGAGAAGGAGAAAACACACCCTATGGATCCAAAGAGACAGCTCCAACCAATGAGAGGCCGCCAACTAGGCAGAATATGGATCTATGGGCCCACGAAAGCAAAGAAGCACACTCCCAACCAATCAAGTCAAAGCACACTGATTGAAGGGCCCACAACCGCGAGTAAATAAGCTAAAAACACCGCGTGCACACCCATATCCAAGCTAGGGACCCACCTAACAGCCACTCAGCCAAAGGTGGGCGGTTAAGGCTGTTGTAGAGGGTTGGCCGAACCCCTATAGTCTGCTCTCCTATAACACTCCAGGTGTTTAAAATACTAAATGTAAAATTCTAAACATGACATCGTGCATAATAACCAAGAGTAAATTAAAAAAGTGCATTTTTTATATGTATGTATGCATGTGTATGTATGTATATGCTTGTGTTTGTGTGTGAATATGCTAAGTATCGGGTGCTTTATAACTTTTCAAAATTAATTCAACATGTATAGTCAAATTACTCAAATATACCCACACTGTTCTCTTGACTTGGTCTACAAAAGTGTAGTGAAGCCTTGGTGCAGATTTAAATCTTGGAATATGAAATGAAAAGTATTTCAAATTCTAAGGAATTTTTGAATTAAAAATTATTTTTAAAACTATAGTTCAAATGAACTTTTGCCCAAAAATAAAAGTTGAAGAATTTTAAATTTCCTACAACTTTTGTGTTGACAATTTTTCAAATTTACATGAAAACTTTTCAGAAAAATTGAAATCAAGCCAGTGGGCTCGATTCTCTCTTTCTCTATCCTTTTTTCTCCCTCTCTCTCTCCCTCCCTCCTCTGCTCATGTGCTCTTCCGACATGGCAGGACCGCCGCCTGCTGCTATGCTCGACCGAGCCACTGCACCGCTGCCCGGCACGGCACCCCTGCCACCACGCCATGCCCACCACCTGACGCCACCACGCACCTGTCACCTGTCCCGGCGCCTAATTGCCGAGCTGCTTTGCCCCGATGCGCTTCAGCCCCCTCCTCCCCTCCCCAAGCTGCCCTGCCCCCCCCCCCCAGTGCTCGCGCCCAAGCTCGCTCCAGCTGTCTCCATTGTCGCCGAGCTCGCCCTGCACGCCGAGCCGCCGCTCGAGCTGGCTTTGACCTCCCCAACACTTTGTGCATGCTCCCCTCCTCCCACTGCACCTCCATGAGCTACCAGACTGCTCCCCTGGCCCTCTACCTCGCTGGAGCAGACCTCGCCACCGCTGGCCGAGCCCTTGTACGCTGGCAGCCCCCTCCCGACCACCTCTGGTTTCGGCTCTTTCCTCAAATCGGTTGCAGGTGACCCCTTCGTACTCCCCCACCTCCAGCGAGCCCTCCCTCCCCGGGGATTTCACCCCACCGCTGCAGCCGCGCCCAGGGATGACATTGTAAGGATCGAGCTTTTTCTAGGGCCCTTAGCGCAACAAGCCAAGGATTGGTTCGCAAGGTTGAAATTTTGTCAAATCCATATAAAATCATATAAAAATTATAAAAATACAAACTAAAATGTTTTAGTTTCCTTTTTCTGAGATATACAACTTTCGTTACAGACACGTATTCAGTTTCTAAATAATTTTTGCTTTAATTTAAATGTAAATTTAAATAGCTTTTATGTATACCTCTTGTTATAGGAAAGCACTAAGGATGATTTTTGGACTGTATGTTAATCTTTAGACTTTGAGACTATTGTAAAAGATTCATGAACATAACAAGTCTCTAGATGTAGTTCTTGCTAGATCTTGCTTTATGCACTAGTTTGTTAGCTTTATTTATTCACGTTGTTCTACATCTATTATAAGCTTGAAACTTTTACAGTAGTGTTATACTGCCACATAGATGCTATGAAAAAAGTTTGATGCATTTTTCTTGCGTCTAACATGCTCGTATGATTTTAACTATGAATGAATACATTAAATCAGTATAGATAATTCTTGTGCTCTGAAAAATATGAGACTTTTACCAGAGACTAGATTTGAATAGTTCATTAAGCTAGAGAAATTGGAAGTTCAGATTACTGATATAACTTCAACTAAAAATTAATCTTTGCAGACATAGATTTGTATTTTTTATTTACCATGCTCTGTTTAATGCTCAATAAAATCTGAGAATTTCACAGTAGCATCTTTTAAATGTGTTTCAGTGTTCTGTAAAATTTTGAGTGCCAGACCATGCATGTTTTTATCTGTATAAACTAATTTAGGTTCTGGTGTGGCTTTGCACTAATTTCTACAATAAATCTACTGCATAAAACGAGCTGACATTACCACTACGAGATGTGCTGTGCATAAAAATCAAGACCATAAACCTTATCTAGCTTCAGTTATGTGTACTACATGTTTGGCTTGTAATTATTTTGGGAAAATAGAAATTGCTGCATGTAATGATGTTATGAGAACACCACACCAATGAAATGTAAATAAAATGTGTTACAAATCAAGCTTGAGTTTTGTTGGATTACAACTTTATAGTGAAATAATAGTTGCATCTTCTCATTGAACAACTCATGCATGTGCATTTCATCTGGACACTACCGCTCTCGCTGATGGAACGTACGAGCTGATTTTCGAGTTCGAGAGTGAGCAGCGCGAGGCTCAAGTTAATCTAACTGAAGTTGTTGAAGACCCGAACCAAAATTCGGAAGAGTCCAAAACTAGCTTTGCTTGGGAAGGCAAGCCGGAGCATGAACCCTATTGTTTTCAATTATATGCAATTTTTCTTATATTTCGCCTGAACTTTGGAGTTAAGAAAAAAAATGTTAGCCTATGCTGGTAGGTCATGAAAAGCTATATCTCCGTCATCTTCCATATCCTATAATTTGCACTTTATTTGATTATACTAACAACACACTTTTACATGCTTCCTTCCTGCAGAAACATTAAGCTATCAAGAGAGCCAAATATGGCCTCTCAATGCCTAAGAATATATGTACCTTAAATGGTGAATTGTGGCGTGCCTTTTTTTGTCCGAATCTGAAGACCAATACCTACAGCCGCTCACGTCGCCTCGGACGGGCGGCTCGGGCGGAACTGCGCCGCCACCCTAGCGCCCTTTCCCTCCCTCTTCACTATCTCGCCGCCACCAGAGCACGTTGCCGGAAGTCCGGCGAACGCATGGGCGTCCCTTGGCCAGATCTGGGCGGAGCTCGCGGGGGCAGCTCGGTCTCGGGCTGATCTCGGTGAGTTGTGGAGGTCTGAAGTCAAGTGGCGCCCTCACCTTGCATCCATAGCTTCGACTTTTCCTTCCCCTCCGACGCGACACCGGGTCGCGGCAGCGGCGGGGGGTGGCACGGCGGCGATTCCGAGCATGGCACCAGTGGCGCGGCGTGCTGGATGCGCGACAGCTCGGCGCGGGGAGCAGATCTGCGGCTGTCGCGACGCATGGCGAAGCCCACGGCAGTGGCTCGCAACACCTGCTGTCGGCCGTTTATTTTAATTTTTTATTCGATTTGTAGGGTCGGGTTGGGTGGGGGCATGGCCTGCCCCTAAAAATAATTTTCTAGGGGCGGGTGAGGACATGACCCACCCATAGAAATTGGTTTTTAGGCATGGGTGCTCCAACAAACAACTATTTTTAGCTGCGGAAAGTAGGTTTTTATCCGCCCCTATAAATCGGTTTTGTAGTAGTGTTTCGTGAACTTTGTGCATTTCTAAAACTTCATTGCAATGAGATCATGCACAGTTCGTGAAGAGAACATGTAGCAATAGATTGTGGATTTGTTTGGCATTTGAGATTCAGTTGAAAAGCCGTGGAAGTTCACAATTATATAATGTTTGCTGATAACTTTGATTTGTAAAGTTGCAAACCCAAGTATTGGTGAAACTGCCATCTCTAGTGTGTACTAGTCATGAAGCCGCCTACACACACTGGCCATATGTAGTGTGTACTGGAGTAGTCATGAAAATATCTATTATTGGTGTCATTTCCAACTTGGCATGCAACTTGCATGCAGACTCAAGTTGAAGAGAAGGGAGATATTCCCAACAGTGACGTAGAGTAGATATTTATTAGAGACAGAGAGCGCTCCAGATATTTTCAGCTAGCTACTGTGTTTCCTTTCCTACACTGGTGGGTGCTGGGCAATCGGCTAGCTGTGTCGACGACGCGAGGACCAGACTACTGGAGTGGATATAGAGCCTTCATCATTCCGGTTATAGTCTGGATAAGAATCATTAGGAATCGTTCGAATGACTCAGCTGGTGCCGATGTGGATGAGAAGGAGCAGCAAGATATTTGGGCACAGTGCACTTTTTCGTACTTGCAAAAAGGACAGAACATCAACTGGTGCTGACTGGGCACCATGAAGCCACATTGTGGTCCTTCTGTACCTTGATACATACAGCTGGGTAGTACACGAAAGGAAGTATATTCATCGCGTCGCGCGGTCAAGATTCATACAGTAGTTCAATCCAACCGTGAGCAAAAATATCTGCAAATGAACCGCACGCCACGACGGGTTCTTCCGATTCAGACACCCTGGTCCTGAGCGACACGTCCAAGTTAGAGTAAGATGCCGTCGTTTGGGAACCTTAATTTACACGCAGATGGAGCCAAAAGTCGAAATAAGCCCGCCGCAGCCACCTCCCTGGCAACTTGTGATGTAACGTTTGCAATAGTCACCGTCCGGCACTTCAGCCGGATCGCAAGAGAGAGCCTCGACTAGTTGACTGAACCCCGGCACATGACACAAAGCGATCGAGATCGATGGATCGATCTCAGCGCGGCCGGCAACACCGAACAGCGAGTCTGAATCAGCATCAGACTCCACGCAGCCACGGCTAATTACAATTAGCGACTGCGTATTAGCATGCAATTCTTTCGGCCTCGACGAGATAAAGAACAGAGTAACTTTCAAAAAGAGATAAAGAGCAGAGGTCAGGTCACCTGTCATCACTGCTCTTGTTTTATTTTCTTCTCTCTCTCTCTCTACTAGTGAGGTCCCGGCCGGACAGTGACGTGGACAGTGACGTGGTACGTAAGCAACCAAGGGCGTTTCCGGAATTGGTGAGAAATGTGCTCAGGACTAAGTGGACGACGAGTCAGGTACAAGAGACGTATGGCGCGGCATGTGGGGCCCCCAAGTTCATCGATAATCTTTTGTTTACCGCCAGCGCCGGTGTCTAATCTGCTCGGTGTGTGCCATCTGTATGGACGGGTTTTCCGAGTTGGCAGACTAATTTGAAATGTGCCAGCTTGAAATGGAGTACTCCGCTGGTAGATGACACGTGGCGCTGTGGAACTAGAATTTTAATTTGCTGCCTTTTTTGTAACATTTTTTTTGCTGCTGTCATGTAACGAGTATTATATCTACCTACCTATTACATGTGGCGCTGTGGAATTATAGTTTTAATTTGCTACTTTATTTTTCTAAAATTCATTTTCTCTCATGATATCTGCCTATCTTTTTCTTATCGATGACATTACGTAGCGTGC
Source organism: Panicum virgatum (assembly GCF_016808335.1). NCBI lineage: Eukaryota > Viridiplantae > Streptophyta > Magnoliopsida > Poales > Poaceae > Panicum > Panicum virgatum. The sequence continues at coordinate 5,755,144 of NC_053138.1, read as the reverse complement.
TCTGGATTCATTCAAGAGACCACAAAACACAGCAAACACATACCTAGTATAATTGCCGTCACATTCGCACGTCAATATTTCCCGAACCAAACTTTGCAAAATTTGGCCAATCAAATAAAAAAAAGGTAAACCAATTCGCCGTCCAAACCAGTTTAGTCACCTCACCCCTCAAGAAAAGAAGATAAGAAGAAACCGAGCCGCCCACACCACTCTCTGAACACCAATCAACCATGTCAACACCAACAACCTCACTGTCAGTCCAGCCAGCTACTAAATTTTCCTTGGCTGAGATGGCGACCCCCACAGCCACAAGAATGCCGGACAAGTTTGCCCACGCCTCCTGGCTGCCTCCCAGTTCTTCCTCCTCTATAAACAAACAAGAGCATTCGAGGCGAGGCGCCACTCAGCTGGAGCGCCCGTGCCCCACCGCACTGGAAATCGAAATATCCCCTTGCACTTTTCCGTGCGCTTTTCCCTCGGGCCAACAGGGAAACCCGCGACTTTTACCTCCCCCGCTTTCCCCTCCTCCTCCTTCGTCCCTGCCAAGAACAGGGGCGGCAGGGCTCGGAATCCTTCCATCCATCGCCCGTGCGTCCATGGCGAAGCTGGTGCGGAAGTTTGTGGACTCCTACGACGACGACGGCGACGACGCCCAGGACGCCGGCTGCGTGCGCGCCGTGCTGGCCGAGCTCGTCCTCACCTTCCTCTTCGTCTTCACCGGCGTCTCCGCCGCCATGGCCGCCGGTACGTCCATGCACCCCCTGCTGCCTGGCCGACTCCTCTCCGACCAATTTCCTCTCTCTCTCTCTCTTTCCCCTCTTCTTTTTTCGGATGAAGAGAAAGGATTTTTTCCCCTAACTTTTGGTATGGTTGTTGTTGCCCGGGCGGCGGCTTGGAGCAGGATCCGGCGGGAAGCCCGGCGAGGCCATGCCGATGGCGACGCTGGCCGCGGTGGCGATCGCGCACGCGCTGGCGGCGGGGGTGCTGGTCACGGCGGGCTTCCACGTCTCCGGCGGCCACCTGAACCCGGCGGTGACCGTGTCCATGATGGTGCGCGGCCACCTCAGCAAGCTCCGGACGGTGCTGTACGTCGCCGCGCAGCTGCTGGCCTCCTCCCTCGCCTGCATCCTCCTCCGCTACCTCACCGGCGGCTTGGTACGTGCGCCCATCCATAGATCTACCTGCCTATTTTTACTCTGCTATCCTATCCTTGAATACGCTGTCCGGAGGATCCGGGGAAGGGGATGAAACTTTCGCGTTCTTCTTCGATGAGTCTTGTGGCTTGGTGTCGTGCTGTCGGACCCCGATTGTTCGGGAGGTTTTGGCGGGCCATGCCTGTCTTCAAATGAATTTGGGCTGGGCCTGACCGCCTGAGTATACCTGGAACGCGTGTTAGAGCCTCTCATATGTATGGTGATGTTGGGCCAGTTTCAGTGGGAGTTTTATGGACACAGATATCTAGACTGGAAACTAGGTAATCGGGCCAGATGAGTTTCATGGTGATGAAACTCTCCTCCCATACCATAAAACTCCATCTTTCTCTCTTTGCCACGTCAGCAAAATTGATGATATTCAATGTTATGAAACTCTCCATAAAACTCCACTGAGACTGGCCTAAGTAAGCGTTGATTTGCCTAAAAGTTCTAGTGAAGTTACAAGAGTAAAAGACATCGTCGATCCTGAAACTCGTAGTATCATCCAGTTCCCTAAACTTATAAAATACTCATTTAGCCCCACAATCTTATTAATTATGTCGGAAAGTCCAATTATCAATTTTTATTTAAGTTATAAAGCGGAAGTAGTTATGCTGATGTGGAGTCCCAAAATTTATTTCAAAACTATACGAGTATGTCCAAATTTTTTTCCCAATGATTCTTCCAAAATTTATTCTTTTTATTCCATTTATTTTTTTAATAATTTTTAGCATATGAGTTTCATTTTTCTACAAAAAATTTATACAGATCTATGGTATTTCAACATAATTGTACAAGTAAATTTGTTATGATTTGTTTTTGTGTGTATATGTTTTGTATAGAATTTTGTATTTGAATAAATTATATAACTTTCAATTTAGCTTAAAAAATTGTGATTTGGATCTCACCGGACATGATTAGTAAGTTTAAGGATCTGAATGTGTATTTTGAAAGTTTAAGGATCTAGATGACACCCTGAGCCAAGTTGAAAGCCGGTGGTGTATTTTACTCAGTTACCAAGCAGCCATCGAGTGTGACATTTCAGAAGTAGAAGAGCTAGTACATAAAAGAGCTTACAACCAAGTGACTAGTCATACTTGTCCATTAACTTAGACAGTGGTAATAATAATATATATAGCTAGCTTCCATCTTATCTGCTAAGACTTGATGGACTCACCTATCTTTTTTTAACATCCCTTTTTCAAAAAGAAACGTTGAATTAACATCCTTTTTTCAAAAAGAAACATTGAAGGTACCGACTACCGACCTGACCTGCCACAGAAATAGTGTATTCTGTTGATCAGGAAGCAAGAAAGCTACAGAATGAAAAAAGAAAAGACTGACATGTACATATGACTTCGATCGATGCTACAACCAACGCTGACAAGATCATTCTCCAAATGCGCAATGCAGGTGACCCCGGTGCACGCCCTGGGCGCTGGCATCCGGCCGATGCAGGGCCTGGTGATGGAGGTGATCCTCACCTTCTCCCTCATCTTCGTGACCTACGCCATGATCCTGGACCCGCGGAGCCAGGCCCGCAGCATCGGCCCGCTGCTCACGGGCCTCATCGTCGGCGCCAACAGCCTCGCCGGCGGCAACTTCACCGGCGCGTCCATGAACCCGGCCCGGTCCTTCGGGCCGGCCCTGGCCACCGGGGACTGGACCCACCACTGGGTCTACTGGCTCGGCCCGCTGCTGGGTGGGTCCCTCGCCGCGGTCGTCTACGAGTCCCTGTTCGTGGTCAACAAGACGCACGAGCCGCTGCTGAACGGCGACTGCTAACGATCAGGCTCGCCGTTGAGCGATGAGCATGGTTGTTTTTTTTATATAGATGGTACATTGGCCATGGTAGTTAGAGAAGGTTGCTGTAAAATTAGTTCCCATGTATAGGGAATTGTTGGATGTAGAAATTGTTCATAGGCTTAAGGGTCCTATTTTTTTCATCCCTTTTCTTCTTTTTTTTTCTGTGAAGGGCTTCTTATTTTGAGAGGGCTCTGTCAAAAGAATTATTAAGGGTATTGGTTAGCCATGTAAAGGAAATATGGGGATGTGAAGGGATTTTCGAGTTAAATTGTATACGATTGTACTTTACTTTTTAGAAGAAATCGGAAGCAAATTGTTCTTGGTTTGTACATAGCACTCAAAGTTTAGTTATACTGTATTTTAATTTTAATTAGAAACCAAAACAAAGCAGAGCCCTATTAAACTAAACGTTTCGACTTAAGCATTTTAGCTCATCTGTTTTTGGACCTGCGGATCCAGCCAATGATTCCTGAACTTTACAAGCAGAAGGGTGTGCATGAACTTCATCCATCTATGGCTGCACATTTTGTGCCTGTGCTGGGTTCCCCTCAACTGAAACTCCAGGTCAGCACTACTATATGTTCTTAGCCACGGCCACAGAACTACAACTCTTTCACTGAATTTCAGTTTATGTGACGGAAAATGCAGAAGACTCATCACCTACCAGAACGTATACATGTGTGGGAGTGCGACCGCCGGGGGCGTGCCCACGTCGAGACAGAGACTGAAGAACAACCGCCGGCGGCCTTGCAGAGTAAGCCATGGCGCCATGCAAATGCTTCAGCAAGTGCAGTGAGATTGCTTCTGAATTTCAGCAGTCCGCAGCTCTGCATTCAGAGACCTTCGTCCTTTCTATGTGAATTCTTCCCCTTTAGATACCATGAAGTGACGAAAATCCTGCTAGGGAAGTTGATTTGGGCCTTCGGGCTCATTTCGATGGGCCTATTCCTGCGACCAAGAACAGTGGTCAACCGAAAAAATGCGAAAAGAGGCCAAAGCTTGGCTTCAAAGGCCTATACTGCCCAGCGTTAGATCGGTAGGCCTAAGCCCACCACATGGCAAAATAGACCGAAAACGCGGTCATCCTACGTAATAATGACCGAAAACGCGGTCATCCTACGTAATAATGGAAGCTTCTTCGTTCCTCCTCCGAGCTCCCTCGGATCATTCTTGGTGATGAACATAGCGAACACATTGACATTGGTAATAACTATAGATATCCAATACAAGATAGTGGCATAGTGCTCCTGCTGATCACCGAGAGCTGGTTGGTTCATTTTTGGTATGCTAATATTTTGGCATGCCACCAAGTAAGTCAGCTAAAGTTTAGCATCCAGCGCCCTAACTATTTTCATTTACTGGCATCATAAAAATACTCCCTATATTTTTATTTACATCTCTCTATTTTTATTTATACTATGTTTTATTTTATCAGCGATGATCTGCTTTTGGATGAGCCGATCAGCATGGCTTCCGAGGGAAGATTGTCGTACACACCCTTCGGAGCAGGGAAGATCCAGCTTGAAGCTTCCCACACAGCAACGAAGATCCACGCTAACCGGGTCGTCTTCCCCACACGCCACGCGTCGCCCCTCCCGACGAGCCACACAGTACCCCAGCCCCCACACGGCGCCGAAGATCCGGCGGGGCCTCGCTGAAACGCGCACGCGGAGAGGGCAGGTGGGTACGGACTACTAGTACACCCAATCCTGCACGCTCGTCGACTGACACGCCGGCCCCACCTTGACTTCCGTCCCCGCGGTTGGACGCGGCGCGGCCTCCGAGGGAGAGAGCCTCCGAGGCCCTGTTCGCCGACTTGATCTACCAGCCGAGCGCTGTTGGTTTTGAGGGACTTTTGTGAAGTGCTTAGGATTTATGGGACTTTTAAATCAAATAAGTGTGATTTTTAGGGATTTTTTTAGGGTAGAGATTTTTTTGAAGAAGACCCTCATGAGGAGATTTTTTTTCTATAATTCCACCTACTGCCCCCTACCCTATCCGCATGCATGTAGGGAGAAGGAATAAAAATATCTTTTGAACACACCATTTAATGAGATTTAGTTCATTTAATTATTGAAAACAATCAGAGTGGAACTTTTTTTTAGACTCAGGATTTTTTGGAGGGGCTAGAGTCTTTTGTAAACCAAGTAGGATTTTAATTTATTTCAACTTATTTTTTCTTATATAATACTATTTATTCTACCAACTAAATATTATTTATTCTACCAGCCGAACCTAGCAATAGCAAGCAATGGTCGGTCGGAACTCGGAACGGGAACCCGGGTCGTCGTCGTCGCCGAAAAGAAAAAGGAAAAACACAACACCGTCCGCGTGGGCCTCCCTCCCTCTCGGTCTCACGCTGACCGGTGGGCCTCCCGGGTAGCTGGCGTCACGCGCAAGGCGCTGCGATCCGGGGCGGGGCCCGCGTGGAAGCGACGGGCGGCGAGCGGTTGGGGTGTGCCGCCGCGATAAATCGCCAAGGCGCACCCGCGATCTCTCGCTTTTCTGATCTTTTCTCCTCCCCCATCGCAAACCCGCGGCTCCGCCCCCCCTACCCCGCCCGTGGTCTTCCCCGCGCGGCGCCGCCCGACGCTCCCCCCGCCATTGGCTGCCGCCATGGACGCCGCAGGGTTCGGTGCTCCCCGCCTCCCCCATCCAGCGAAGAATCGGGGTTTTTTGCGTTCTTCCTTTTTTTTCTTGTTTTTTTTCTCTTGGATAATTTCGTGGGGTCTGTTGATCTCTCCGCAGGTACCCGCCCATGCAGGGGAGCGGGTCCGCCTCCGCATCCTCGTCATGCCGCGCCGCCGACTACTCCGCCGCGTGGGACGCCGCGCGGCAGCAGAAGCGCCAGCGCTGCCAGGTACCCGCGTCCCCCGCGCTCTCCCTTGCCCGCCTCTTACGCGCCGAGGGTTCGCGCGTTCCGTTGGGCGTTTCCGGTCGTTATCTTCGCGATTCTCGTGCAATCGGTTGGTGCGATCGTCTCGTTCGTTTGGGGGGCGCCTTCTAGTGCGTTGCGGCAGAGTATGGTGGGAGGGTTTTGGATGAAGCTGTGTTATCTGGGTCGGGGAAAATCGCACCTGGTGAGAGATCGTTTGATTTCACCCTCGCTTTTCCTTGTGTTTGTGGCTTAGGCTTGGGTGGAATTCATTCCTGGTGGTTGGATGCCGTGGTATGGAATTTGCCTGGATGGATCGTATAGCAGCAGGGGTTTTGTTTGGGTTTTGGGGGCAATTTCGTTGTATACTGTGGTAGAATTGTATCCGTTTCCGCGGTGTGTTTTGGGTGGGGATGGATGTTAGTGTCACCTTGGTCAACCATTGCTTGGGGTTTATGGTCCAATTTCTTGACCGTCTGGTTTCTGTATGTCTGATGTTCTATTGCCTTTAGCATTTGCCTGCTCTGTCTTTGACTGATTCAGTCGCCATTACTCAAATTACATGCGTGTAGGGTACCATCATAGGTCTAAAGTCTAATATTGGAATGTGACGTTGTTTAAATGTAACTTTCTGCAACTGCAATTGGATCTGTTACCTGTATATGATCTATTTGGTGGACATTGTGGCACTATATTGTTCGTACTAAGAAAGTTTTGATCTTCTTTCATTCGTATTTTGCCACAGATACTTGAACTGGAACAAATCAATGCTTTAACAATACCATACAAAATCCACCATGCACAGTATCCTTATGTCCCGAAATTACATACAAAGTTCACATTATTTGAGCAAGCTGCAGAATCCCACTGCTGCATTCGCACATATTTGCTTAGATACCATCATCCACAGAAGACCCAGTTCAGACGCTGTCACCAGGACCAAGTTACTGTTTTATAATGAAAAAGAATAAATATATAGGAGAAAATGATATGCTGTATGACAACTGCAGGAATGTTAAGTTTACGGGATCTGAGATGCCTGTTTTTGTATGCACTATCTACATTGTGAATACAATAGATTTTGAGCAGCTAATGGGTTGTTTTTTCTTAAAAAAAAATATTGTCCATTGTCAAGATGATTTGGTTTTTTTTTAGCTTGGAAAAGTGGCTGTAATTCACTGTTTTGAAAAGTATCATCCATATTTAGTCTCACCTTCATAAAAGGCGAACTGTTTTCCAGAAAAGGAGTTGGTAAAGTTGAATAGGCGTTGGTGTTATGACTGGTACAGTGATACTTTAAGACATGCTTTTATAGTCGACATTCAAGTATTCAACAGCTTCACTATACTGAATTTTTCTTTCCCATTAATCATATGTGCAAACATGATAAAAACAGCTTGTAGTGTTATTCAAGCTGCAGCTAGTGGTGTGACTGAATAAAGAGGACCCTTGTGAGATGTGCTTATATATGCACTGCCATATGATCTGTCCCCTCATTGTTCAAGGTAGAAATCAAGGCGCGAATGTTCCATAGTGTGATTATTATTTGGTATATTCTCGTCCACCTTATCAGTCGATAGGGAAAGAAGCAGAAGACAATATTGCTGTAGCCTGTAGGGATTGAATGACAAAATCACTGATTGCATTTGTCGCTACTTCGCTTTGTTGTAGTCCCTGCTTAGCTGTACATTGTTGCCAGGAGGGAGCGCCCAATGTTGTTCTTAGCAGTGGGGTATGATGGTGTGACCTTTGAGGTGTTAGTCTGGGCAGGAGGAACTTTTTAATACATTTTACTACTTATGGATGCAATAGAAGTCTATATTCTTGAAGACCATTTTTGGCCCTTCAGCTTACTGCTCTCAGCATAGACTGTTTTACAATGTAGGGTGAAATCATTCCATGTAAAGTGTTAAAGGGACAAAAATGAAATTCTTCTGAGCAGTGTTTTCAAGGCGTCGCCTAGGCGACAAGGCGGTGGTGGCTCGCCTCGCCTAAGATGTCGCCTTAGTCCGCCTTAGCCCGCCTTATCCCGCCTTAGCCCGCCTAGGCGTTGCCTAGGCGATAAGGCGGTGGTGGCTCGCCTTGCCTCGCCTTAACGCTTTAAAAACCATGCTTCCGAGAAGGTATTATTACTGCTGTTGTTATTGCGAGCAGCTTTTTTTTTTTTGAGAGCACTCTGGTGTGTTCTTTTCATATCTCAATATTGGGCTGGGGATATACCTCAAATGTGCAAGCCATGCAATGCTGAATTTCTTTTTCCTGCCTTGAATAGTGATGTTGACAAGGCAAGTAGCCAAGTAGGCTTTGCAACTCTACTAGTTTCTTGGTTGCTGGGCCTGTGCTGTTGTGAAAAATACAAGTACTCGACTCTTTATTATTAATATTGGCATGCTTTACAGGAGTCTTCTTCTAACGATCAAGTTGGATCCAGCACAGAGAATAAATCTCTCGAAGCATCTGGACCTGAGCTAAAATTTGAGTATGGGAAACAAGAGGAAGAAGATTACTATTTTGAAGATGATGATTATGGCTGCTATGATAATGAGGAGGAGGACGGATCTGAATATGAGCTTGACCCAGTTGACTATAATCAACTGCTGGCTGATAAATTTGATCATTTAGATCTGCCTCCAGGTGTGGAGGCTACAGTACCATGGTTGCAGAAAGTTGAAAGGGATGTGCCTGGCAAATTTAAGTCAATGTCAGAAATAGAGGAGGAAATTGCTAAGAAGTATAACTTTTTCAAACAGTTTGATACTGTTGAGGATTTCTCAGATCATCATTATGCTAAAGCTTCTGTCGGAAAGGTGGGACCTTATGCATATTAGCTTTTCATTTGAAAATCTTTTTCTTCAATGAATGTTCACACTGTTTCAGGCTAGGAAAGAATGGGCAAAAAGAATCCAGCATGAATGGAGTCTCTTGGAAAAAGATTTACCAGGTCGGCAATTAGCTGGAGCAATTATGCCACCCTTGTTGTATTGACTCTATAAATTCATGGGCCCATCCTTCTGTAATTTTCAAATTTGAAGCTCCTGGCTTAACCCATGCAACTCAGAATTGCACCTTAAGGGAAAAAAAACTAGATTAAGTTGAAGATATGATATTCCATCTGATGCATAACCTGAATATTGTTATGTTGTGCAGCGCTAATATATGTTCGTGTATCGGAAAATCGAATGGACCTTCTCAGGGCTGTAATGATTGGGCCTCAAGGAACACCCTACCATGATGGCCTTTTCTTCTTTGATGCTCAATTCCCGGCTTCTTATCCTGCTACTCCCCCAGTTAGTATTGAAACTTTGGCCATTTGGCACTAATACACTCCCATATTTTGATAAAAATATTTGTGTAATGCTTTTGCAGGTGGTATACTACCATTCAGGAGGGCTAAGGCTCAATCCAAATTTATATGCTTGTGGCAAAGTCTGTCTTAGCCTGCTAGGCACCTGGCAGGGGCATTCTTGTGAGAAATGGAATCCAGCTCAGTCAACCATGCTTCAGGTCCTAATCTCCATTCAAGCTCTCGTATTGAATGAGAAGCCATACTTTAATGAGCCAGGATACGAACGCTATGCCAATAGCCCTGAGGGACTGTGGTCTGCCTTGGATTATAATGATACAACATTTCAGTACTCATGCAGGACGATGCTATACTCACTTCGTAGACCTCCACAGGTAATGTTTTGCAAATTCTCAGGCTCTTTAACTTTGAAAAAGAGTTGAGTTGTTTCTAGTTGAATGGATATTCATCTATTGATATATTTGCCATGTGGACACCAAGTCCCTCCAAATTAACTTTTCATGTGTGTAATGTTTTTGCCGAAATTAGACACCCAAACCTAAGCCAGAATCTGACATGTGTCCAAGTAACATTGGGTAGCAGGCTAGACAACAGTTTTCAGTTGATGTGGTGATGTGTTTTTTTCATCCATTGTGTTATCAAATAGCGTGCTCTTTCTCAGAAACTGTGCCCATGTCCAAGTTACATTTCACATGTCCAAACATCCCCCCCCCCCCCAACCCCACCCCAAATCAGGCACCCAAGTTAAGTCTGTATTCGGACACCTACTTCTGTGTCCGAAGTAGCGTAGGTAGTAGGCTAATAATTGTTATCGGTGCTTTTTTCTGAGCAACCTTAGGTTCCAGAAATCTGATGGTATTTGTGTTTGGTGATTCCTTGTTTCAGCACTTTGAAGACCTTGTCGCAGGCCACTTCCGTGAATGTGGGCGTGCCATTCTAGCTGCATGCAAATACTACATTGAGGGCCATGAGGTTGGATCCAAAGTCCCTGAGGAGGATGAGAACAAGAAAGAGAGCCAAGACGGGGAAGGAGGATCCAGCAGTAGCAGCATGGCTTTGACGCAGCAGAATAAGCCTGCATTGCGCACCAATCGCAATGCATCCTTCAAGCCCAACCTGGAGGTTCTGTTTGAGGAGCTCCTGATGGAGTTCAATGTGAAGGGCGCCGACACAGCAAAGTTCCGTGCACAGAAGTTAAAGAACCAGCAGGTGGCTGCTTGAACGGAATGGTTCGAGCAGCAGATTTCCTCTAACTTTTGAGGTTTCATAATGGAGTGGAAAGCCAATGAAGCTGTTGGTTCCGCTTTTGCCTGACCATAGGAATGCTGTGTAGATAGCTCTCCTTTCGTTCTCTTTATGGTACATCTAGCGTCGAGTTGAACTGAGAACAGTGGACGGTGTTAGATGCTAGGTATTGAAGTATCCACCCCTAATTGTGGTGTGATCTGAAAATTGACATCTTATATAAGAGGTATCTACCCTGTTATGCATAACCAATTCCTGTATCCATGGCATCAAGATGTCAGAGTGGATTTGCCGTGTATTAAGCTGTTGGATGAACCTGTGGTTTCAGCATGTTGTGCTGTTTGTCTAGTAGTCATACTGTATTAACCGAAATGTTTAAGCATAATTATAAAATGACTTGATAAACCCTGCGCTCCGTAGTGACCTGCAGTGGAAGAACTAGGCCAGCTTGTGTAAACGCGATACCGTATGAACTAGGCTAGGTGTCATCTCATCTGGAGTATATTCTACTACATTAGGCTAGGTGTCATCTCATCTGGAGTATATTCTACTACATTTCTACGGGTTTTTTATCTATGTATCATTAAAAAAGATGGTATTTACTCATGTACCACTAAAAAGTTTGTTCGCACTTCTATACCATCATGTAAATTTTCTTTGCTCTGTATAACATTCTGTTCACCTTCCGTTAGGATTTAACGAGCACTGACAGGTGGGACTGGACGTGTAAATTGACCATCTTGCCTTTTGCACTTGCAGTTACACCCACCGCCGCCCACAGCGACGCTCTCCGGCGTACGCCGCCCGCCAAGGACACCAAGCCCAGCCGTCCCGCGAGGACTCCGGCCGCCGGGGCCTCAACTCTGTGTTGCGGGCGCGGGGCAGGGCGACTCCGGCCGCCGCGGGCGCTCAGGATCGAGGACAACAGAGCGCTCTTCGGGACAGCGAGGTGAGATGGATTTCTACTAGGTTTCCAAACACAAGTTATCGAGGCCCGTTCCTTTCCCAAGCTGCCGTCCATACACAGGACGAGTCGGGGAGCGCGCCGTGCAACTGCCAACGCAACTCTTGCGATCCGCCGATCCCCCACCCGAGCCCTCCTCACGGTCGCGGCGAGACATGCTCCGGCGCGCCGCCTCCACGTTCGATGTGCACGCGGCGGCGTGGCTCCGCCGCCGCCTCCCCCGTAGGCCGGCGACGCCTCCGCCTCCGCCTCCGCCCCCGCCCGCGCAGCTTGGGAGCCACCACCCGCGGGCCCAGCTCCAACCCCGCCGCGGGCTCCCACACCTGGGTGGCGCGCGGGGCTACCGGCGCATGGCGCGGCGGATCCCGGCGGCGAGGCCCGACGGGTACTCCACCTCAGAAGGCGAGCTGGAGGAGGAGCCGGACGAGTGGGCGCGCGAGGAGATACCGGAGCCGGACGCCGCGGGCGAGGAGGACGACGACTCGGATGGCAGCGAGGTGGAGGGGTACATGCTGGACTTCGGCGCCCTCCGCGAGGAACTCGGCAAGAAGGAAGAGGGGAGGCCGCGGCGGGCGGATCATGCTTCGTCCGGCGGCGCTCGACAGGTGCTCGAGGAAACGCCTGTGAGGCGCCGCCGCGTCTAGCGCCAGTGCTGGATTCTTGTTTGCTTCAAATCCTTTGTACCAAATGGCATTTCAATTCCATTCCCTAACTAGTGGCAATTTTACCAATCACAAAACAGAAAAGAACATCCAGGTTGTCCTCTTCAAAAATAAACTAAGCGTGTATTATAAACGGATTCAACCGAAGTCAAATCTATGCGACTATTGCATATGCCGTCAGATTGGCTCCAGGGCTGTCACTGAACTCGAGTAATTTGGTATGGTGAACGGCGTCTAGGCATTCTACTCCTGCTGCAGTGGAATTTTAGAGCGTCTCCAACAGCTTAGCTATTATGTTAGTTAAATTTGAAGATTGTAATCTTTTTTTTAAAAATAGAAAATTTTCTAGAATCTAGGAAAACCAACAGGCTCTGCAATTGACTCTCTCGGCGGCCCGCTTCAGCGTGTGACAGAGGGCGTCGTTCTCGTCCCCAAGCGCTCGGCGTGTCTAGGTGAGGTTGGCGTTCTCCCGCCGCGCCACGGCGGCCGCCTCCTCGGCGTGCGCAGGAGGAAGACGAACCACGTGGGATAAGGGAATGGCGAGTGGAGGCCCACGAATCACGCAGGGTGAGGGGATGGCGGCCTCCTCCTCGGCGCGGAGGAAGACGAACCACGTGGGATAAGGGAATGGCGAGCGGAGGCCCACGAATCACGCGGGGTGAGGGGATGGCGAGCGGAGGGGCCTTGTGAAAGATTGCTAGCGGAGGCTGCCGAGCTAGATAGTGAGGAGATGATTTTGGAGAGACGGTTGAATTCGATTTTTATCCTAATTTTGCTATTTTTCGCTAGTCAACTTGTTTTCCAAGATGCTCTGCCGTTATTCCCATCTAAGCAGAGAGAACGAGTGGGTCAAACGATGTTGAACTGTTGATTCCTTTTCATCCCTGAAGAAAAAGAGGTGGTTAGTATGGCACTTCATGTCTCGTGATCTCCAATTCTCTCCGTTCTCTCTAATCTAGAATCAGCTGCCGTTTAACTGAAGGCAGCACGTTAAAGGGGAGATTTACACCTTGATTATATTGGTAGATACTCTGCACTAAATATTTTCCCAAAAAAATGGGAGACCGTTGGTGAAATGTGAAGGGGAAAAAAACAAAGAAAACGAGTTTAGAAGAAAAAAAAGAAGAAGACAGGGCCCATAAAATCCTCGCTGCCCTATTCCCGCCGCCGCCGCCGCCGCCTTTCCATCTATCCCTTCCCTGCCGCCATCGCCCATCGCACCCTCCCTCCTCTCCTCTGCTCCGCTCTCCCCCAACGTGATGCCATCATCCCTCTCCGCTCCACCCTGCCGCTCCATAAAGCTCCGCGGCCGCAAGATGTGGCCTCACCATTCCACTACTGCTGCGTAGCCCTCCCCACCTCCTCGCGCTGAGAACTTGCCGCTGCTCCTTTCCCGGCCGCTGTTCCCCAGACGACGCCTTTCGTCGAACATCTGCCGTGCTCCTCCCTCCTCCCTCCTCCCTCTTTTCTCCGTAAGAACTGGGCAAATCCATCGAGATGACCGCCACCTCCTTGGGAACGGCCGCGAGCGATGGCGGCGGCAACGTGGCGGGCTCCCGGTTCCCGCTGCTGGCGTCGTCGTTCAAGAAATGGAAGAATCGCCGCTTGATGGGAAGTTGCGCCGCCGGCGCCGTGGATGCAAGAAACCAAGAAAAGCCCGGGCATGAACCAGACACTGTCGTCTTGGCCGCCCTAGCACCTCCTCCTCCTCTGAACGAGAAGAGCGGGCGCGACTTCGACGGCGAGATGATCTGGGCGTCCAAGAAGCTGCGCTCCTCCAACGCCGCAGCTCGTGAGAATGGCAAGGCGATCGCCAATGCAGTTGCTGCTGCCACGTCATCCCCAATTGTGCAAGAACTGGCAGGCAACAGGGACGGGGGTAATGCCATCTGCAAGAAGGGTCACCACTTGCCGTGGGGGAGCATTGGTGTGGCCATGGATGAGAAGACAGAAGAAAATTTTCGGCCTTCCATGTTCGCTGCCTCTGTCCATGGCTTGGGTGGCCTGCACCAAGACTGGAAGGTTACTGCACTGGACATTGCATTGTCGTCTCTGCGTGTTCAGAAACCTGTGGAGTGTGATCACCACCACAATGGCGAGGATGCATGTTTGCTGATCAAGAGGAGCTGTCTGGCCGCCGTGGTAGTTTGTGAGGGCAGCAATGGTGCTGTTGATCAGAACAGAGCAATACCCTCAGCTCCATTCACAGGAACCCAGGAACTGACAAGGAGGAGCTCCCCTACGCGAGAAGCCAACGGTGCTCGTCGGCGTGGTCGCAAGAAGACAATTCATTCTAGTCGTAAGACCCCAACACGATCTTTCATGAGCTTGAGCTCTGGGCTTCAATGCTTGGGAGTGACCGATGTGACACCAGTTCTTGCCAAGACTCTAACTGCCACTGATTCCTGCTTGAGCCAATCCCGCCTGCAATTCTCACCTCGGGAGGTCATGGAGTCACCGTTGATGAGCATTCTCACACCAAAGGAGCGTAGATATGTGCATAAATTGGACAATGAGGATGGGCTAGAGTTGGAGGCCATTGATCGACATGGGTATTCCTACAATATGAGGCTCAAGTACATCGATAGTGCCAGGCAATACCGCCTTATGCAAGAGTGGGCACCTTTCTTGACACAGAATGGCATGAGCGAGGGTGATGTGGTTGAGGTTGGGGCTTTCCGTGTTGAAGGGAAGCCAATGCTAACGTTGTTGAACTATGCAGCGGAAGGGTGGATCCCTGAGGAGATAGAGGCAGCGCATGGCTTGTTGATGCTGTTAAATTTCAACAATGAAACAAGGTCGTAAAAGTCGTGTGCAGAACATCACTTAGCAAATGAAGTAGGTCAATTCATCGGTAGCAGATTTAGGTGCTAAACTCTTATTTCTATGCTTGATTTCAACTAGCTGGTGCCCATGGTTAATGGTTTGTGTGCTAGGTTGATGTAGGAGTTGCTATTTCTTAGTTGTGATTCTTTGTTGGACTTACTATATAAAATAACTTGGCCAGTTCTAGCCTTGTAAGTATATTTTTCCTTCCTCTTATATAGTAGCAAAGGAAAGAAAAAAGAATTTGCCTTATGACTATGAATCCTGAATAGTTCTCACTACTTTTCCCCCTGTGATGCACATGCCACAAAACAGTGTAATAGTTTGCTTCTACGAACCTCATAGTTTGTTGCTGGTTTGTCCCCAATTAAATTGAGTAGTCTCAGATCGCTTGTAATACCTGTCAGGGAACAATGAAAATATTTGTTTTTGCTGTTGTCTGTTGAAACTTGATCAGCATATAATAGTCAGTAGCTCAAGATGGGTCTTGTCAGATAAACCAGTGTTGCTGCAGTCTGCACCAAATGGAGAGAATTGTGTATGTTGCGGCAATTTTAGATAGATCTGTCCTGTATTTACCCTTTTGTCGAGGAGATACTTCAAAGTTATAGTGCACTTCTCCTGCTCATAAACAAAATCTAGGCCTGGCTGATGCCGATCTGTTGCAGCTGTAGCACCCTGCTCTAGCAGAGCGGCTTGCCTGTAGTCAGGGGCGGAGACAAGGGGGGGCGGGCAGGGGCCAGGCCCCCCCTAACGTTGCTGCAACTCCACATAAAACCCCATAATCTCGTTGCTAATATTGCTCATTAACAAGGTGTGGCCCCCTTGATCTAAATTGCCCCCCCCTGTTTCAATCCTGGCTCCGCCACTGGCTGTAGAGCTAGGTTCCTTGCACCATATGTAAATTTCAGAGCATTGTATTACTTGATATTAAGGACCTTAGAAAATGTTTTGAGGCATTCTCTGAAAATGCCTACTTGAGGTGTTCTGTAAATGCCTTGAGAACGCTAAGAACATCAGTGAAGGGGAAGGTCACAGGTGTGTGGCGTTTTCAAAACTTTTACAAGGTGTTTTCCAGGCCTCAGGCATATTAAAATGCCACCAAATGGCACATGTTTTGTAGTGGTGTGTAGTTATGCACCTCCTTTTCCGCGTGATTCCAGGCGGAGGGCCCTTGTCAGGTACAGAGTTCAGACCTCCGTGCTGGCTGGGCTTAGCAGAGAATCATCAGTTTGCATACACAGCTCGGGATCTTGGTCAAATGAAAAATTCAGAGGCAGCTGCAGTAGCCTCCGTTCCTGCGGTTAAGGAGCAGAGGCTGGTAGTCAGGGCTGCTCATGCAACTTCTATTTTACTACCAGTATTCTGCTCCTTCTCATTTCTACAGTAGCATGGCACAAACTTTCTGAATCTATTACACCTGCTCCTGTAGAATGCTGTCTGTTGCCGTCATGCAGTTGCTTCGTTATACGTAGCTGAATCAGCTAATCAATCTCTCCAAGCGTCTACCGAAGGCCTATCCTTCAACAGATGCGGAAGGCTCTGTGGCCTGGACCCATGTATGTGTCAAAGCAATTTCTCAGCAGCACAACTTGCACCTGATGGCTGATGCATCTGAACGTTGCTCCCCCATCGTCGAGGCTTTTATATGTATACCATGACAAAAGATGGTCCCGACGTACATACCACTAAAAAAATTCGAAGACACCTCATCGCGTTTTTTTGTTTTGACCTCTGTACCATTTTGGATGGAAGCAGTGCTAACGGAGGGTGCCAAAAATTGGGTGCCCGCCCGCATGTGCTGGAGCAGCGAGCAACGCCGCCACGGCGCATGTGGGGCCGCAACCTCCGCCGTGGCCGTGTGGGCAAGGCCCGCTCCGCGGCCGCCGCACATGGCCACGAATTCCACCTCAGCGGCAGCTTCTGCCATGGCTGGCCGAGGCAACCACTACGAGCTTCCATGATTCTCCGAAATTCGAGCTCCTAGTCCATATGCGCCTCAAATTGATCCGTTCTCTGGCCTCCTCATGGCCAATTACACCATTCTCATCAAGTAATCTGAGTTAATTCAGTTTGATCCCAACAATTGAGGCACGAACGATGGGGAGTCCACGCCGCGGCCACCTCAAATTAATCCGTCTGCAGATGATTTGGCCATGGGGAGTCTTTGCCGCAGCCGCACGGCGACCCCGCTCCGGCCGCCCTCGGCGTGGCCGCCCCGGCGTCCCTCGCCGCGGCAGCGATCCGAGGCTGCAGGCGAGCGATGGAGGGGCGAGAGCGCGAGCCAGGAGGGGGCGACCCCATATACGGCTGGCGCGGCGCCCCCAGGTGCCTAGCACGCGCCTCCCCCCGGCGCGGCGGCCCCCGGCGGAGCCCGTGCGGCAACCCCGGGCGCAGCCGGCGTGGAGCCTGCTCGGCGCTGCGCCCGCGCGAAGGGCCACGACGAGGGTGAGTTGGAGTTGTGTCCTGCTGTCGAGTGCGTGAGGTAGAGATTGGGAGGACAAAATGGTCAATTTACTAGGTTAGGTCCACATGTCAGACCCCTAAATCTATTAATTGCTAACGGATAGTGGACGGAATGATACAGGCGTCAAAACGAAAAAACGCGATGATATAGAAGTGTCACCAACTTTTTAGTAGTATGGATGTCGGAGCCACATTTTATAACGGTATACATGTAAAACCCTCCCAATCGTCATGGTGGCCAAAGCTAGCCCGCGTCACCTTGGTTGCGTCACTGAGATCAGAGGTGCCTCCCGAATGTTTCAGCTTGTTGTTATCTCTGAATTTCTAGTCAAATTGAAAGGCGATACGTTTGTCCGTGCGGAAATTAGAGAGTGCTAGAGACAAAACTTCAGTATCAAGTAGTCATTACACGTTATATCTACTACCATTCGTTGCATTTTGCCGACATTAGTATCTACAGAGATTTTGACTATGTTTTCCTTCCACCATACATGGCCCGGTTTGGGAGGGCTTCGGGAGCGGCTCCACGAGCGGCTCCAGGCGAAGCCCTCCCAAATGGTAGTTTTGTAACCGGCTTCACGTGTGAAGCCGGTTCTGAAGCCATCGGCGGCTTATACAGGCAAGGTGGAGCCATGAAATCGTGGCTTCACGCGGCTTCCACATCAATCTAACAAGTGAAGCTATTTTGCCAAACATTTTCTAAAACGGCTTCAGCTCCACCAGAGAAGCCGCTCCATCTGAGAAGGCAGAGCCGGAGCTGTTTTTGGAGGAACCGGAGCTGTTTTTGGAGGAGCCGGAGCTGTTTTTGGAGGAGCCGGAGCCCTACCAAACAGGCCCATAATAAGCTCAAGTCACCTTGCCCATCGATTAATTTCAATCACTTGTTTGCTTTCCACTTCTCCTGCATGAGAATTCTCTCTCGATTCTTTTGTGCTGGTGATGATCCATTCTTTAGGAATCGTTGAGATAATTGAATCATCTGCGTTTCCCGAGACTTTGGTTGCAATTTGCCGCTACAGGCAGATCAATATGATATAAGGGCTAGATACCTTGAGTTTGAATTCTAATTGATGGTGTTTAATAAAAAGAATGTTATCCTCTCAGGAATTATGTTTTTTTTCCACAAATCTATCTGTTCATGCCCATACAATTTCTCCCAGCTCACATACGAACTATTTTTATTTATTTTTTTTGAACGAACTCGAACTGTTTTTTTATGGTTTGTAGGTTTTTCAAGGGGGGATGGATCAGACCAAAACTCTGAAGAAGATTGTATAGACGATGGAAAATAACGGTGCTGATGTATATAAGCTCAATGAGCTAAAAAACAGTACTGGTGTATACCACCCGTAAATAAAATATTCCATTCGATTAATCAGTGGCCAAGGTTGTACAGTACAGACGATGGAAAAAAACGGCAAAGACCTGTTTGAAGTTCTGGCACATGCCGACATCAATTCTAGCTTAGGCTTACCAGTTGTACTTAATCTGGTTGTAACGGGCAGGTGTGAACTTTCGATATAGATAATCCACCACCCAGTTTTTTGTCCACCAGCAACCTCTCGTCTGAACATAAAGCAGTGCAATGAGGGTATATCCACCTCTATTGTGTTTCTAAATCAAGTATCAGTGAAACTAGTATATATGTGCATCTTATTAGTCACTGCCTAAGGTTTTATAGACGCTGAAGTGTTGAACACTAATGACATCGACTGGTTTGAAGCTCTCATGGCACAGTGATTTATCAACAGTGAACTAATAATAACCAATTCACACGCCCATGGCACACATCTAGCTCGTGTAAGTAATAGATAGAGAAGTCTGAACCCTCACCTTGTACATTTGAACTTTCTTTCTAACTGCACATGTAGGATTGCTAGTTGCTAGCTTATATTCATGCAAGTTGGTAGGGTCCATGCATTCTCGCGGCTCTCCTATATATACACACGCAAACTAAGTTGATCCTACTCAGTTACTCATCCCCTAACAATAATCCATCTGCCTAGATAACAACTTCTCACAAAATTGAGCGAACAAGTAAGCAGCAATATAGGCTGCCAATAGTGGTAGAGGCATGAAGCTTCATACCAGGTATCTTCCCCAATCTTCATCAACTTGTGCTGATGAATTCGAACATTTTGCCTGTGACCACCAGCCGGCGATCAATGAGATTGTCAAAGTGCAATCACTTGTTGCCCAGCTACAGGCCATCGTTCTGCCGGCATGTGAAATGATGGCCGACCTTCGGTCGGAACTCGTCTCCCAGCTGTTTGGCAACCTTCAAGATTGCACAAGTAAGGCGATATCAGAGCTGCAGACTCACCACAGAGCGCAAATGATCGATATAGACAGGAGGAGGTTAGCAGCGAATATTTCTGATTGCAAGAAGGTTTGTGCAAAGAAGAAATCTAGGATAAACAGGTATGTGAATTACTATCCATTTTCATGTATACACTGATACTTGATTCACCTTGTTGGCCTTCAAGCATATGCATGAATATTAATTAATATGCCATAGGATACCTTACCTAGAAAGGACAAGCTTTTCCTAAAGTGTCAGGCAACTAGCTATATTGTTCATTAGAAGAATTTATTTCGGCTTTTGTCCTTGTCCAATATTTAATTTCTTGTATGGATGGCAAAGGAAGCTAGCCAAGGCCTCACCTTTTATATCACATTGTATCGACAGCAAATAGATGTTCATTATTGTAAAGTAGCATCCTAACATGACTCTTCTTTGTTCCAATAGTATAAAATGAAAGAGAGAGAATATATTTCAGGCACACATATATAAAGGGTCTTGTTGAATGCCCTATCTGTTTTCTTCTCAAGTTTTTTTCTATCAATTTAATGAACAGTTCGTCGAATAAAAAAAAAGTAATAATGGTTATGGGAAAAATGTTCAAGCAGTAGGTATGGTGACTCAACATCATATATGACGCCTGTTCCACACTATGATGGCCACCAATGGAGGAAATATGGGCAGAAGACCATTAAAAACTCAAAGCACCAAAGGTAAATATTTGCCTATATATATATATATATATATATATATATATATATATATATATATACACACACACACACACACACACACACACATATTAAGTAACAGCAAACTTAAGTTTTTACCAGCTTTCATATAGGTATCTAATAGATAGCACTACAAAACAGGTGTTACTATAGGTGCGCATACAAGCATGAGCAGAATTGCATGGCAACCAAGACCGTGCAGCAACAGGAACACAACACCACTGAATCTGTGATGTACACAGTTGTCTACTATAGCCACCACACTTGCAAGGCCAACACCGATCCTGCTCCGCCCCATATCATTGAGACGAGTACTCCCCAAAGTGCAATGATGAGTTCGGATAGCATTATTGGATCACAGGAAATAGTGTCTCCACATACTGGATCTCACAAAATACTAGAGAATGAGCTTGCTACACTACAATGGACAGAAGATATGCAGGAGTTGCTCGAGAAACTCGCAGATGTGCCACTGGATTCAGACATCTGGGAAATGGTTCAATTCTAAGGTCACGTTGAAGGTCATATTAGGTGCTTGCTGGATCAACTGAATTGCAACTAAAATTAGTACCTTAATTTTTGTGGCTCTTAGTTTATATAGTATTCCAATAATCGAAGTCCTGATGTGATGGTTGCTAGATTAAAATATTTGGAATTATTGGGTTTAAATAACCTCTTTACTTTAGAAACTACATGGCATGTGTATATGTATGAAGGAATGCATGGACATCTATTCACGAAAGGTTGTCTTTTCTCGGAAGGACACCTATTAGTGAAACGAAACATTGAGAAGACATAACAATTCATGGGAGTCTATGTTACTTCATGAGAGAACATGATGGTTCAATGCATCCCTTTATCTAGTGTAAATAGAGGTGCATTAGCATCACTGAAAAACAATACAAAAGATTCTCTCATATCATAGATCGAGAAATCAAAGGCAGGATATAACATACACAGTCAGGGCAGAGTACAATAACACATATATTGTAACAATAACAGTGCTTAATCTGATCATGGAGGCTATGACACTTAAATTAGTACGATGAATATGTATGTGGATAATGTTTGTTCTCTAATCATGAAGAGGAGAGAAAATACTCCATATTTTGTACCCTTTTTAACGTGTTTCTGCAAGATCAGAAGATATATCCCATAAATGTAAACAGTTCTATATATACTATTTAACCATAGCTTTATGTTGCAAGGAGGATGGTCTGATCGACAACTACAATAATTAATACCGCATGCTTGTGCTCTCCACGTGCATAATACCATAAAATTTATGCAGTTCCATACTTAACAACAAGTGTACTAGCTACAACCAAATGTAAGACATACTACTTAGCAATTTATATGCAACCAATAATGCAAGAGAATCCATTGGTAACATATAAATGTGAAGAGGCTTTGTTTGTATATCTACCAGTATCGTTGGACCCCTCTTAGTTACTTTGTATGTTTTGCACAAGAGCCACTCTTGATGTGCATTAATGAACTTGGATGCTGTTTTAACCTTTCAATAGAATTGTTACATCTTCTATTATTTGCATATTGTGCCCACCACCAAACACCAAGTTAGTATTGGTAGCCACCAAATGCACACAGTTTTGGTTGGACTTGAACAACTTGTTAATCCAATTGCCAAATTGATATGTGTCTGCTTGTGCCGGGAACACACCATCGCTTATTACTTTATGTAAGTATATATGCACTAAAAATGTGATGTAATTATGTGCGCGTGAAGGGAGAAGATGAAAGATCAACACATTTGTTAATACGTGCACACACACATGTAGAAACACATATATTGCTGATGAGTCATAAAAAGCAAGATATATACAACGGAATACAAATCATGGTTTTCAATTAGCACAGTTTCATTAATTTTTACATCATGTGTTAGGGCCAATTTGGATTGTGGCTGATGCTTCCACACCCTAATAAGCAGTGAAATTTAATCAGTCATAGCAAGTGTTGGTTCGTTATCAAACTTTAGTGTTGACGCCAAACATATTCTTTATAGAGGGACCCATCTAGCTCAAGTTTTTGCCTACTTTTGCATTAATATTCAGCAAAAAAAAATTGTGATGCACGTCACACTTGTTGTGACAAGGAACTTATTAACACTTACACGGAACCTACGACAATATATTGGCATGCACCCTTAAAACAAGAGTTATGACAAAACCTGCTAGTCCGTAGGTCAAAAAATTCATATATCTTTCAACGTTGATGTGATCACCATGATCACTTTTGCTAAACCTCTTGGGGACTGGCGATGTCATAATCTACAAAGAGCAAGGACAACCATCAGCTTATTATCCTACTCCTACTCCTAGTTGGAGTAGTTTGATGCACCATTTGGTGCTAAATAGTTTAACAATTGTACTGTCGAGGTAGATGCCTATGCATGTACCTGAGGATGTGTACACGCTAACTATAATAAGCGTTTTGTTTATCCATCTACCAATTCAGAAGGTATTTTAGGGGATATAATAACCTGGACAAAGGCTGGCCCCAGGCCAATTCTTTGACCAATAGACCATTTACTGACTTTTGAGCACCCTATATATGCACACAGTGCAGTGTAAGGATTGTATGAATCAAGCAAACTTCTTAGGACCCTTTTTTTCCACTTTTGAGACCAAAATCCTAGAGTGGTTCCAAACTTTTATCCTGGTAGCTCTTCTAGCAGCTCCCTCCTTCCTAATAAAAGGACCTTCGTTGAAAATGCTGGAAACTTTTTGAAGAAAGAGTAAATGCCTACAGCTGTTTTGCAGTTAAGGTCCCCGCAGCTGCTTTGGAATGGAGAGAAGCCTAACATCACTGTTCAGTGTTCAGCAATCTCTCTCAGCTGAGGGAACCTCTCGAAGGCTCTGTTGGGTGATTGGGTCAGGGACAGGGTAAGGCCGAGTGGCCGACAGCTCCGCGATCGGGAACGGGAAGCTGGGGCGATGGATGGAGGAGCTCCATTGCGAGCTTGGTATATCTCGCGAAAGGAAAGAAGAAGGGGTGGGGAGGAAAAGAGGGGGTCGGGTTATGCTTACCGGCTGCGCATGGGTGGTGGGCGGAGCTTGAGCAGTTGATCTCATGGCGGGAACCGGGAAGCAGCGCCATTAGGCGCGCGTTGCATGCGCTCGTGTGGCTCGGGTCTTGGCGGGGCACGTGGAGCGAATAGGATGCGCGCTCGGACTGAGGTGCAGCTCCGCACCGGCGGGGCGGTAGAACGGCGGCGGCGCGGTTTACTGCGAGGAAGACGAGGGGTTTTGCGGTGTAGGCGGGCCGAGCGTGGGCCGAAAGGCTGAAGACGGGCCAGGATAGATGGGCCATATGCAATCCAAAAGGCCCGGGTGGAGAAAATGGGGGCGGGCTCGCCCCTTGCTGGAAACGAAGGAGAGAAGAGGAGGAGGATGGGCCGGAAGTTGGGCTCGGGCCAGAAGAAAGCTCGAGCCTTTGAGTTGATTGTGAAGTTGGAGTTTAATTTGAGGTTTTTGCAAGGATTGGAAAAATATACAAATTTGAATTAGATTTAAATTCACATTTGGGTGGCTATTATTCTCAGCTATTACTTGTTGTGGATACAAATTTTACTTGGCCTTTTCTGCCTTTGGAAAAAAGTTCATGCTTCTATTTCCTCATTGCATACACAAATATATAAATTAGAATATTACTCCCTCCATTCCAAATTGCAGGTCGTTTGATTTTTTTGATACCAAGTTTGGCCGTTCATATTATTCAAAAAAATTGTGCAAATATAGTCAAATTTAAGTCATTCTTGAAGAACTTGTATATATTCATAAAGCATGGCACAACAAAAGAAGTGATGTTTTGTATAAATTTTTGAATAAGACAAGTGGTCAAATTTGGGGTCGAAAAAGTTTAAAAGTCAAACGACCTAAAATTTGGAACGGAGGGAGTACTTCTTTGTCATCAGTTACGTTCTAATAGCTAGTACCAGTCTGATTGTTTTGGTCAATACTATAGCATAAGTACTGCTGAGGTATTTTCTTAAAAAAAATATTGGTATACTGCTACTATTTCCATGGTTTGGAAGACATTTTCTGAACCAACAATATGACTGAATCAAATGACTCCATGCTAATTTTGATTGTCAGTACCAAATCAGTAACAAAAAGCATACTGCAATTTCAGTAGGACAACACTGGTGGAAGGGACTACAGTCTACAGACATTAAGACGAGGATGATTATATACATAACACTGACAGTGAGGGATACTTTGACCACGAAGGTAATGAGAATTGTGGCAATTGCGATGATGAAGGCCATGGTTATATCTTAGACAGGTGTTTTCAATGAACATGTCGCCGATGGGTGAAACAAACTCTCAATGAACATGTCCCCGACCAGAACTCTATCGGCGAAGCATGCCAAACTCATCCATCGTGGAAAAAGCACGTTGACCATGAAGAAACGACAGTCAACCGTTGGTAATCCTTTTCGTTTCGGCTTTGTCATTGTTCCCTCTGCTTCCTCCATTCCCCTGTCTACTCATCCACTGCTCCTGTAAGCGGTAAACTGTCTTCAGTAACCTTTGCTTGGAAATATATGTTCAGGCTAGTCCAATAGGTCTGCCGTAGTTCGCCTCAAAACAGCCAACCGTTGGTAACTTACTATCGGCAATAGTATGACCAACCGTCAGGCAGGCAAAAGTGGAATCCCTAACCAAGAGTGCCCGACGGGAGGTTGCCGACGGTTTACACTCAGCTATTGTATTTGGTGATGGTATACAGTAATACCCGACGGTTTAATAACAGTTGGCTATTCTTAGAATTCTAGTTAGGGGTGGTAATGGGCCATGGCCCTAATGGCCTCTTCACAGCCCAATAAAACCCTTAAAATTTTTAGTTCAAAAATACATATGTTTAGAGCCCGGCCCTTTTAGGGCCCGATCCTTAGATTTTCTAGTTCAAAATGTTGGACCCTTTACCACCCCTAATTCTAGTAGCGTATTCCCCGTGCATCCCGTTCCCAGGCCAGGCAAAACGTCTCGGCCATGCTAGCTACTGCTGCCATTGCGTTCCAGCTGACGAGTTCGTGTACACTGGTCATATATATATATATATATATATATATATATATATATATATATATATATATATATATATATATATATATATATATATATATATATATATATATATATATACACACACACACACACACTACCGGCAACTTCAATTTCTTACGGTACTGGTGGTTAATTAGATGAAGAAACAAACTACTCCATGTGTCTACGGATACGAGCTAATAATTATGAGCGAGGCACTGCGGGCTTCAAGTGTAGCAGCAGGGGTGGTAAAAAGCCTAAAATTTTAGTCTAAATAATCTAAGAATTGGACTCTTATTTTATACAATTTTAAGCTAAAAATATTTAAATACTAAATTAGATTGTGAAAAGAGCACTAGGAGTATGATCGGTCACCACCGGTAGCAGCTGATAAAATCAGTCACGCAAGTTTAGGGATCTAAAAAACATTTTGAGAGTTTAGGACCTATATGTATTTGACCATCCATCCCGAGGCCCGTGGGCCAGCCCACAGCCCGCTTGTTTGGCCCAGCATGAGCCCAGCCCGGCACCATATTATTCGGGCTCAAGCTGGCCCGACATGGGTGTCGTGCCGTGCTTGGGCCGGCACCTCGGCATTTGGGCCAGCCCGGCCCGACATGATTAAGGCTCAGCCCGCCTCGACACGTGGGCCAGCCCGAGCAGAAAAGACCTATTGAGGCCCTAGAGTCCAAGCGCCCTCCCGTCTATGCGTCTGTCTTTGTGTATATGTATGTTTTAAGGTGTATATGTGAATTAAAGTGTTTAAATTTAAGAATATGTCAAGATTTTTTTAATAATTTTTTTGTGTCAGATTTGAAATTTTGAGATAATTCTGGATTAAAGAAGGGGTTGATAGCTATATGGACTCACGGGCCGGCCCGGCACGCAGAGCCCGTACGGAATATTGGACTGGCCCAGCACAGATAACAGGCCTTCGGGCCGTGCCTGGGCCAAGGCCTCGGCACATGGGTCGTCCCGGCCCAGTGTGAATAAGTAATCAGGCCAATCAGATCGAGCTTAATCGGGCCCGGGCCATGCTGGGCCGGGTGGCCCGAATGGCCCTACTATACCTATATGATACCTCGAGACATGTTCGAGGACCGCTCTGCGAAAGGGCTTGTAACCTAGTAGTTATAGAAGCTTCAGTAGCAACTCAGATCCTGGGTTAGACTTCCTATGAGAGTGAATATTCTAGATTTATCGGCGTTGTGCATTCAGTGGTAAGCGACGTTTCTGTCAACAACGAGATACCTGTGGTAACTTCGTCAATCTCGAGATTTCGCCAGCTCAGTCTTCGAAGATGGTCATAGGGGTAGAGTTAGCGTACGTGTATTCATAGGGGTGAGTGTCTAAGTTGTACTGTGTAATCTAAAAAACTCGAGAACTGCCCTTCTATTTTACTCATAAAAAATGCTGGGCTAGACGAATGATGATACTGCCATTGTTCCGTGATTTGAAATTGCTGTAATGAAATGATACTATATTATGCTCCAACAATAGTATAATAACACCAACGATATCTCCAACAACTAACATACTCGTGATCCATTTGTAGAAAACCAGCACTTCAACAATCCAAGGAATGTTGTCTTGGACTCTATGAACCAGCACTCTGATCACCACAAAAAAGAAGGCACGTATGGTGATAATGGCCCAAAGAATCTTGCATGCATGGAGTGCTAAATGAAGTTTA
Organism: Panicum virgatum; assembly: GCF_016808335.1. Classification (NCBI taxonomy): domain Eukaryota; kingdom Viridiplantae; phylum Streptophyta; class Magnoliopsida; order Poales; family Poaceae; genus Panicum; species Panicum virgatum. Next base: position 5,728,005 of record NC_053138.1, on the reverse strand, counting down.
TTTGCAAAAAATTTTCAGAGATGAGTGTAACTTTTCGCCATGAATCTAATAACGTTAATTAATCCTCTTGTTTTCTTTTCATAAAAATGTCTCTGCCTACTACAACTCTAAGAAACCAAACAGAACAAGTTATCCAAGTTGGACAGCCGCAACGATCAAGCCAAACTAATTAAAATACCAGGCTTCACAATCTCGTCTCTAGTATTCGAATCGGAGTATATAACTGTGTATTTCTCTAGTCCCTATTAGGTACTTCTTCTCACTAGTGCACAATAATCTACAAGTATTCATGTATCATCAGAAAAAAATATTAACTACATGTCTAAATTGCTGCTAAATCTTTCACAAATCCATAAGTAATCATAAATTGCAATGACATAGTTTCAAGGAATATGAATAAATTTTTCAATCTCATGCTCACCTTGGTTCACTGCAGGCTGGCTGGCTGCTTCTTGGCTCTTGCTCGTTGCATATTGGGCGTGCACCCCTGCCCCCAGGGCGGCCTGCGCCTGCAGCCTGCGTAGCGCGGCGGCACCCCTACAGCCTGTGCGCTGCGCGGCAGGTGAGCCGGCCTGCACGGGGAGGGGGGTGACGAGCCCCTAGGGCGACGAGGCAGGCGGCCGGCGGCGAGACAGAGGCGGCGGCGGACAGGCGGGGGTAACCGGCACGGAGGAGGGCAAGGGTTCGGCGGGCGAGGGCCAGGGCACCGACGCAGGCGAGGGCGCGGTGCGGCGGAGGCGGCGCCGGGGAGAGGGCAAGGGCGACGTGGAGGCGGCGTGGTGGAGGATGCCGTCCGGAGCGCGAAGGGACGCGATGTCCTGCAAGCGGCCGGCGGGAGCCAGGCGAGGGCGAGGGCACGGCGGCGGCGGCGTGCGAGGAAGAGGGCGACGGTGCTCCTGCTCGCTTCCGTGATAGCCGGTAGTGCCTATTTAGGATGCGCAATGACCATAGTGCCCTTGGAACAATAAAATCCACGAAAAAACTATTTTGTATTTGGGAGGCATTGGAAAGTATTAAGAAGTATTTCCAATCATTGTAAAATGTCTACTTACTTTATTACCCACCTAAAATTTTACTCGGTTATAAAAAAACAAAAACACTGTTATACAGGCCTGTCGGGACGACGGTAAAGGGGAAAAGAAGGGGGGCATTAGGATTCTACGTAATTGCATCCGCACGGTTATTAGTGCACCAGAGAAGCAGAGCATCAACGGTTGTGCTCTTTGGAAGCGTGAGGTAAAGTGGACGCCGTCGGAAATCCTCCCTGGCTCCCTGCTGCGTCGTTTCCATGCACCCATAGGAAGAGCAGTCTGAGCAGAATGTCTCACCGGCCGTGTCACTAATCACCGGCGCCCAGTGGTCGTCTGGTCGAGCAAATTGGTGATCAAGCCGCGGAAAATCCTCCATCGTGGCCACCGCGCCTAGTTCAGAGTGGATCAGATCATCAGTTGATCTGATGCTTGGGTTTCCATGCCTCAGAATCCAGAAGAAAACCATGAACATCAGAAGAAAATCCGATTGTGAGATTGGAGCAAAATTTTAGTGGGAAACAATAAACTTCCATGCGCTAGCTGGCTGTAGAGTGGAAATCGACTTCGCAAGTCTCTTGTACGATATATATTTTCAATGAGGTGCTGCCAGGAGGTGTCAGTGAAATATTATCACTACGCAAGTTAAATAGAAAATGCTGGGTCGTGGGTAGACGAGGGTTAGATGAACGAATGACATAACACCAACGATATCTCCAACAACGAACTCGTGATTTGTAGAAAACCCAGCATGAATCAGAAAAGGAAGGCACGCACGGTGATAATTTGCCAACCTTTTCTTTTTGACTGAAGGCAGATAATCAAGCCATCATTCCTATTAATTACGTGGTGCGTGCAAGCGGGTTGTTGGTGACATCGTTCGGCAGTAGGACGAGACCAGCTGCCATGGCGCATGCGGCCTATGTGCAAGCCCACGGGTGGCACCGCAGTAGCAGCGTGCGCTGACAGCTCCCGTTGCAACTGCGGGTGGGAGTGCACCTTGCAGTCTTGCACCCGAGGCCCCTCCGTCCATAAACAAGTCCTATGCTTAGCAAAAGCTCCTATAACTGGCACAAGAAGATTCTGTGAATTCAGCTTTGCTGGATCTAAAGGCGCAGCTACCATTCCCCATGCATCCCATTCTCAGGCAACTGGTCTTCTTGCTATGCAACTGCCGTCATTTCAACCTTCCCATCTGCTCACCCTCCTGGTCATCATCTGGCTTTCCAGTTGACAGGTTTATTTATACTAGATAGACAGCAACTTCAATTTATTACTGTACCGGTGGGCAGTTGAAGAAACTTACTGCAGTCATGCTCTATACCAACACAGACCATCTAGGACTTCAAGTCTAGCAGTTAATCACCGGTCATCGAGAGATCATACTATATATACATGGCGTGGTTGCTACTTCTACTTGCTAGCCTAGAGGCCAGTTGGCATTAGAATCCTGACCCATGATTATATATGCCATTTGAATCCCGATAAATTGTATCTGCCTGAATGTATGGGACGTGATTGCAAAACATTCAGGAACAAAGTTTTCGGCAAATAAACTGTGGGAACCAAACAAACTATTTTTGGTTCAAAAAAATGAAAGCAAAAGTTTAGCAAGCAAAGAGTTTCAGGCGTGGAGTTGCTTCTATTAGAGAAGTCTATATGGAGAGCTACATGGAGGCGTCCAGAAGCAAGACAAATTATTTAGATTTTTTTTCCAAATTTTCTTTTTTTTTGCGAGCTATCCTAGGTGTGGAAATACTCGGCTTCAGTGCACAGCAAACTGCGGTAGTTCCTTAGTGATGTGAACAACAATATTACCAAAATATTTTTTGGGAACCTATACGGTGGGGGGTTATTACTTATTACCCACCTGAAATTTTACTCGGTTATCAAAAATGTTGGGTAGTGTTGAGTTTATTGGGCCTAGAGCCCAGCCCATGTATGTAATGTGTATATGTAGCACTAGTAAGCAATTGAGAAGATACTAGATTTTTTCCAAACCTCCACATGGTATCAGAGCCAGTGGTCCAGGAGGCGATGGTGGCGGCGACGAGTCGACACACCTGAGGCGGACGGAGGGGTGCTCGGCAGGAGGCGCTTGGCAGGCGGCAGATCTGGCCGAGGTGCGCTCGGTGCAGCTCGGAAGACGGTGGATCTGGGCGCGGTAGTGGCGGCAGCGGCGGTCTTCATCGGCGCAGGCCACGGGAGGTGAAGGCGGGCCGTGGGCCGGCGAGGAGGAGGCCGCTGGGAGGACGCGGCGCACGGATCTGCAGCAGGAGGACCGGCGGCGCAGCAGTAGGAGGCGGCGGCCGGCGGTGAAGGCAGCGCCCCAGAGATTGGACAGGCGAGCGGCAGGTCGGGCGAGGCCGCGAGGCAGGCGTGCAGCGCAGCGCACTGCGCCCGCGCGAGCTCCAGTCTAGTTTGGACTCGCGGTCGTTGGTGGATCGACACGGCAGTGCCGTTGGTGGCGGGAAGCGAGGACGCTGAGGAGAGTGTGTTGGTGAGCGGGAGGAGCATGCCGTGGCATTTGAGCTGGACGGCGAAGAAGAGCAGGAGGACGACGAGCGAGCAAGAGCTAGCATTGCTTGAGGAGGATCTGTAGAAGCAGAGGCTTGTGATTCAGAAGAAGAAAGGCAGAGAGAGGAGAGCAGTGGCTTGCTTGTTGCTTCTACGGCTGGAGAAAGGTTGCCTCATTGGCGGCTTGCAGAGAAGACACAGCTCTGTAGGAGGAGTAGTGCAGTGCAGCAGTGGTGGTAGCTGGTAGAGCAGATGCAGAGAGGCAGATTTGGGAGGCCTTCTTTCTGTTTGTGCTCTCTCCGTTGAACAATTCAGAGGTGCAGCTGGACTTTGCCCACTGCCATTGTAAGTCAAAATGAGTGAACAACAAGGCATTGAGCAAGTTCTTGGGAAGCTGGTGGAACTGCTTACAGCAAAGAAGAATGAGGCTCCATCTTCGAGTAAGGAAACTGTCATTTGTGCAGAACAAGCCCAGAAAATAGAATTGATGCCGAATGAGGTAAAATTGGAAGGGGTAAAAAATTACTTGTCATGGTCTAGGAGGGCACTGCGTCTGTTAAAGGCAAAGAAGCTTGAAGGCTTTGTCAATGGAGAGGCTATCGAGCCTAAGGATAAATTGAGTGCCGAGTGGAAGAATTGGGATGCTGCAAATTCTTTGGTGGCGGCATGGATGTTGAGCTCTATGAATCCAGCCATTGCTAACACTGTTGATACAATTATCAATGCGGCAGAAATGTGGAAAGCCATAGAACAGATGTATTCAGGAGCTGGAAATGTCATGTTGATGGTGGAGACTGAAGATCGCCTCCATAATATCAAGCAGGGGGAGCGATCTGTGGCTGATTATGTTCAGGAGTTAAAGTGCTTGTGGGCTGATTTCGATCACTATGATCCAATTGAGCTGCCACACTTAGAATGTGTTGTCTGGGTAAAGAAGTGGATAGAAAAAGGAGAGTAGTTCAGTTTCTAAGGGGTCTAAATCCAGAGTTTGAGGGAAGACGTGCTACCATGTTTCATCAATCCAATTTGCCTACCTTGCAGGAGGCCATAGCTGCTATTTCTCAAGAAGAGTCAAGACTCAAAGTGATGAGAGAAGATGCTTCAACTCCATCTCGTCCGGCTTTTGCAGCTATGAGAACTAGAGATACTAGAGAGTGTTACAACTGTGGTGATGTTGGGCACATTGCCCGGGATTGTCCTAAACCCTTCAAGTTCAATCGTGGGAGAGGAAGAGGAGGAACAAGAGGTGTTCCTAGAGGTGGAGGTGGCAGAGGTCGTGGTGGCAGAAGTGGCTACAGGGCTAATGCAGTAGGTACAGAAGAAGAGATTTCCAGGACTGGCGAGGTTGAAAAATCAAACAAGGTGAGTGGAAGTGAAGGAAAATCTAATGAGGAAGATTCAGAGATTCATTATGGTGATTTCGTCAACTTCGCATACATGGATGAAGGTAATTATGCTAATACATTTGTTTCATCACAAATATCACAATTAAATTGGATTCTAGATTCTGGAGCATCAAGGCATGTCACAGGTGCAACAAGTGAATTTGCATCATATACTCAGTATCCCCCCACACGTAGAGAGACTATACAAACTGCTGATGGTACACCTCAACCTATTAAAGGTGTTGGTATTATACAGTGCACTCCAACTATTAAATTATCATCTGTCTTGCATGTGCCGGCTTTTCCGGTTAATCTTATTTCACTAAGTGCTTTAGTTGATCAATTGGATTGTCGAGTCATACTTGACCAGGAAGGTTGTTTAATTCAGGAGAGGCGGACAGGGAAGTATCTTGGGACAGCCACCAGGCATAGTGGATTGTGGTATATGGATCGAAAAGGGACTAATGAGGCATTATGCTCGGTGTTGGCAGCTACCATGGGAGAAAAGGAAGCATCAGTAATGCTTTTACATTGTAGAATGGGACATCTTTCCTTTGATAAGATATGTAAAGCGTTTCCCAATATAATGTGTGGGGTGGATAAGAGCAGATTATTTTGTGATGCCTGTGAGTTTGCTAAACACACAAGGACATCTTATGTGAGTAAGGGAATCAGAAGTTTGTTCCCTTTTGTGCTAGTTCATTCGGATGTTTGGACATGTCATGTGGTCTCTATTAATGGGATGAAGTATTTTGTTACATTTATTGATTGCTTCACTCGCATGACTTGGGTATATCTTATGAAGCACAAATCTGAGGTGTTTAAATGTTTTCGAGATTTTTGTGCACTTGTCAAGAATCAGTTCAATACTCAAGTCAAAATGATAAGAACAGATAATGGGACGGAGTACGTGAATAAGGAGTTCATTGATTTTCTATCAAAAAATGGGATATTGCACCAGGCTTCATGTCCAGATACACCTCCGCAAAATGGAGTTGCAGAAAGGAAGAATCGTCACATTTTGGAAGTTGCTCGCTCACTGATGTTCACTATGAATGTGCCAAAGTTCTTGTGGAGTGAAGCTGTCTTAACAGCCACATATCTTATTAACTGTACTCCATCGAAAATACTCTCAATGAAGACTCCATGTGAAATACTTTGGGGTGAAAACAAGTTTGTGGTTCCACCAAAAGTATTTGGATGCACATGCTTTGTTAGAGATCATAGACCACAAGTGGGGAAGTTGGATCCACGGGCAATAAAATGTATTTTTGTGGGATATTCTACGAGACAGAAAGGATACAAGTGCTGGAGTTCTAGTGAGCGGCGCTTGTTTGTAAGTATGGATGTCACATTTCGGGAATTAGTGCTGTCGCGGGATTTCTAGGGTACCCACAGCCGGGTGGCGGAACGCACCCACCTATTCCCAGAGAGGGAGTGCTCGGGAAGGTACTAGGCGATTGGGCTGATCTAGCTCTGAGATAAGCACACAAGAACACACGATCGAGAGTGGTTCGGGCCGTCGGAGCGTAATACCCTACATCCACTAGGAGAAGTTTTGATCTCTGTTGTGTATGAATCTATCCTCTGCCGGGCCCTGGCTCTCACCCAGCCTGAGTTTTCCTTCTAGTGGGCGCCCCCTTTTATAGACCAAGGGGGCGGATACATAAGACATTGGGGCCCCGACAAGTGGGCCCAACGTGACTGTGCAGCATACTACGCAGAGTATTTAAATGGCTACAGTGGTTACGAATCTTTCCTCCGATACGCTCCCACGCCCTGCTAGCGCTACGACGAAAGGTGGTCTTCTCTTGTCCCGTCAGCAAGGTGTCCGTTGGGGGAGCGTAGCTTGCGGCGTGGCCTGTGGAGGCTATTATGTAGGCGTCATAATGGGTGAAGTCGAGCCGTCGTATCCATCTGTTATGGCAGACTGGCAGGCGAGGCGTGGGCGGCGCCAGCAGCTCCACTATCTTGGTAATACGCGATCAATAGTGTCCCCTGGTCAAAGTATCGCCTCGGCTTCTGCTACATCAATGCGGACGTCCTCCTGTTGTAATGAATGCAGCGGTAGGCGAGCCTTAATAAGAAGACCAAGCGGCCTTATATACGTGTCTGGGCCTGTTGACATGTGGTGGCCCCGGGCCACCCCGAGGCGGGGTGACGATTCCTTTCCTTGGAGAGGGGTCCAGTTACTATACAGGGGGTCCCGGACCCCATGGGAGGTCCGGGATTCCCTGGGGATCCGGTCCTCTTCGGGAGGTTCGGAGCTTCCGGCCGTTTGGGCTGACCGCCAGCTTTTCCCGGGACACGTGGTGCTCCCGGACCTTTCCCAACCAGGGGACGGGTCCGGGACTGCTGTTGGGTGAGCAGGGCTCCGGACCGCAGGGGTCCGGCTGCTGGACGTAGTTAAGAATAACTACAAGGCTCTTGCCTAGACGCAGCAAGAGGGGGTACCCCAGTCCTGGGGTACCGACAGTGGCCCCCGGACCCACCTCGGGAGAGGCACGAACCCGCGGGTGGGGCCACTAACGAGATGTGTTTCCACGCAAACTTGATTGCGTCGGTGTGCTCACACAAAGAGCGGGTGCTCCGGACCCCTGAGGCCGGTACACCGGTTGCCAGGTTCAGGCTCTAGAGTGCTCTCCACAGGGCGACGAAGGTGTAGGCTTAGGGTGCGGAACCAAACTAAGCGGCTACACAGACCTCGGATCGCTCAGGGAGCAAGCACCACTTCCCGGACCTGGCTCTAGGCGACCGTGGTGAGCAGTCTCCGCCGGAGCGGGCCATCGGAGTGGACTTGAGTCGACCGTGGCGAGCGGTCTCCGCCGGAGCGGGCCACCGGGGTGGACTTGAGTCGACCGTGGCGAGCGGTCTCCGCCGGAGCGGGCCACCGGAGTGGACTTGAGGCGACCGTGGCGAGCGGTCTCCGCCGGAGCGGGCCACCGGGGTGGACTTGAGGCGACCGTGGCGAGCGGTCTCCGCCGGAGTGGGCCAACGGGGTGGACTTGAGGCGACCGTGGCGAGCAGTCTCCGCCGGAGCGGACCACCGGGGTGGACTTGAGGCGATCGTGGCGAGCGGTCTCCGCCGGAGCGGGCCACCGGAGTGGACTTGAGGCGACCGTGGCGAGCGGTCTCCGCCGGAGCGGGCCACCGGAGTGGACTTGAGGCGACCGTGGCGAGCGGTCTCCGCCGGAGCGGGCCACCGGAGTGGACTTGAGTCGTTGCTGATGATCCGATGAAATATATCACCGGATCTGAGAGTAAGGTGCGAGAAACCAAGCCTTATACTAGAAGGGAGCTCGGGACCTCTAAAGACAGCAGTTCTCGGATACTAGAGTACTTATAACAGGGTAGTGAAGTGCGTAAACTTAGGGTACATTACCAGGCTAAGCTACGCGGAGCTTCTCTACCCCAGGATACGAGTACTACTTCTCCGGACCAGGTCCTTAGGGGTCCGAACTGCCTTCTAGCTTGAAGGGGTGTCCCCACCTGGCCACAAGCCAGCAACTTATCTTGGATTGTTAGCAATAATAGGAAGATTCCGTTTTAGAGGAAAGAATAGCTAAACCAAAGCAAATAAATGTAATCAAGGTGGAGCCTAGATAAAACTGAGAAAGATCTCCTTTATTATTTTGGTTGTCACGGTATACATCAGAGTCGGGATTACGAGGTCGGACCTCTACCGCTCCGGACCGTAGCTTGCCTGTTTGTGCGATAGGGCCAGAGGTCGGTTTTACAAGGTCGGACCTTGACCGCTCTGGACTCACACGTAGGCGCCACATTATTACAAAGGAGGAATTTTCCCAGCCCTATTTGAGGAGTAACCTTCGGCTGCATTCTATACAGCATGTTCTTCTCTTGATTGGGAGTGTGAAAGGCCCTTGTTTGGTTTTGGTAATTGAGTGACAACTTAGGTGGACTAATAAGTGTTTATGTTGAGATACACAGGAAATTAGTCCACACAAAGACACTAGTATGAGCAACATGTGCCATGGTGGAGAAATGGCTAAGGGATTGATGCTATGCTCATATAGTGTGATCGAGGAGCTCATTGCATATGAGACATGACATGGAGTCATGTGACCAAAGTGGAGAAGATCAAGACAATGCTTGGCTTGATGGACCGGTTGCAATGGAGAAGGGCAAGTCAAGGCTTTGAAGCGATGGACCGCGAGGCGGTGAAGCTTGGGCAAGATTTGGCGCCAATGGACCGAGGCAACGGTGAAGAGCGAGCAAGGTCAAGATCGATGGACTAAAGAGGTCATGTGATGATATAGAGTGGATCATATCATTCAAGGAAGATCAAGCCAAGTGTTGACTCATGAAGATGATCAAAAGGCTTGATGGAGTTTGGTGCTTGTGTGGCATCAATATTTGGAAAGATGAAATGAAATGCGCAAGGCAAAGGTATGACTTGTAGGGCATTTCATTTCACCGGTCAAAGGTTGTGTAGAGAAGTGCATGACCGGATTTAGGATAGATGGCCGTTCTATCAAGAGGGGCAAACTTGTTTGCATATCGGTCATCTAGTGCCACTTGAGCGATCTAACATTGCAATGTAGCTAGGATCGAGTGGCGTGGTGAGATCAAGTGAAAATCCTTTGAAAATGATTGTGAAATGCTAACACACATGCACATGGTGTTGTTCACGTGGTTGTGTTGGCACATTTGCAAAGGAGAAAGAGTTGGAGTTGTTGTTGATCAACATTGGGAAGTAAGAAAGGTTTTTCGGTGTTCTCCGGAAATTAGGTGGCTCTTGGAGTGGAATACTGCTTTGATCCATTGTGTTTTGGATCAAGTATTCAGTTGGGTTGTGTAGCCCTCTGAATTAGCTTTCCATAGAGTCCAAGATCACCTAATTTGGACATCGGAGCTAAGAGTTATGGCCGTTTTACCGAGGTACATTTCTGCTGGAAATTGACCTGCGGACCGTCCGGTCCATGGGGGCGGACGGTCCGCCTTTAAAAGCTGAAACGGGCGCAGAAACTTGGTTGTTCTGTCTTGGGTGCCCAAAATGTCCTGCGGACCGTCCGGTCCTTGGGGGCGGACGGTCCGCCTCCTACTGAAATTTCTAGGACAGAAACACTGCGGTTTCTGTGTGTGCTCACGTTTTGAACTGCGGACAGTCCGCCCCTGGGGAGCGGACAGTCCGCCGGTAACTTCCAGATTTAGTCAGAGACGTTTGCAAATCGGTTGGTTCGAAGTTTTGAACCGCGGACAGTCCGCCCCAGGGGCGCGGACAGTCCGCCCGGGGCTCTAACGGTCGACTCTGACACATAATCATTGCAGTTCTAGCCGTTGGTTTTAAATGGCGGACGGTCCGGTTTTTGTGAGGCGGACAGTCCGCGAAAACTCAGTTTTCACGGGATTTGAGTGTAACGGCTAGTTTGGGGCCTCCCTCTATAAATAGAGGGTGTGGCCGGCCATTTGTGAGTGCTGAGCACTTTGGGGACTTAGTGTCCATGTGTGAGAGTGCTTGAGAGCCCTCTACTCACTCTAACTTGACAGTATTCATCCGATCGAGTGAGAGAGCGATTCTAGTGCGATTGCTTTGAGAGATTGCATCGAGTGGCACTAGGTGATCGTGTTGCAAGCCGGTGTGCTTGTTACTCTTGGAGGTTGCCACCTCCTAGACGGCTTGGTGGCAAGAGACTCCGTTGAAGCCCGCAAGAAGTTTGTGCGGTGCTCCGGAGAAGAGTTTGTGAGGGGTATTGTGCTCACCCCGCGGGAGCCGCGAAGAGCAACTCTAGTTGAGCGAGACGTGAAAAGCAACAAGTGGTCCGGCCGGATCATGTGCTAGAGCTCGGTGTGAGCACTCCACGTGGGAGAGTGTGACTTGAGAGTCACCACTAGCAAGAGGATCGGCGGCAACCTTGGAGCTTGTCTCAACGGGGATTAGCTTGGTGGCAACCAAGTGAACCTCGGGATAAAAATCACCGTGTCAACTTTGTCTACTCTTCTCGGTGGTTTGCTTTCTCCAAATCACAAGCATTGTATTTACATTGTTCTATATCTTGTGCTTGTGTAGTTGCTCTCTAGTGATTAGTTAGCTTGTGTAGCTTGCTAATCAACTTCTTGCTTGTGTAGCTAGAAGTAGAGATCCTAGTGTATCTAGTTAGCTTGTGTAGCTTAATTAGTTGCTCTTGCTTAGATTGTGTAACTAAGCAAGTTGAGCTCTTGGATTTGGATTGTGTATCCTTGTCCTTGAGCATCTAGTGAGCTTTGGTTGGCTTTGTGCTTTTGCTCATTAGAATTGTGTAGGAGCTCCCGCGGTTTGTGAAGTACTAGTGCTTAGGCTTGTGTGTCTTGGCATTAGATTTATTAAGAGAGCTCTTACTAGCTTGGCACTCCATTTGCTTTGTGTAGGATCTTTTTGGAGGTGCCTTAGAGTTATAGTTAGAGGGGTGTAGTCTTGGCTAAGCGAATAGTTTCAATTCCGCATAAGTTTCGGTTAGCCGGCGCAATTAGTTTTAGAAAGGACTATTCACCCCCCCTCTAGTCCGCCATCTCGACCCTACAGAGTGGTATCACTACTCCGGGGTTCTTCATGGTCGTCGGAGGTGAAGGCGCCCTGGATGTGCCTGAACTACATCATCCAGCATCACCTCGGGAGCTCGGGGGGCCACTCCTTGCCTAAGAGCTGTCATATGCTTAGGTAGCATGAGACAAATTCTTTGGCTTTGAATGGGAGAGGCCCCCTGCCGCCGCCGTCGTCTGCCGATGGAAGCCAGACGCCCTTGCGCAGCAGAAGGACCAGTGCGAAGCGCGGAGAGGTGCGGTCATTCGCCGGCTTGTCCTTGGTGCTAGCGCCAGGGGCCCCCGCGCCTGGCGGCGGGGCCCTGTCTGCAGCAGCACCAAGCTCCTCGGGCGGTGCTGGCGACGGCAGGACGACACGGCCAACTTCCTCCGGGATGGCCGTCGGCTCCAGGCTCCATGTTGAGAGAAAGCCTTGAACCGACGTCATGCCGCCGGAGAGGAAGCATGGCCTTTGCTTGAGAGAAAACCTTGAGCCGACGTAGGGGCAGCAGCGCCCAGCAACGCCTCCGCTGTGCGTTGCCGCGCCGGCTCTGAGGTGTCGCAGTGGCGACGCACAACAAACGCCGCTGCCGCGCGCCGCCGCATCGTGGGCGTTGTCGCCCCAGTGCCACAGCAGGCGGCGTGGGTGACGCCCTGCCTTCCTTCATCTTCTCGTTCGTCGTTGCAGAGGATGAACACGGCCCCAGAAGCCTGAAGATCCAGCCAGCGCCTGATCATCCCCACGGACGGCGCCAAATGTCGCGGGATTTCTAGGGTACCCACAGCCGGGTGGCGGAACGCACCCGCCTATTCCCAGAGAGGGAGTGCTCGGGAAGGTACTAGGCTATTGGGCTGATCTAGCTCTGAGATAAGCACACAAGAACACACGATCTAGAGTGGTTCGGGCCGCCGGAGCGTAATACCCTACATCCACTGGGAGAAGTTTTGATCTCTGTTGTGTATGAATCTATCCTCTGCCGGGCCCTGGCTCTCACCCAGCCTGAGTTTTCCTTCTAGCGGGCGCCCCCTTTTATAGACCAAGGGGGCGGATACATAGGACGTTGGGGCCCCGACAAGTGGGCCCAACGTGACTGCGCAGCATACTACGCAGAGTATTTAAATGGCTACAGTGGTTACGAATCTTTCCTCCGATACGCTCCCACGCCCTGCTAGCGCTACGACGAAAGGTGGTCTTCTCTTGTCCCGTCAGCAAGGTGTCCGTTGGGGGAGCGTAGCTTGCGGCGTGGCCTGTGGAGGCTATTATGTAGGCGTCATAATGGGTGAAGCCGAGCCGTCGTATCCATCTGTTATGGCAGACTGGCAGGCGCGGCGTGGGCGGCGCCAGCAGCTCCACTATCTTGGTAATACGCGATCAATAGTGTCCCCTGGTCAAAGTATCGCCTCGGCTTCTGCTACATCAATGCGAACGTCCTCCTGTCGTAATGAATGCAGCGGTAGGTGAGCCTTAATAAGGAGACCAAGCGGCCTTATATACGTGTCTGGGCCTGTTGACACGTGGTGGCCCCGGACCACCCCGAGGCGGGGTGACGATTCCTTTCCTTGGAGAGGGGTCCGGTTACTATACAGGGGGTCCCGGACCCCATGGGGGGTCCCGGACCCCATGGGGGGTCCCGGACCCCATGGGGGGTCCCGGACCCCATGGGGGGTCCCGGACCCCATGGGAGGTCCGGGATTCCCTGGGGATCCGGTCCTCTTCGGGAGGTCCGGATCTTCCGGCCGTTCGAGCTGACCGCCAGCTTTTCCCGGGACACGTGGTGCTCCCGGACCTTTCCCAACCAGGGGACGGGTCCGGGACCGCTGTTGGGTGAGCAGGACTCCGGACCGCAGGGGTCCGGCTGCTGGACGTAGTTAAGGATAACTACAAGGCTCTTGCCTAGACGCAGCAAGAGGGGGTACCCTAGTCCTGGGGTACCGACAAGTGCCTTTTTATGGTGAGAAGACAGATCTAAGCTTTATGTTTGAGTCCGACTCTACTAGCATAGATGAATCCAGTAGAGAGGGGGAGAATGGTGATGTAAATGATTCAAATGAGCAACCATTAAGAAAGATGGATGCGGTAATCAGTAGTTCTGTTCCCAAACTGAAAGAAGCAGAACCACAGGCTGATGATCCCAAACTGAAAGAAGTAGAACCACAGGCCGATAAAACATGGCAACATAAAAATATATCCAAGGTGTATACAAGGAAAAATTTTGGATCTCAAGAACAAGCAAGAGAGGTAGTTCTAGTATCAACTACAGAACAATGTTCCGCATCCTCAGTCCCTCACAAAGAGCCGGAGATCATTGATGTCACATCAACCTCAGAAACAGAAATTGAAGTCTCCTCTCCAGCTGATCTTCCCATTGCACTACGAAAAGATGTACGAGCCAGGGCTGGAATCCCTCCACCGAGGTATGGATTTGAGCATGACATTATTAACTATGTCTCTTATGCATCTTTGTCTCCTGCATATTGGGCATTTGTTACATCACTACAATCCATTGTTATTCCCAAAGATTGGAGAGAAGCAAATCATGATCCTAAATGGCGAGAGGCTATGTTATAGGAACTGAGAGCTCTTGAAAAAAATAAAACCTGGGATCTTGTGAAACTGCCATCAGGAAAGAAAGTTGTGAGTTGTAAATGGGTTTTTACGGTGAAGCAAAATCAAGAAGGGAAGGTAGAAAGGTACAAAGCAAGGCTTGTTGCAAGGGGATATAGTCAAACTTATGGCATAGACTATGATGAAACATTTGCACTAGTGGCTAAGATGAGTACGGTGAGAGCTTTAATCTCATGTGCGGCAAACTTTGGTTGGCCATTGCATCAACGGGATGTCAAGAATGCTTTCTTACACGGTGATCTACAAGAAGAAGTGTATATGGAGGTCCCTCCAGGATGTTCTAAACCCGACACAGCTGGCAAGGTGTGTCGATTGAGAAAATCATTGTATGGTCTTAAACAATCTCCTCGGGCATGGTTTGATAAATTTAGACGTGCACTCTGTGAAATGGGCTACAAGCAATGCAATGGGGACCATACAGTTTTATATCGACATTCTGGAAGAAAGATCACAATCTTGGCGGTATATGTGGATGATATTATCATTACAGGTGATGATGCAATAGAGATTGGACGCATAAAGGATAATTTAAGTGAGAAATTTGAGGTCAAGGATCTCGGTCAACTTAAGTACTTTCTTGGTATTGAAGTTGCTCGATCTAAAAAAGGCATATTTCTCTCACAAAGGAAATATGTTCTAGACTTACTAAGTGAGACTCACATGCTTGCATGCTGGCCTGTATCAACACCCATCGATCCAAATCATAAGCTGTCTGCTGAATCTGGAGATCCAGTGAACAAAGAGAGATAGCAAAGATTGGTTGGAAGACTTATATATCTCTGTCACACTAGGCCTGATATTGCATATGCTGTTAGCGTTGTGAGTAGATATATGCATGATCCAAGAAGCGGGCATTTGGAGGCAGTTTACCGGATACTAAGATATTTAAAAAATAGTCCTGGAAAGGTACTCATGTTCAGAAGTCATGGCCATCTGAATGTTGAGGGATATTGTGATGCCGATTGGGCAAGCTGCCATGATGATAGGCGATCAACATCAGGATATTGTGTGTTTGTTGGAGGAAACTTGGTGTCATGGAGAAGCAAGAAACAATCGGTTGTATCTCGATCAACTGCTGAAGCTGAATACAGAGCCATGGCACAAGGTGTTTGTGAGATCTTATGGGTTAGAAACCTTTTATCTGAACTGAAAGTGATGAGGAGAGGTTCGTCAAGGTTGCATTGTGATAACAAGTCGGCTCTTAACATTGCCAACAACCCTGTTCAACATGACAGGACCAAACATGTTGAGATCGATCGTTTCTTTATCAAGGAAAAACTAGATGGTAATATTATATCGTCGAACTATGTAGCATCTGGAGAACAGATTGCAGATTGTCTAACCAAAGGTTTAGGATCAAAGGAGTGTGAGTCAGCATGTAACAAGATGGGGATGATAGATATCTATCGCCCATCTTGAGGGGGAGTGTCTGGTAGTGTTGAGTTTATTGGGCCTAGAGCCCAGCCCATGTATGTAATGTGTATATGTAGCACTAGCAAGCAATGGGGAAGATACTAGATTTTTTCCAAACCTCCACAAAAAAGAAAGAAGGATGTAAGAACATTGTATTACCGGCCTGTCTGGATGACAGGAGAGAGAGAGAGGAGGGAAACTAGGAGGAGTGGAGAAGTAGAGCATCAAGAGAGGTTCACAATTTCGGCCAGAATTTTGCAAAATACCACAAATTTTGATTTTATCGGTGAGGTCCGAAAAAAGATTTACCAGCCAAAATTGATTTTAAATATTTTTCTTAAAAACAAATAAAAAAATAAAAATACTGAAATTTCCGAAATTCCGTGTTTATCGGTGGGGTCTGAGTTTTTTTTACCGGAATTAAAAACCCTTCAAGACATCCGCATGGCATGTTACTGTTTAAATAAAAAATGTTTAATGGGTTGAGGAGGATTAGATGAAGGGCGCGCTCGTGATTGGTAGAAAAATCAGCATTCAACAATCCCAGGAATGTTGTGTTTGGCTCTTCATCAACCAGCACCACTAGAAAGAAGGCATGCACAAAGTGGCAACGTTTTCTTTTTGACTGAAATCAAACAAAGGCACAAGATTTTTTTTTTGAGGGTCACACCCGATTCATTCATTGCATGGATGAACTAAATAGGGCACCCCAGGTATCACTGACGCTCGCATCCCAGTCGCACCGTGGAAGCAGGCATCGCCATAACCTAGCATCACCCTTGGCTTGTCGCAGTGTGTTTGGCCTCTTCTTGCCTGAAGACGACACTATTCCCTTGCTTCCACACATACCAGCAGAGGGCACAAGATAACCAAGCCGTCACTCATACATGCCGACTGCCTATGCCTGTTGACACACGGAACTACCATCTACCTCGTGTGCCGCTGCTGAATTGAAGCGTAGGTGCGTCGCACATGTCGGTAGCATCGTTCGGCAGTGGGACGAGACCTGCCATGGCGCACGCGGCCTGTTTGGATACCCACTCAAGTTGGCACTGCAGCAGCAGCGTGCACAGCTCCTGTTGGCAACTGTCGCTAGGTCTGCAACTGGCACCCGCGGCCGTGGATTCAGCATCACTGGATGTGAAGGCGCAGCTCCCATTCCCCGTGCATCCCATTCCCAGGCAACAGGTCTTCTTGATATGCAACTGCCGCCATCTCAACCTTCCCATATGCTCACCCTCTTTCCAGCGGACAGATTTTATATATACACTACTTGATAGGAGTAGACAGCAACTTCAATTACTTACAGTACTGGTGGTTAGATGAAGAAACTTTACTACTGTAGTTACACGCTACCAACGCGGACCATTGAGGACTAAGTCTAGCGGCTACAATCTTACTATTACTAATTAGAGGTTCATTTTAAAACCTTGTGAAGCCACCTAAAATCATAGGTGGACAGTCTAAAAAAATAGAGAAATTATACAAATTCTCACAAAAATCAGAAACATCGGGCCATCAATTCGGCAACTCTAACCATAATAGTCATTGAATTTGTTATCTTTTTTAATAAATTACCCACCTTTTCCATTATGAATATAGACTAAAGTAACCTCCTAAACATGTATCTAAATTACCCACCTTTGCCATTATAAAAAATAATCTAAATTAGCCCCTAACTTTATCTGCCATTATAAAATTCCCAGGCGTATAGCCCGCGCATTTGCGCGGCTAGTATTAAAAATTCAAAAATTTGCATGTCGTTGTATCCTAACTTAAAGGTTATACTATTTTTTTATCATACATCATCCTATTCATTATCATAAATTATGTCTTATTGTTGATTAAAACAATTCAACTATGATCTACCTATAATAACAATTTGATTTACTGAGCTTTAGTAATATTATGCAAATAATTATTCTTATTTTTATTTTATTTTGATTGATTGTTGTTAGCTTTATTTTTTATTAATAGTATATATTTGTAACTGATACATAGCCAAATGATACTTTATATTTAGCTTTTCATAATGGCATTGGTGGGTGATTTTTAATTAGGCACAGGCGTATTTTAAGCTAAATTTTATTATAATGGCAGTGGTGGGTAATTTTTATTTTTCTATTTTTCTCTGATTAATGTGGAAATTTTTAGGCCTTGCGAGCGAGCGTGAAGGCTCCGTTTGTTGGCCAAATAATAAGATAAAGATCACCAGCCACCGAGAGATGCTGGCAGATACTGAAACATGATATTGTCTATGAAGACTTTCCTAATAGCTTCTCGGCAACGAGGAAATGAGGTATGGCCGTGGCTAGACCATTTTCTGTCAAACTCTTCATGCATCTCATTCCCCTGCAAATTATTAAAAGTTGCATGTTGGTGTTGGGTCACCCACTCTGGCGGTTCCACTCAATGTCCTTATTACCATCATCCAAGCAAGTATAGAAAGTAAAGAGTTGAGCAAAAGGATAATTCTGGTTTTCAGTTACGTGTTCACAGAGTACCCTCCTTTTTGCAGTGCAACAAAGCAAAGTCAGATGCAGATGCAGATGCAGGAACTCGGAGCTCCGATTCAAAATAGTTCATCAGAATCATCTCAAAGATTTAGTGCTCAAGCATATCTTCCTAATGAAGAATAATGATGCTTTCTCCAATTCCAACGGGTCTGTATGTTCTAGAGAAAAGTCCAATTTTTACACGCTTGAACTATCGCAAAAGTTCAATTAAAAATTCCTGCATCTCTACTCCTATCTGGGATGATTTTGTTGGTCAAATGGATGTGAATCAATTCCAGTTTCCAGACTAAGAGCATCTCTAGCAATCCACCAGTCCCAAAAAAAAATTCTATTATTGGTAATAGAATGTGCTCCAGCAATTCCCCGATACATCCCCCTTTCCCCAATAACTATTGGGTTGTCCCAATATTTCACCCTAACTCTCCAATAAATAAAGCAAGGGTTCATGCTCTCCCAGTAATCCTAAGATTATTGGAAGACTGCAAAAGCAACTCCCCCAATAATCCTAAAACTACTATTGGAACATCTCCCAATACCAATTATTGGGAAAGAGTTATTGGGGAACTGCGGATTACGGTTATGCATAAATTCCTGAATTTTATTTGTACCACACCTACACTGGGGAATTGCAAATTATGGTTATGCATAAATTCTTGAATTTCCTACACTGCAATTTGCTTACACTTTCGTTCTCGCATCGCGTAAAAGGACTAACCCAATGTTGCAATGCTTCCTAGAGTTGGCTATTTAAGTTAGGTCATCACACTCCCAACTTCTCATTTGGGACTATTTTGAGCCGCCATGCCTCATGCATGCATGGTACTCCAATTATGGTCCAACCGGCCCATGGTCTGAATGTTACAGTCTACAGTATAGAAAGACATATTATTGATATAAATTATGAAGATTATAACTTTTGACATTAAGCTAATATTCACCGTGGCATGAAGCAGCGTTCGTCGCCGGCTTCTCTTGACAGGCCCACAACGCCGACCTAGGCTAGTGCGGACGGTGCGACCACACCGGATCTTTAAAAATTGAGGATCTCCAAAAATTACTATGCTAACAGGCATGTTAAGTCACAGGTGCCAATAAAACCTAGTTGTAGATTTACATAGAGAACATACGCCTCATATAGAGGAAGACCAATCGACAAGTCCTCCACCGTCTGCCTGGCTGCCCGTCTCGGTGCCTCCTGGACTTCTTCGCGAGACGCCGTCGCAAACTATAGATCGCCTATTCACTATGTGCTTCTTGTATTTTTTATGGTGAATGGGATCGCCATTTTTTGTTTCGCACCGGGCCACCAAAAAGTGATGACCGGCCTGCACGTCCAGCAACGATGGGCGCTCCGTCCTAGTGAAACGGGCGCACACTCTCGTGGATCTCCTGGGCGACACACTGGCGTTAGATTCTGCTCTGCTCGGTGATCCTATCTTCCAGCTCAGCTCCCATTCCCCGTGCATCCCGCTCCTAGGCAAAATGTTTGGACCTGCTACTGCTGCCATCGCAACTTTCTCATATGCTGCCTGTGCAGCTCCTCGACCATATATACTAGCGGCGAGTCGGCGACTTCGATTTCTTAGTACTTTGTTAGATGAAGAAACAACTGCTCCATGTGTCTACGGACTAGTTAATTACGAGCGATTTGCTCCGAGGACTTCAAGTCTAGCAGCTAACATCAGCCAATCACCAACCACCGAGATATCATAACTTTTTTTTTTACCACACCTTGCCGAATCAAGTTTCACTGCAAGAGTACAAAACTATTTCTTCCGACACCCCTATTTTACTGCATCTAGTTCAGATGGTTCACGGGGGTAACTGTCTCTGCAGAATTCGAGAGTCAGGGCCCGCATGGGAAACTAGAAAAAACCTACTGCCCCTAGTTCAGAGGGAATCGTCGGATTGTCGGCGTCCAGAAACTCTTCGTAGATATTATGCGCGCGGGCGGGCAACGAACAAGTTGTCGATGGTCTCCATGGTGTTACTGAAGAAGGGGCAATTTGGATCTGAGGTCGCATTGAGACCATACAAATTATGAAATTAAGAGTGATCTGATGCATGTGTTTCCATGCCTCGATCGGAATCCAGAAGGAAACCTGAACATTATCAGGTGGGAACACTACTACAAAAACATTGATTTGTTCCGGTTGGGAAACCCTTGTTGTCCCGGTTTTCCAACCGGAAACGCCAGTCCGGGACAAAAGGGGTGCCCTTTTGTCCCGGGTCTGGCAACCGGGACAAAAAAGGACATTTTGTTCCGGTTGGTAACACCAACCGGGACAAAAGGTGCTGCCAGCGCCCACGTGGCTGGCGCACCCTTTTGTCCCGGTTGGTGTTACCAACCTGGACAAAAAGTCCTTTTTTTTCATGTTTTTCTTTTCTCAATTCTTTTTCTATTTCAATTATACTTTTGCATTTCAATTAAACTTATGTATTGGAATTCAGTGTGTATGATCTCCACTAATATATACATATATATAGTTACTTATATAATATTTGACCTAGATAGTTTTCATATATAAATTAATTCACTGATATATATATACACATATCTATACATGTGAATTCATTTACATATGAAAATGTCTAGGACCAATATTATATAAATATATATATACACATATATATTATTGGAGTGCTTATATATATAATACATACATACTCCATCATATTTGCATAGGTATATTTATTCTTAATTACATAGGTATATTCGTTCTTAATTACATAGTAGAATTCGCCTTTTGGAAATTTAATACATACATACTCATAAATAGAAATTTAATACATAGACACACATATATATTTACATAGGTATATTCGTTCTTAATTACATATATACGCGTATATTGTCATATTTGCTGTGATTGTCAATATTAGATATTCCATCACAGTAGAATTCGCCTTTTGGATCGAGGACTTGCTCAACAATAAATCCGGAGAATTGTTCTTGAATCGCCATAATCTTTTCCTCCGGTATGAGTATCGCGCATCTCCCCGACCTATGGAAAAAGGGGATAATTAATTTCGACTAAATAAAATACGAGTTCAAATATTAACAAGTTTTTTACTTACTTCCTCCTCCCAATCTGTCCAGCCCTTTGAAGGACCTACCAGACCATGGATGTTCTCGCATACATAGTATGCGCACAATACAATGCCTGGTTTCTGCCTCATACACTTTAAGAGAGAAGAAATTATTAGGTATTTACATAAATATATAATAAAACTAATGAATCGTGCAACGAATCATCCAAGTGCATACCAGAAAATTTGTCTTGATCTTCAATTTCTTGTCAAATTTGCCTGGATGATTTTTAGCGAATTCTTTCCAAACCCTGTGCATGATTAGAACAATTATAGTCAAGTAACAAAGTGATTCAAATTATCGGTCATCGACGGAGTAGTGGTAGAATTACTTTTTCATCATGTTAAGGAGATTTTCGTATTGTTCTGGAGGTCTCCTCAATGAGTCCATAACCACGAGTAGGCTCTTCTCGGGAATTATGACAATTAGGACAAAGTGTTCACTGTAAGATTATACGAAGGCAGTTCTTGGTAGTTAAGGTTTAAACAATTCGATTAGAGAATAAAAAGAGTTAGACGGAAGGAATCACTCACGCAAAGTTGTAAGGAAACAATATCATTTGCTTGTTGTGATGAACGCTTATGTACTTGAACAAGTTTTGGAATATCTCATCGGAATTGTCACGTAGAAGCCTCCAATTACAAGTAATTGGGTCAATGAAGCCGAGGTGAGAGTATCCCTTTCTTCTGCAAGTATGTATCTCCATTCTACATGATACCGAATAAATCAAGAGATCAGTATGTTGAGATCATGCAAAACAATACGTAAGGAGAGTAAAATACTTACAGAACCCACAAGCCGACCATAGAGATGTCGAGGGCCTCCTGATGGAACAGTTGGTAAATTTCTTCCCAGTTTATCCATATAATGGCCTCCCCCGTAAGAAATCGTCATCTTTAATCTTTGCGCCCTGCATGAAGATGCAATCGGCCATCGCACACATGTAGTGCTGGTGCAGCTTATACATTTGCGTTGGAAGCACAGACACTACTTCGGGGGGGTACAAGAGTTTTGCCAATCTCAAACGTCCATTTGACGACCACATCGACCTTTGGAATATCTTCTCCCCCTGCAATCTGAGCCGCCGTCAGGTTTGATTCTTTCAAAAATGTAACAAAGTCTTGTTCTTGCGTCGTCTGTCCCACTACGAGAGGCTCTATTGATTGTTTCTTTTGGGCTCCGAGCTGTGGAACGTCGGACGACGACGACTTTGATTGTCTCTTCTTTTTCTCAGTAGTTTTGATAATTGTGCATTCGTAGTCTGAAGGGGGTCTCTCGGAATAAATTTTCTCTTATTTGCTTCGCGCATCCCCTTAAAAAATTTCAAATCTATCAGATTTATGACTTTCTCGGGCTCCGGCTTCGGCTTCGGCTTGAAGTGCTCTTTAACTCTTTCTTGAGTTATCCGATCGCATTCTTCAAGACTCATGTCCCAGGGTTTAATAGGAGCCTCCTTGGTTTTCTTCTCCTTTTCCTTCTTCTTTGGAGGCTCCTTAGCCGGTGCAGCTACCTTCTTTGCCGGCGGCTGTTTCCGCTTCTTTGCCGGCGGCGGAGGGGGTGACCATGGAGGCGACGGTGACGCTTGAGTGTTCATCGACGCATGAGATGATGGTGATGGAGAATGTGCCGGTGATCCTTGCCGAGACAGTGCTGCCCTTGGGGAGTTTTGCGAAGATGCGGGCCTTGGAGAGGCATGCTGAGATGCCGGTCTTGGTGTTTGATCATCCGACTTTAGGATAATGTAGTGCTTATCCCATAGGATGTAGCCATGAATGGCT
Organism: Panicum virgatum; assembly: GCF_016808335.1. Lineage (NCBI taxonomy): Eukaryota > Viridiplantae > Streptophyta > Magnoliopsida > Poales > Poaceae > Panicum > Panicum virgatum. Next base: position 5,705,135 of record NC_053138.1, on the reverse strand, counting down.
TCTGCTAGTGTCCTCTCCCCATCGCCTCCAGGAATATCAAGCTCGAGCGTCTCCCAACCCTGGCACACCTGCTCCACGCCAACTCGTGTGTATCCAGGCGGAATTTGCTGCCCGTGGTACACGTCGCCTGGTTGGGTTGGCATGGTGGTACCATACGCAACAGTGAACATTAAGTTCTTAACGGCAGTCTGCAGGTCACAAGGTGTCCGCTGGGTGATCTCATCCACTGAAAATCGCTGCGGGGCCGACGCTTCAACTGCGGCCTGGATCCCCGTTGGCTCGGCGACGGCGATGTCTGTGGAAGCGAAGCTGCTTTTCCGCTGAGACAGGTGATCGGCTGCGACATTAGGCTCTGGAGGCACCGTTTGCACTTGTTGTTGCTGGCTCATTGCTATGGCCACTTGGCGTTGAACCTCTTCCTCCAGTCTTTGATCGTGTGACATGAGCCATTCCTCTAGTCTTTAATCATCCTTGCGTTGGAACGCAGAATGCTTTAACGGATTTCTTGCTGGCGCAGAAGAAGATGGCGGAGCTAAAACCTCCGAGTTTGGTGGTGACGAACCGTAACGCCGCAATAAATTCTCAAGATCAAACGGAGGTTCCTCGCCTCTTGCCATGCATTCTCTATATTCTTTTTCCAAATAACGGAGCGCTGCCCTATGAAAAGCACTAGGTTTTTTGGACCGACGACCTACTCGAGTTGTGCCCTTCTCTCCAGAAGGACAACGATCACCCCCACCGGCGCCACTCCCTCCAGCTGCTGAAGCCATATTTTACTGAAAAATATCTTTATTTTCCACAAAATTATAAATTCTTACCATTACAATGCAAAAATTATTTACTATTACAATTACAATGATCAGATTAATAACTCTTGCAAATAACAATGAAATCATATAAAAAGACGAAATGTATCATTAATCCTCAAGAAATCTCTAATTAATTGAAAGAAATATCTATAACTTCTAATTACTTTGACAAACTTCTAATTACTTTGACACCCTTCAGTTCCAGGAGTACACTCTTTTCAATATCCAGAAACCCTCTAGAAGAAAAATAAACCTTTATTTCTGAAAATGTATATGTCAGTAACCTCAACCCTGCGGTGATGACACTGCCTTTCTGGGGGACACGGTGCGGTACAAGGATGTCACCAATCGGCCAATCACAGCACCAACATTTACGATTAATAGGCACAGCACTTGGCACAGCCAGCATGCTCGTTGATATGCTCTCAGTACAACAACGGGCATGCTGACTGCGTCAAATGCTGTCTTCTTATCAATCGGAAGTGCTGGTGATGCGACCAACCGATTTGCGACGTCCTTATAGCGCATCGTGTATCCCCGAAAGGTAGTGCCATCACCGTTGGATGGAGATTAACGATGTATACTTGTTTCGAAATAAAGATTTTTTTAGCTTCTAGATGGTTTCAATGTGAGCCTGATTAAATACATCACTAGAGTGTCAAAATAATCCATTCATAATACAAAAAATTCTAATATACTCATTTCATTAATTCATTCATGAATAAAAAAAATCAACTATCCACAATATGGTCATATATACAAGTACATCACATGAAGTGTCTACACTCATTCTAAAAATTTCTACTATCCACATACTCATCTAAATCTAAAAGAAAATCACACCTACATATGCAATCTAGCTAGCTAAATGTCCAAGAAATGAGCTAGCTACACATTTTCTCTATTTCAAAAGCATGAAATGAGCTATACAAGCCAAGGAAGAAGAGAAAAACAAGCCCCAAACCTTTAGCGCCGATGGATGGACAGGGAATCAAAGATCTTCAGAAATGTGGTGAAGAAATGAGCAAGAACTCCTCTATACCGAGCCAAGAACAGCAAAAAAACAAGTGAGCTGAATGGCTCGGGCGGGGGAGAGGGAAGGGGATAAGAGGACCAAGGCCTTGTGTCCCGGTTGGAGGCACCAACCGGGACAAAAGGGGGTCCTTTTGTCCCGGTTGGTGCCTTCAACCGGGACAAAAGGCCCCTGTCCCCCGCTGGCCCGGCTAGCCGTTGGACCCGGGATAAAAGTCACCTATTGTCCCGGACCCAAAGGCTGGCAGGACAAATGGCTTGAAACAAAAGTCTGTTTTGTAGTAGTGGAAGTTGCTCCATCTGTGAGATAAGATTGCAGCAAAATGGTACCAGGAACAATCCTCCATGCGCTAGCTATAGTGTTGATTCCGTCATTCAACACCATCCCCCCCCCCCCCCCCCCCCCCCCCCCCAAGCCCAACCACACACACAAATTTTCCGCAAAAGTCTACAAACCAAGGTCATGCACGCAACACCCAAAATTCTACCAGTAAGCCTGTGCGTGCCTATTTCTACAACTAACCAGAAACCATATGAAGCCATTTGCACACAGCTGTTGGCGGACGAAACTACCATCTGCCTCGTGTGCTGCTATTCTCTGAAAATGTACGCACGTGTTGTTTGCGACATCGTTCGGCCCTGCGACGAGACCTGCCATGGCAAACGAAATAAAAAATACTGAAATTCCCGAAATGCCGTGTTTATCGATGGGGTCCGGATTTTTTTTACCGGAATTAAAAACCCTTCAAGACATCCGCATGATCAGGGAACCAGAGAAGCAGAGCAGCGACTGTTGTGCTCTTTGGTAGCGTGAGGTAAGTTGACGCCGTGGGAAATCTTCCCTGCTGCATCGTTTCCATGCCACCCCGAGGAAGAGCAGAATCACCACCTGTCACGAATCACCGGCGCCCAGTGATCGAGCAAATTCATTGGTGATCAAGCCGCGGAAATCCTCCATGGTGTCCAACGCGCCTCAGATCAAGTATTATAAGCGACTCGCTAGACACGTACGAAAAAAGATCACTGGCGGAGAAAATAGAAAGGAGAAGGAGGTGGCCATCTCAGCAAACGTCGGCTGAAAGCGGGCGATTTACTATGTATCACAGCTGTTCTACCTCCCATTAGCTCTGCGAGGCTGCTAGACCATGTTGGATTTGATCTCGGTCAGACTCAGCCCAATGGCAAAGCCCGACTCAGACCTCCCCACGAGCCCTGATCGGGGGCGCCCAACCCTTCACTGATTGTTGGGCCTCGGTTGCACAGCGCTACAGTAAATAGGAGTAGGGGCTGGGGCGCTCGGTACGAGGTTCACTGCGCCGCCACACACCCCACCCACAAAACCCTAGTCCGATCTGGAGGGGCACTGGAGCAACAGAAAGATTCACCACTGCTACTGTCGACATTTGTCCACCGGCGTCGCTGCCATCGATCGCAACTACGCCACCACGCATGCGACCTCACTGCGCCGCTCGTTGCCGCCTTTGAGCGGATCTCCATCACCGAACCCGAGATGGCAGGCACCTCGAGCTCCAGCGGTGGTGATAGTCTCTCTCCTCTCCCTCTCTATGTTCTCTTCTCTCTGTGTGTGTACTAGATCTAGGATCTCTTGTACTCTTGTAAAGAAAAGATGAAAGAATATCACTTGATCTATGCACTGTGTGTTCCAATGGACCAAACAGACTATATTCCATTAAATGAAAGTGGAGCCCGCCACCGCAAGCTTGGCAGCTCGAGTGGGCTGGAGTGCGAGACGCCCGCAAGCAGACGCAACCATTAGACTGTCTCCAGCGGTGGTCTGGAAACGGTCCGGTACCCTCTTTTAGAGGGCGCCGTGGACCGCCACCCGCTCCAGCGGTGAACTGGAAAGGAGCCGGCAAACTTAGGGGGAGGAGAGAGAATTGCTAAATTTGGAGGTGTACGGCTGCCCTCCACCCTGCGCTCGTGGGCCTGATGAGATTCGCCTAGCCAACCGTTGAGAGAGAGAGAGGGGTATGGATGAATGGACGTTGGATAATGTTGAGGAAAAAATAAATATAATATTGGATGGTGGGGTATAGGGGGTGTGGTATGGAGTGTATTGTTGGAGAGGATTTTGATATGGAGTGCGGAATCTGTTTAGAGAGAGAATAATATTCCTTTTAGGGGGTGGATTTTAGAGGGTACCATTGGAGACAGTCTTAACCATGCTCTTTGTGGGTGTAGAATATTTTTCTTTATCTAAATAAATGTCCAACGCACCTAATTCAGAGTGGATCAGATCTTTAGCGCCCACAAACTCTCTATGCGCGGGCATGCAACGAACAAGTGATTGATCGTCTCCACTCCACGGTTCTGCAATGAGATACTACAATGTTATTTGTTTGAATAATAAATGTTGTATGGGTTGAGGAGGATTAGATGAAGGACATAATTTTACCATTACTAATTGGAGACTCCTTTTGAAGCCTCTAGGTAAAGCCACCTAGGATTCTAGGTGGACAGTCTAAAAAATAGAAATTTTTTATAAATTTTCACAAAAATCAGAAACATACGGCCATCAATTCGGTAACTCTAATCATAATAGCCATTGGATCTGTTATTTTTTCTAATAAATTACTCACCTTTGCCATTAAAAAATATATTAAAATAACCCCTAAACATATATCTAAATTACCCACCTCTACTATTATAAAAAATAATCTAAAGTAACTTCCCAATTGTCATTATAAAATAATATCAAATAACCTCTAAATTTATATATATTATCCAATGATAACATAATAAAAAGTTAAAATAAACTGAAATTCTGAATCAAAATTATATTATTATAATATGATCTTAAATCGCATAATGTGTTATTACTAATATATTATTTATGTTATTATTTATATAAAATATTAACCATATCGTGGTGCTGCAAACCACAGCCGGGTGGCGGAAGGCACCTGCCCTAGACCAGAGGGTGTATACTCGGGGGTTAGCTAGTCCTAGTTCGATCTCTCCCAAGAACACGATGAACACCGCGGGATTAGAGTGGTTCGGGCCGCCGGAGCGTAATACCCTACATCCACTGTGTGTTGTATTGCTTTCCCTCGAGAGAGAGAGTTCGCGAGAGCTGGTGTGTCTGGAGAGCTTGTAGTGCACAGCGAGCGCCTCCCTTTTATATCTCAAGGGAGGCGCGTACATGGCTGTTGGGTCCCCGACAGGTGGGCCCAACGCTGTAGTATAAGATAACGTACTGTTCATACATTATGGCGTCGCAGGCAAAGGAGATCTCTCTCCAAGATTCCCTTGCCTGCTCCTGGAGTCCCTCATTCATCATGTCCAGGCGCTGTCTTGTCGGGACGATGCCAGATGTAGCTAGTGACGTCGCCTGCCACGTAGTTTAACGGGCTGTGTAGCTTGCGGTGTACGCGGCATGATGGAAAAGTGTCGTGCCGTTGTATCTATTTAATGCTGCAGACGGGCTCTGCGCGGGTGCGGCACAGGCGGCTGCACTGTGCACCTTGGTAATACGCGGTGCACAGTGAGGCCTGACAAAGGCTGTCCCGCGTGCTGCGGCGACAGAGCACGCCTCAACCATCCGCATTAAATGCGGTGGGTGGGCGAGTCTCCCAGCGAAAGACTCGCGCACGAGCCCGCGCCTCCGGGACACGTGGCGGTTCCGGACCCCCACGCGGTAAAGGGGGTCCGGACGGACGCAGGAGGTCCCGGACCCCTATGGGGGTCCGAGGCCTCAGTTGTCAGCTCGGAGCTTCCCTTCATTAGAGACACGTGGCGTCTCCGGACCCATCCCCAGGCGGGGAACGGGTCCGGGGCCGTTGGCCTGGTGAGGGAAGAGCCTGACCCGTGGGGCCTGGCTACTCCGCCCTTTCCGCGCCGTTACGGATAACTACGCGGGTCCTGCCTTGCCGCAGTAAGAGTGGATATCCCTGCTACAGGGTACCGACAAACCATAATGTGCGTCACCATATATTCATGTATAAGAGAAGAGATAAGAATACTTATTTTTATATTTTTCAAATAGCTCAAATAAAATGTTTAATTAAATACATATCAAACATATATGGATGTGTGGTGCAAAATGAGAAAAAATTGTTTGTAACTAAATCTATCATATTTATTACAGTTACATAATGATAAATATGTATCTTTATAGTACTGAATTAGAATATTTAATTAGTTAAAGAGAGCTTGAGATATATAATTATTAGATATATCTAAGTGCCCGCGCGGGAGCATGCACGGGTTGATAGACTATATATAATCTTCAGTCACCGAGAGATGCTGCCAGATACTTGAAACATAATACGTCTATGAAGACTTTCCTAATAGCTTCTCGGCAACGAGGAAATGAGCTGTGGCCGTGGCTAGATCATTTTCTCCCAAATTCCCCATGTATCTCATTCCCCTGCAAATTATTAAAAGTCGCCTGTTGGTGTTGGGTCACCTACTCTGGCGTTTCCACTCAATGTCTTTACCACCATCCAACAAGTAGAAAGTAAAGAGTTGAGCAAAAGGAAGATCCTGGTTTTCAGATGCGAGGCCGACACCTGCGGAATCCGTTTGTCGTGGCAGTGACCTTGCTCGCCATTCTGAAGCTCAAACTAAGCTGTCCTGGTTACGGACCCGCAGCCGTGCACCAGGCTGATTGGTCATGTTCCACTCAAGAGGAACGAGTGATGCATATGTAAGTATAGCATCAAAATTGTAAATTAGGCCAATATCTTGGCCTGCCAAGTGGGTTCCTTCCCGCAGACCTATCTTGGTCTGCCGCTATCTTGCGACAAGTTGCGGCTCAGCGCTTTTGCCCCCTTGATTTGCAAGACGGATCGGTATCTAGCAGGATGGCAGAGCACCCTTCTGAATCCTATGGGCCGGACGGTCCTGGTGAATAGTGTGCTTGATAGCCAACTGATTTACGCAATGTCGTCTCTCCTGTTGCCGCAAGGCACCCTGGACGCGTTGGACAAGAGGCGCCGGGTCTTCATCTGGTCGGGTGAGGATCATGTTTCTGGTGCCCAATGCCTTGTCGCCTGGGAACTCGCATGCCAACCAAAAGAACTGGGCGGACTTGGGGTCAAGGACATTGCCGTTCAGAACAAGTGCCTGTTACTGAAACTGCTGCATCGTTTGCACAATCCTGGGGAGTCTGCTTGGGCAAGTTGGGTGCGCGGCAAGATCGACCTGGTCACTATGCATGGTGAATTGGCCGGGGCACACTGGCATGATCTTGAAGAGCTCTTGCCCATGTACCGCGCGGTCACTGCTTGCAAGGTGGGGAATGGTGAATCGACCAATTTTTGGCAAGATAGATGGCTCTCGCTGGGTCGGCTCATGGACTGCTTCCCGCTGCTTTTCTCTCACGCAACCACGCAGGGTGTCTCGGTGGCCAGTGTCGCCCGCGAAGGCATCGAGATGTTGAAAGGCTCTTGTTTGGTTTTGGTAATTGAGTGACAACTTAGGTGGACTAATAAGTGTTTATGTTGAGATACACAGGAGATTAGTCCACACAAAGACGCTAGTATGAGCAACATGTGCCATGGAGGAGAAATAGCTAAGGAATGATGCTATGCTCATATAGTGTGATCGAGGAGCTCATTGCATATGAGACATGACATGGAGTTATGTGACCAAAGTGGAGAAGATCAAGACAAGGCTTGGTTTGATGGACCGGTTGCAATGGAGAAGGGCAAATCAAGGCTTTCAAGCAAGGGACCGCGAGGCGGTGAAGCTTGGGCAAGATTTGGCGCCGATGGACCGAGGCAACGGTGAAGAGCGAGCAAGGTCAAGATTGATGGGCCAAAGAGGTCATGTGATGATATGGAGTGGATCATATCATTCAAAGAAGATCAAGCCAAGTGTTGACTCATGATGATGATCAAAAGGCTTGATGGAGTTTGGTGCTTGTGTGGCATCAACATTTGGGAAGATGAAATGGAATGCGCAAGGCAAATGTATGACTTGTACGGCATTTCATTTCACCGGTCAAAGGTTGTGTAGAGAAGTGCATGACCGGATTTAGGATAGATGGCCGTACTATCAAGAGGGGCAAACTTGTTTGCATATCGGTCATCTAGTGCCACTTGAGCGATCTAACATTGCGATGTTGCTAGGATCGAGTGGCGTGGTGAGATCAAGTGAAAATCCTTTGAAAATGATTGTGAAATGCTAACACACATGCACATGGTGTTGGCACATTTGCAAAGGAGAAATAGTTGGAGTTGATGTTGATCAACTTTGGGAAGCAAGAAAGGTTTTTCGGTTTTCTCCGGAAATTAGGTGGTCTCTTGGAGTGGAATACTACTTTGATCCATTGTGTTTTGGATCAAGTATTCAGTTGGGTTGTGTAGCCCTCTGAATTAGCTTTTCATAGAGTCCAAGATCACCTAATTTGGACATCGGAGCTAAGAGTTATGGCCGTTTTACCGAGATACATTTCTGCAGCAAATATACCTGCGGACGGTCCGCTCAAGGGGGGCGGACGGTCCGCAGTTATCTCAGATGAGCTCGAACAGAACCGTTTTTGGCTCTGTTGGTGGTCCAAAATGAACTGCGGACCGTCCGGTCCATGGGAGCGGACGGTCCGCCTTTAAAAGCTGAAACGAGCGCAGAAACTTGGTAGTTCTGTCTTGGGTGTCCAAAATGAACTGCGGACCGTCCGGTCCATGGGGGCGGACGGTCCGCCTCCGACTGAAAATTCTGGGATAGAAACACTGCGGTTTCTGTGTGTGCACACGTTTTGAACGGCGGACAGTCCGCCCCTGGGGAGCGGACAGTCCGCCGGTCACTTCCAGATTTAGTTAGAGACGTTTGCAAATCGGTTGGTTCGAAGTTTTGAACCGTGGACAGTCCGCCCCAGGGGTGCGGACAGTCCGCCCGGGGCTCTAACGGTCGACTCTGACACATAATCATTGCAGTTCTAGCCGTTGGTTTTGAATGGCGGACAGTCCGGTTTTTGTGAGGCGGACAGTCCGCGAAAACTCTGTTTTCACGGGATTTGAGTGTAACGGCTAGTTTGGGGCCTCCCTCTATAAATAGAGAGTGTGGCCGGCCATTTGAAGGTGCTGAGCACCTTGGAGATTTGGTGTCCATGTGTGAGAGTGCTTGAGAGCCCTCTACTCACTCTAACTTGATAGTAATCATCCGATCGAGTGAGAGAGCGATTCTAGTGCGATTGCTTTGAGAGATTGCATCGAGTGGCACTAGGTGATCGTGTTGCAAGCCGGTGTTATTGTTACTCTTGGAGGTTGCCACCTCCTAGACGGCTTGGTGGCAAGAGGCTCCGTTGAAGCCCGCAAGAAGATTGTGCGGTGCTCCGGAGAAGAGATTGTGAGGGGTATTGTGCTCACCCCGCGGGAGCCGCGAAGAGCAACTCTAGTTGAGCGAGACGTGAAGAGCAACAAGTGGTTCGGCCGGATCATGTGCTAGAGCTCGGTGTGAGCACTCCACGTGGGAGAGTGTGACTTGAGAGTCACCACTAGCAAGAGGATCGGCGGCAACCTTGGAGCTTGTCTCAACGGGGATTAGCTTGGTGGCAACCAAGTGAACCTCGGGATAAAAATCACCGTGTCAATCTTGTCTACTCTTCTCGGTGGTTTGCATTCTCCAAATCACAAGTCTTGTATTTACATTCATATATATTTTGTGCTTATGTAGTTGCTCTCTAGTGTAACTAGTTAGCTTGTGTAGCTTAATTAGTTGTTCTTACTTAGATTGTGTAGCTAAGTAAGTTGAGCTCTTGGATTTGGATTGAGTATCCTTGTCCTTGAGCATCTAGTGAGCTTAGGTTTGGCTTTGTGATTTTGCTCATTAGAATTGTGTAGGAGCTCCCCCGGTTTGTGAAGTACTAGTGCTTAGGCTTGTGTGACTTGGCATTAGAATTGTTAGGAGAGCTCTTATTAGCTTGGCACTCTATTTGCTTTGTGTAGGATCTTTTTGGAGGTGCCTTAGAGTTATAGTTAGAGGGGTGAAGTCTAGGCTAAGCGAATAGTTTCAATTCCGTATAAGTTTCGGTTAGCCGGCACAATTAGTTTTAAAAAAGATTATTCACCCCCCTCTAGTCCGCCATCTCGACCCTACAGATGTTCCTGACGCCGCGCATAGCTTCTGGCGCTAGAGGTGAGCTGGGTGCTATCAAGAGGCTGCTTGGCCACCTGGAGCTGACCACCGGCGATGATAAGCGCTTCTCTCCTCTCTCTCTCTCTCTCTCTCTAGGAGTGCGAGTTGAAATCAGGCCCGGTCTACCAGCTCACCATGCAGGCGACAGGGGGCCCGAAATGCCCATTTTCAGATTTTGTTTGGAAGAACAGGGCGCCCCCACGAGTCCAATTCTTCGGCTGGCTAATGGTCTTGCAATGTCTGAATTGCCGCGCCAATTTGAAGCACAAACACTTGCTGGATGTGGCCACTTGTGAGCTCTGCGGACATGGCGACGAGGACTGCGATCACCTCTTCCTGTTTTGCCCCTTTGCGGCTCAGGTTTGGAGCAAATTGGGCATGGATGTTCAGAATTGCGAGGTGCAGACAATCTGGACTGTTCCCCACCCAGCAACAATCCCGGCTTGACACTTCGACAGCTTCCTCCTCCTGGTGTGCTGGAATATCTGGAAACACCGCAATGAGGTGGTTTCCAAGAACCTTCCTCCTTCACACGAAAGACTTTGGCGTGCATGCAAAGATGAAGCTCGGGACTGGAGCTATCGATGGAGAGCAGCAGACCTACCTGTAAATGACTCCTGGTGCCTGATCTTTTCTAATATGTAACAACTCATAGATACCCCTTTTTTTCTTCAAATTGCTGAAAACCAATGTACTGACTTTGGCTTGCGACAAAGCCCCTTTAAATGCAAAATTCAGGTGGGGGATGCCGCCCGTGACCGTCAAAAAAAATTGTAAATTAGTGATGTTCGCAAAAAAAATGTGTCTAAGTTGCAGCAAGTAGTCTTTGTACAGTGCAGAAAGACATGATAGTGTTATAAAATTGTGAACTACTAGCAAGCTGCCGACTCTGAAGCTGATAACCAAACTGGCAGCGTGAAGCTGCTTCAAGCTTCGCCGAGGCAGGCTGCAGCGTTCGTCGCCGGCTTCCCTTGACATGTTCAGCGCAGATGGGCGCTCCGTCCTACCATACGAGTCCCGTGGTCGGCACAAGTGTGGAACCGGCGCACACTCTCGTGGATCTCCTGGGCGACACGGTGGCGTCAGATTATGTTCTGCACATTGATCCCGTCCGCGAGCTCGGCTCGCATTCCCCGTGCATCCCGTTCCCAGGCAAAATGTGTAAACCTGCTGCTGCTGCCATTGCAACTTTCTCATGTGCTGCCTGTGCACCTCCTCATCCATATATACTACCAGCGACTTCAATTTCTTAGAGTAGTACTAGTACTGGTTAGATGAAGAATTAAACAACTGATCCATGTGCCTAGCAGCTAACATCAGCCAATCACCAACCACCGAGATATCACAACTTTTTAAGACACCTTGCCGAATCAAGTTTCACTGCTACTAGACGGTTCACAAGGGTAACGACTGTCTGTGCACAGTTCGAGAGACGGGGCCCACATGGGAAACAAGGAAAATCCTACATCGTGTTGTCCACCGCGCCTAGTTCAGAGTGAATCGTCAGATCGTCGGCGTCCAGAAACTCTTCAAGTCTTTGTAGATACTAGAAATGGTCGCGGCATTGCCGCGTATTGCCAGTGTGTAGGCTGTATTTCTACTCAGTATTTCGCAGGGTATGTTTGTAGTTGACGCAGACTTTAGTTCGTGTATATAATATTTATTGTTTCAGATTTTCAGACTGCTCTCATCATTGCTAATCTTTTATTTTTACTGATTGCATGATTTCTGATAGGGCAATTTCAGGTGTTAGAACCATGCTTGGTATATGTAAGAGTATTCAACAGCAAGCATGATTCTCCACGGTGTCATCATTCAGAGTAGACCACAAAATCCGACTTCAAGCAGTGTGATCCAGAAATCTTAACCATATGTATGATGGAATAGATCAAATGATTGAAATAGAGAAATATTATATTTGTGATAGGATTCATTGCATGAAAAAATACTGATATCATATTCGAACATGAGACAAATCAAGCTTTGTAAAGTAATTCCAATTGTAGAAATATCTCCTAAAAGCTTGTATCTTGACAAATATGTCCAAGATATATCTTGGTGACATACGTCCAATATAAATAAGATAAATGGCATGATTTACAGATTATCAATCTGGAACATATATATGATTGACCATTGTTGTTTTTGTGACATATTGTACTTGCATCCATCACCCATCAAGTTCATTGGTGGGTTTCAATTGCTAGAAGGTAGGGTCTGAATAAGTCTCTGAACATCCACAGAAAGTCCAAACATTGCAGGTTAACAACCGGAAATTCCAAACATTTTGTCAGAGCAAAGCATTCGAGTTAGCAGCCAAGGAAGAAAAATACAATGATCTTCGTTGAGATATTGGAAATTAACTTCAACAGTGATGATGCAGCTGTTCAGATGTGATAACACTAACAGGAATAGATTTGTAAGCCGGGAAATTAAAGTACCTCCAGGGAAGTTGTTCAATAACACTTGGTAATAAACAGCGAGAGGAACCAATAAGTCAAACTATTTCACATTGAAATGGTCCATGGGAAGTTATATATATGTGCTTTTATGTATTACCTTCTCATGATCGCAAGTATCTCAACCTGAATGAATATGAAACATATAGCAATCAAAATAATACATCTAGTTACAGTACTTGGTTATTCTGGTAGAGGTCCTGGTTTCAAGTTCCACCTCACACAGCTAGTAGGCTACCATAATTATCTTCAGTGACTAAGCTGAGTAATCTTTTTTTTTGCACCTCTAGACCATATACTACTGCTGTCCTCCTAAGTTGACAGTAATGGAACCAACTTGTGGAAATTGCTCGAAATGCAAAGCAATGAGGTCTGTTACCACATCAAGAGCTCTTCTCCTATATACAGAAGAACTTGAGCTTCAGCTATCGATATGATGGCATCACCTTACACAAAATTGTACAACGGCTTGATTGCCGCCAATATATCAAATTGAACATAATCATATATCATCAATGGGAAACATGAGAAGTATGCTAACACCAGGATATGTTCGAAACACATATTAGTTTAATCTGCGTCAAAAGTTAAATTCATGTCTGATAATTTTTGCGTAGGCAAGGATACTAACTTGAATTTACCTGATTTCTATTTTCTTCTTTCATCAGTGAGATTTCCTTGTCAGCTGCACATATGGAAAATTTCATTCTTGCTTCTGCAGACAATCTAAACATGATTATTTGGTCAGTAATTGAAATAGCTGCATAGGCAAATCATTCGAGCACATGGTGTGCATGGTTCATGAATGTGTGGCATTGGTGCGCAGCAGAAGATGGAATGGGTGAAGGAGCAATTATTATATTCTGTGCTCGACTGCACACGGAGCTCCAGCTTGAACAATTCCATATCGAGGCTGTCATTGTCCCTAGGCAGTGCACCACGGACTCAACCGGCCTGGGGCGGGCGAAGCCACCAAATGGGAATCCCCTGGAGGAACACGGCGAGGCCACGACAGAGGCAGCGCCGCCAGAGGAGTCATCGAGGGAGGAGGAGGCGGCGGCGGCGGCCGCCGCATCGCCTGGGCTTGCCCTCCGCGGCCTCGCTGGCGCCCCCGCATTGTGGACACGCCTAAGCCTGGCCACGCGCGGGCCTGGTGTAGGGAAACGGGTAGGCTACGCTAGCATCACTACCGCATAAACCCAAGATACTTGCGAGTAGAAGATCATAGATCGTTACCACTAGACGCGCAGCGCAGCGGAAGAAGCCGCGCGTCGATGTAGAGGAAGTAGTCGATCACGTCCCACGAACCGAGCTCCTCGTACTTGATCCCAGCAGCCGATCAGCGCAGCAGTCGCAGCAGCGCCTCCACGGAGTCCACACGTACGGGGATGAAACGCCGGGCGTCGGTGTGCTAGCACCGCACGCACGGCAAGGGCGGCGGCCGAGAGAGAGGGAGGGGCGGCGGCTAGGGAGGTGGCGCGGCTCAGGTCCTCGCCCCCCTAGCCCCTCCCTCATATATATAGGGCGTACTAATGGGCTTCTATCTCATAGGCCCATTAGTAACCCTAATTCCTCTTGGATCAATATCCACTTGGGCCTTTAAACCGTATTGTGATGATGGGCTCTTGGGCATATCACCAACAATCTCCCACTTGCACTCGAGACAATCATACATGCAAGCTTTCCAACATTCCAAACCCCTTAAGTGTGTGACCCGTTAGGTTCATGTGTAGGTGGTCGTGATCGGAAATCATTTCCGAATCACAAGTCAATAGCGGCACCTAGCAGGGCATAGTGACTCACAAATACACATAAAGATCATATCGGCCGAACCATAGATATACTCATACACCGATCCCTTTGCCACACGATACCAGTCAAGCTCAAAGCGAGATGCGTGCCACCTTTGTGATAGCTCGACCATTCTCTCGATCTAATAGTTGATTCTATTCATAACTAACCTTTAGTCATCATGATTAACTCTTTAATCACTTTGGCATGGCCATGCACTTTCAAATCCAACTATCTCGAGGGGCCCAGAGATATCTCTCTCGTTATCTAGGAGGGGCAAATTCCATCTTGATCCGCTCACATCCCATTCCATATTTCATGACATACATGTAAGCTGCTTTTGTAACTACCCAGTCACGGAGTAGCGTTTAGCAGCCCCAAGATGCACCACTACACACAGTGAGAAACAATGGCGATCTCAGGTCTAAGGATTCAGTAGGTATAACACTCAAGAACAACTGATGGCACATACAAAATAACAATCCCAACATTGTCTTGGCGTGGGTCAATCCAACACCATGTTCACCAACATGTGTCCACATCATTAATCCGATATCTCCATATCCATGATCCGTGAAACATGATCATCAATTAATGCATGTGCTAGTCTCAACATCGTTGTTGTTCCACACAACGACATAAACTAGGGATAATTTAGAATCATATCATTTTCAACAAAGAGTTTCACGAACAAGTCACATACTTGATAATCAATGTAAAATAATCATCCATGGAACAAATAACAATTATTTATCATTACATAAACATACTCATGACACAAAATCTCCCACGCACACTAGAATCACTGATGTAAGTATCTAATACCCATAGATCTCATGTGTGCCTCATGCTTTGGTTGTGGGAGAGGCTTCGTCAACGGATCAGCAACGTTTGAATCTGTGTGCACCTTGCAAACCTTCACATCACCTCTCTCAACAAAGTTACGGATGAGGTGATACTTTCGCAGTATATGTCTGGACTTCTTAGTTGTTCTAGGCTCCTTTGCTAGTGCAACGGCACCACTATTATCACAATAGAGGTCCACTGGACTGGACGCACTAGGAACAACACCCAAGTCAGAAACAAACTTTCTGATCCAAACAGCTTCTTTTGCAGCTTCGGAAGCTGCAATATACTCGGCCTCTGTCGTCGAATCAGCCACCGTATCTTGCTTGGAACTCTTCCAGCTCACTGCCCCACCATTGAGGCAGAAAACAAAACCGGATTGCGATTTGGAGTCATCTTTGTCTGTTTGAAAACTAGCATCGGTGTAACCCTTTACAAGGAGCTCATCTTCGCCTCCAAATATTAGGAACATATCCTTAGTTCTTCTCAAGTACTTAAGGATACTCTTTACAATTGTCCAGTGAGGTTCACCGAAATCTGACTGATACCTGCTCGTAACACTTAGAGCAAAGGAAACATATGGGCGCGTGCAAAGCATAGCATACATGATCGACCCTATGGCTGAAGCATAAGGAATCGTACTCATCCTCTTTTGCTCATCAGGTGTCGTAGCACACTGACTGTTGCTTAGAGTAATGCTATGTGACATTGGCAAGAAACCTTTCTTGGAATCTTGCATATTGAACCGATTCAATATCTTATCAATGTACGTGTCTTGGCTCAATCCAATTAGCCTTTTTGATCTATCTCTATAGATCCTAATACCCAGAATATAAGCCGCCTCTCCTAAATCCTTCATCGAAAAACTCTTTTTCAATGAGGTTTTAACGGCTTCAAGCATTGGAATATCATTTCCGATCGGTAATATGTCATCCACATATAGGACCAGAAATACAAGTGCGCTCCCACTAGCCTTTTTGTAAACACAAGGCTCATCTTCATTCTTGATGAAGCCAAACCCTTTGACTACTTCATCAAAACGAATATTCCAACTCCGAGATGCTTGCTTCAATCCATAGATTGACCTCTGAAGCTTACATATTTTCCCAGCATTTTTAGGATCGACAAAACCTTCAGGCTGTGTCATATACACATCCTCACTTAGATGTCCATTAAGAAAAGCGGTTTTGACATCCATTTGCCATATCTCATAGTCATAATATGCGGCAATTGCTAGGAGAATCCGAACAGATTTTAGCATTGCGACGGGCGAAAAGGTTTCCTCATAGTCAACACCTTGAATTTGTCGGAAACCTTTCGCCACCAATCGTGCCTTATAGATGTGAACATTTCCATCCATATCTAATTTTTTCTTAAAAATCCACTTACAGTCGACAGGTCTTACACTGTCCATCTGATCGACCAAGTTCCAAACTTGATTATCATGCATGGATTTTAACTCGGATTCCATGGCTTCAAGCCATTTGTCGGAGTCGGGTCCCAGCATTGCTTCTTTGTAGGTCAAGGGCTCATCATTTTCCATCAATAATACATGGAGCTCCTCCGTAATAAGGAGGTTGAGCTTGTCAGTAGCGCGACGTGCCCTTATAGACCTTCGTGGGGCTGGTGCCTCAACTACGGGTTGTGCAACATCTTGCACATCCCGTGGATCTTCAGTGGGTGCTGAAACAGTTTCGGGTGTTTCCTGAATTTCTTCAAGTTGCACCTTGCTCCCACTAAATCCTTTTGAGAGAAACTCCTTTTCTAAGAAAACACCATTGCGAGCGACAAACACTTTGCCTTCCGCCTTATTGTAAAAATAATATCCTTTGGTTTCCCTAGGATACCCCACAAAGAAACATTTGTCTGACTTTGGAGTGAACTTATCTGACATCAAACGTTTAACATAAGCCTCACATCCCCAAACTTTGAGAAAAGATAATCCGGGACGCTTCCCAGTCCATATCTCATATGGTGTCTTCTCAACAGACTTACTTGGAACCCTATTCAGTGTGAACGCAGCAGTTTCAAGAGCATAACCCCAAAATGACAATGGAAGATCAGCTTGGCTCATCATGGACCTAACCATGTCCAACAAGGTTCGGTTTCTCCGTTCGGATACCCCATTCCATTGAGGCGTTCCGGGCGGAGTTAGCTGCGGAATAATTCCACATTGCTTCAAATGATCACCAAATTCAAGGCTCAAATATTCTCCTCCACGATCAGATCGCAGAAATTTAATTGTCTTGCCTAATTGATTTTGTACTTCATTCTGAAATTCTTTGAACTTTTCAAACGATTCAGACTTGTGCCTCATTAAGTAGATATAGCCATATCTACTAAAGTCATCAGTGAAAGTAATGAAGTACTGAAAACCACATCTGGCTATTGAGCTCATTGGTCCACATACATCGGTATGTACAAGTCCCAACAAGTCACTCGCCCTCTCACTCTGACCAGTGAAAGGCGCTTTGGTCATCTTTCCAAGCAAACAAGACTCACATGTGTCAAATGATTCAAAATCAAATGAGCTTAACAATCCATCTTTATGGAGTTGTTCAATGCGCTTCTCATTTATATGACCTAAGCGACAATGCCAAATAAAAGTGGGATTCAAATCATTTGGTCTAAGCCTCTTAGTATTAATGTTACAGACAGATTTATCCTCAAGATCAAGAACATATAATCCATTCACCAATGGACAATGAGCATAAAAAATACCATTGCAAAAGATAGAACAACGTTTGTTCTCAATTACAATCTTAAAATCAACAACTTCTTCCAAACACGAAGAAGAAATAATGTTCTTGCTCAAAGCAGGAATGCAATAACAATTATTTAATTCCAAAACTAATCCGGATGGTAGAGACAAGTGGTAGGTGCCGACCGCCAACACCGCAACCTTTGCGCCATTGCCGACCCGAACGTCCAACTCGCCTCTTGCAAATATTCTAGTCTCACTTAGACCCTGCAACGATTTGCAAGTGTGAATCATCGATCCAGTATCAAATACCCATAATTCACTAGAAGATAATGCAATATTTATTTCTATAACATTTATACCTGAAGTGGAAGTCTCACTTCCCTTCTTCTTCTTCTTTTCTTCCAAGTACTTCTTGCAGTTCCTAGACCAATGTCCCTTTTCATGACAGTGGAAGCATTCATCTTCAGAAGTAGGGCCAGATTTGGCCTTAGGTGCTGGCTTTAGCTTAGAGCCTGAGGACTCACCACCGGAACTCTTTTCCTTGCCTTTACCTTTGGGATTAGGAGGCGTCCAACGCTTCCTCTTTTTGTTCCCCTTCTGAATCATCATCACATGATTGGGATTCTTCTTAATGATCTCCTCTGCTGTTTTTAGCATCACATGCAACTCACTCAATGTTTTATCTAAGCCATTCATCTGAAAGTTCATGATAAAAGGCTCATAGCTCGCCGGGAGCGACTGGAGAATAACATGAGTAGCCAAGTCTTGGTGAAGTTCAGAACCAAGTCTATCCAAAGTCTCAATGTAACCAATCATTTTGATCACATGAGGACTGACTGGGCTACCTTCTGCCAGCTTGCACGCAAACAAGGATTTTGAGATATTGAACCTCTCAGTCCTGGCTTGGTTCTGAAACATCCCACGCAGCCCCTCGATCATGGTATGAGCATCCGCATGCTCATACTGCTTCTGCAGATCAGGGGACATGGTGGCGAGCATCAGACAGCTGACATCAAGTGAGTCATTGCAGTGCTTCTCATAAGCTCTGCGATCAGCAGCAGTTGCATTGTTAGGGAGATCATCAGGATATGGCTGCTCAAGAACATACTCCTTTTTCTCTTGCCTGAGAACAATTCTCAGGTTGCGGTACCAATCAATAAAGTTTGTTCCATTCAACTTTTCTTTCTCAAGAACAGAACGCAAATTGAAAGCGGAATTGTTACTGGCAGACATGATCTACAACATTAAAGTAAAGCAAGATTTCAGCACTAAGTTTATGTAAAGACTTTCATTAACTGATTTAACAAAAGACAACCTACTATATCAAAGTCATCTTCCCTCTAATGACATATAGTGGTTCAAGATCCATAATCACTAAAATTCTAGTGAGCTTTAGCATCACGGCTAGAAAAGTAGTGATACAGGTAAGTAACAAATTACTAATCACATCTCTATGCGACTCTTGTTTGTTGGGTGGCATCCAATGCCCCGGCCCCAACCCTATGCCTTAAAGCCCAAAACTGTTTTGATAGCTTTGCTGAGTAAACCAATACTATGCTTGTGAATGTCCGACATCCACCCTATACAAAAGTGATAGCTGAGGGTACTCTACTTTGGTAAACCTACCACACAACGATCAAAATTTATAGGTGCAGCTATTGGTAAAAGGCATAAAAAACTCAACCTTTTCTGAGGGAACCTATTCTATCATGATTAAAGCATCCACCATATGTAAAAGCATGAAAGAATAGTATGACAGGAAAATAAACATCACAAGCATATAATCATATTATATTGTGAATAGTATGGCCTCTTGCATCACAATGGGCACCATCGCCATGGCTCCAAGGTGACCTCCATTGCCATCCATCCTGTCTTGTGGTGATCATCATCGCCATCATGATTGAAGCCTCCATGAAAAGATACTAAGCTACTACATCTAATAGCTAGTGAAATAATTACATGAGGATTCAAACATCACAAGTCGACACGCAGGTCGTTATACAATAATGGTGCAACCTCAACCCGGTTGTGTTAACTTGCGACACGCAGGCCGCACAAATCATCACATACATCATCACATGACATTGAGGCCATACCATTCACATCACACCCCGCAAAAACAAGTTAGGCGTACGACGTGTTCTACCAAAGTAGCGCTTGAGAAGCCGCTACAGCGAGAAAGCAACGGCGGTCCCGCTGGCCGCTCACGGAATTACACAGATCGCATCTATGGAATCCCTATGAAAATCTCATCAGAGTGATCGCATCACCTCAAATCCGAGCCATTCATAATGCCTCAATTTTCACTAGGTCAATCACCTTGACCGTGCAAACTTTGCACTTGAGAAGACTGCATCTACACATGACATTGATCTGTTGGTTCAATCTGCTGACTATGCACACAGTTAGTCCCGATGGTGATTCCAGCCGGTAGGGACATGTCGTATGCATAACAGAGAAAGAACACAAACTAATCTTTTGTCATATGCCGCGCAATCAACTCGCTCCAGTTTTAACCCCTTATGACCAATTGATCTAATCAAACCGTGCAAAAGTAATAGATCCAATCTACTACAACAACATATCACCTATATGCAAAAGATCCAGACCAAAAACTACGCAAGATGGCTCTGGTACCACTGTAGGGAAACGGGTAGGCTACGCTAGCATCACTACCGCATAAACCCAAGATACTTGCGAGTAGAAGATCATAGATCGTTACCACTAGACGGGCAGCGCAGCGGAAGAAGTCGCGCGTCGATGTAGAGGAAGTAGTCGATCACGTCCCACGAACCGAGCTCCTCGTACTTGATCCCAGCAGCCGATCAGCGCAGCAGTCGCAGCAGCGCCTCCACGGAGTCCACACGTACGGGGATGAAACGCCGGGCGTCGGTGTGCTAGCACCGCACGCACGGCAAGGGCGGCGGCCGAGAGAGAGGGAGGGGCGGCGGCTAGGGAGGTGGCGCGGCTCAGGTCCTCGCCCCCCTAGCCCCTCCCTCATATATATAGGGCGTACTAATGGGCTTCTATCTCATAGGCCCATTAGTAACCCTAATCCCTCTTGGATCAATATCCATTTGGGCCTTTAAACCGTATTGTGATGATGGGCTCTTGGGCATATCACCAACACCTGGGGCCACCGCCTAGCTGTCCGCGCGCGCCCCATGACAGCCTCTGCGCGTTTGGGCGAGCGGACCTCCAGGAGGGAGGCGAAGGGCTGAGATCGGCGGGCAGAGCGGCAAGCGGAGGGCTCCGCCGGCTCGCGGGAGCTGCTGCACCATGGCCTCGGCAAATTTAGACTCGGGGGCGGAGCGGCAGGCGGAGGGCTCCGCCGGCTCGGGGAGCCACCGCGCCGTGGCCTTGGCCTGGCCGCGTGCGGGCCTGGGGCAAACACCTGGCTCGACGCGCGCGCCCCGGTTTCCGCCTTTGCGCACTGCAGCGCCGCGCAGAAGAGGAGCAGAGGGAGCCAGCGGTCCGCTGGGCAAACCGGGAGCGGAAGAAGGCATGCACGTGATAATGTTTCAACCTTTCTTTTGATTGACTGAAAGCAAAGAAGGCACAGGATTACCAAGCCATCGTCACTACATGTATAGATGTGCATGCAGCCCGGAGCCCGACAGCCCGCCCATGAGCCCGGTTTTTTGGCCCAGCCCAAGCCCGGCCCGACCCGACCTGTACCGTGCCCGGGCTAGCCCGGCCCGCAAGCATGGGCCGTGCTTGGGCCGCCCCCTCAGCACGCCGGGCGGCACGGCCCGGCACGCCGGATAAAGGCAGGCCCGGTAAGGGACCGTTATTTTCCAGCCCCATATAAAATGAGAAAGCAAACTGCTAACCCTAGTCACTCCTCACCGTCTCATCCCCACCCGGCCACCACCCACCTCCCCCGAGCGCCGCCGCTTGCCAGTCTCTCGCCCTCCCCAACGCCCGCCTCCCTCTCACCCTCCCTGCGCCGCCCCCATCCTTCTGCGGCGGTGACCGGTTGGCGGCTGCTCCTTCCTCTCCTGACTCCTACACCGCCGCGACGCTCCGGGCTCCCCTCCTCTGCCGCTCCCCCTCCTCTTCTCCACTCCGCTCGCCCTCTCCGCTCCCACTCCACTCGACCGAGCTGGCGAGCTCCTCTACAGATCCGTTCGTGGCGAGCGCCGGCGTGGTGGCGTCGGCTGGCGGGGCCTGCGGGCGTGACTGCCAGGCTCGGCGGGGGGGTCGACAGCGGCACAGCGCCCCCCCCTCCTGTTGCCACCAGGCTCGGCGCCTCGGCGGGCATGGATGGGCAGCAGCAGCGTTGGCCGGCGGGCGTGGCGGCGTCGGCCGGCGGAGGCGTGGCCGGCGGCGCGACAGCGTCGGCAAGCTCGATTCGGGAGTGCGGGCGGCGGACGGCCCGAGCACAGTGAAGGCACCGTGCTTTTTGGGCCGGCACGATCCGAAACAAGCCCGTGAGCTCGTGCTTGGGCCGAGAGCGTGGCACGGCGGGCAGCACGGCCCGGCCCGTTAGCCTATTCGTGCCGGGCCTAGCCCGATCCATTTGTGCCCGAGCCAGCCCGCAACAAACACATGTTCCTGATTTGCAGTTTATTGCATGTAAACCTTTGAGTTCATAAAAGTAGGTGCATATAAACTACGATTTGCGGTGATCCACAACAAACAGATGTTCCTGATTTGCAGACACGAGCTGCCAATTTCCCACGCAATGTTGGTTTGGTTAAAAAGAGGCTCTTTGAAACAACTTTGCTTCTTCGTAACCCTGCATTTTTTTTTCAAAACTGCCAGCAGGAAGTCTGCCAAGCTTGCATTACCAGAGAAGAATAAGGTTCTGTTTAGTTCCCAAAAAAAAATTCTACAGTACCTGTCACATCGAATGTTCGGACACATACATGAAGCATTAAATGCAGTTGAAAAAAGTAACTAATTACACAGTCTAACTGATTAACACGAGATGAATCTTTTAAGCCTAATTAATCCATAGTTGTGTTGCCTGAATTTGTGAAATCAGGTTTTCAGGAACTGTTTCTGTAGTAGTGGCGGCCGCTTCGTTCTACCGTTGGAGTCCTATGCTTAGCACTTAGCAGAAGCAAAAAGCCTGCAACTGGCCCCGTAGATTCAGCGTCTTTAGATCCCAAGGCGCAGCTCCCATTCCCCGTGCATCCCATTCCCAGGCAACTGGCCTTCTTGCTACGCAACTGCCGCCATCTCAACCTTCCCATCTGCTCACCCTCCTGGTCATCAAGCTTTCCAGTTGACAGGTTTATATATATACTGGATATGACAGCAACTTCAATTGATTACAGTACTGGTGGTTAGCTGAAGAAACTTACTGTAGTCACGTGCTACCAATGCAACCATCAAGGACTTCAAGTCTAGCAGCTCTATATAGTCACCGTAACCGAGCAATGCTCTAAGCAAATGACAAATAATGTTGGTGACCAATGAAAGATATATATGGTGAACATTCAGTTTTGTATATCTTCCTCACGCTGATATCTTCAGTTTTGGCCTTTCAGATCTCGGTTTTCCATGTAGCCATCACTGGTACAGCACAGCAGCAAAAATAATTGCAGTCGAATCTGAATAAATTGAAACAAAAAAATTCATTAGCTAATGAGGTTTTTGTACAAAGTCAGCAAAGGTAATGTAGTGATTGCAAGTTAATTTTGTACAGATAATTTCAGAGAAGACTTAGGCAAGATATTGATAGAACTCATGAGGAACGACTGATGCATATGCAAGTATAGCATTAAATTTGTAAATTAGTGATGTTCGCCAAAAAAAAATAATGTACCCAAGTGATTGCATGCAGTAAGTAGTCTTTGTACAGTGCAGAAAGACATGGTAGTGTTATAATTGTGAAGATTATAACTTTTGACGCCAAGCTAATATACTCCCTCCATTCAGTTTTGATTGATATATTTCCATATGGCACAATGACTAAGGGCACCAATTTCTAATGAATGTAGCATAGACTTTTTTGTTGGTCCTCCAATGTTTTAACTGGGAACTCCTCGTTACTAGTGTTATTTATTGCTACAGCTCGTGCAAATAGCAAATATATCATTTTTGAACATTTGAGTTTTTGAAATATAACTATCAAAAGTGAATAGAGGGAGTATTAATTAGGCCTGCCTGTATATTGTCTATCCAAATAGTTGGAATTGGAAACATATAATGACCTTAGAAATCGATCTTGGAATTAAAACCAGTTCAGATGCTAGTATTCCGCTGGGTACTTGGACGAAATGCTTCTCCTATGAACTACTCCAAAGTGCCAGGCAGGTGTGCAAACATGAGGTCAGGCTTCAGGCTTCAAAGGTTATGTGAGAGGATGAAAAAATGTGATGCGTGTGATCAACATTCAGATAGTTTTTGTTTGGATTAGAGTTTCTGTATTTCCTAAAGAATTCTCGTACACAAGGCCTTAAACTTTCAGGTTTGTCTCTGTCAATTACCAGCGTACAACTGACGACGAAGAGAAGATGTTTCTGATTTGCAGTGATGCCGAACGAGCCAATTTCCAACACAACGTTACAGTTCCTTGTTAAAAAAGGCTCATGGAGACAAATTTGCTTCTTCATAAACTCTTTACTTTTTCCCCCCAAAACTACCGGATGAACTTGAAAAGGTTCGCACGTGTTGTTGGCGACATGCATGTTCGGCCCTGCGACGAGACCTGCCATGGCAAACGTGTCCCATTTGCAAGGCCGCCGAAGTTGGCACCGCAGTAGTAGAGTGCGCTGACAGCTCCTGTTGGCAACTGGCGCTAGGGATGCAATTGGCACCTGCGGCCGCTCCGTTCTGCCAAGCCTACAACTCGCACATGAAGAGTGTAGATTCAGAATCATTGGATCTGAAGGCGCAGCTCCCATTCCCCGTGCATCCCATTCCCAGGCAACCGGTCTTCTTGCTATGCAACTGCCGCCATTTCAACCTTCCCATCTGCACACCCTACTGGTCATCCGGCTTCAGTTGACAGGTTTATATATATAGATATGACAGCAACTTCAATTTATTACAGTACTGGTGGTTAGCTGAAGAAACTTACTGTAGTCACGTGCTACCAATGCAGACCATCAGGGACTTCAAGTCTAGCTGCTCTATATAATCACCAGTCACCGAGCAATGCTCTAAGCAAATGACAAATGTTGATGACCAGTATTATATTGTCTATCCAAATAGTTGGAAACATGTAATGACCTTAGAAATCGATCCTGGAACTAAAACAAGTTCAGATGCTTGTATTTCGCTGGCTACTTGGACAAAATGCTTCTCCTATGAAGTACTCGCCAAAGTACCAGGCAGGTGTGCAAACATGAGGTCAGGCTTCAGGCTTCAGAGGTCATGTGTAAAGAGGTTCAGAAGAGGTTCCTCAGATACTCAGAGTTGAGGATATGAGACTGTGAGAGCAGGAAAAAATGTGATGCGTGTGATCAACATTCAGATAGTTCTTGTTTGGATTAGAGATTCTGTATTTCCTAAAGAATTCTCAAACACAAATACCATGCCGAAACTTTCTGGTTTGTCTGTGTCAAATTACCAGAGTACAACTGACGAAGAGAAGATAGCGAATGTATCTTATCAGTCATCACAGCATCAGATGTTTCTGATTTGCAGTGATGCAGAACGGGCCAATTTCTAACACAGATCCTTGTTAAAAAAAGGCACATCAAATTTGCTTCTTCATAAACTCAACAGGGTTTTAAACTACCGCAGGAAGTCGATCTGCCAAGCATCCTCTAAAAAAATCAAGTATGCCAAAATTGTATTAATAGAGATGCATAAATTCTTCAATTGTGTTGTCTCAAACTGTGAGAGCAGCCAGTTTTCAGGAATTGCAAGTTGTTGTGTACCGGGGCTCATTTTTCATTTGTAACTCAATCAGTTGCACCAATCTCTGAGACCAGGTTAACACCAACTGTTCTATCCAAGACTCTGCTTACTCTCACGTTGATGCCCAAGCCCAACTTGTATTTCCTGAAAAAGCTCCCACCATGGGCCCATGGCATGCACAAGTCCTTGGACTTGCAAATTGCAGTGGCAATGGGCTCACGCTTCCCCTGCACTGGCCGACCGGCGTCAGCGAGCACACCGGCCCCAATCCATGGGGCTCACACTGGATCTCGACCACGCGCACACGCCGTGCCATGCACCGCGTGCTCCTCGTCCTACCTCGGTCGTCCATGGTCGGTCACCGCGGCGCATGCAGTTGCAGCTGGCCTACTGCGCGGCGACACTAGCTGCCCCCGGCGCGACCGCGAGCCCCGCGCCGCTCCGCCATCGATGCTCAAGCCGTCGCATCCTAGCCTCCTCGTGGCCTCGTGGGCCGCCTCTGAGGGCCCTGCGTGCCTGCCCCGTAGGGAGATGAGAAAATGAGATGCTGCCCCAAGGCCGACGCGCGTCGAGAACACGCGGCGCCAAGAGACCTTGATGGCGCATTGTAGCTGGTGCAGCTCGAAGAACGGCGAGGCATTTTGAAGCTCAAACTGAGTGATCCTGATGACAGCACCTAACGCAATTGCGATAGACTGCTTTCTCTTGTTTCATCCTTGAATCGGTTGCTAGTATTTCGCTGGGTACCTGGATGAAATCCCTGTCCTATATGGACTACTGGTCTGCTGCCGGTACAAGGCGCTAGTGCGCAAACATGATCAGGGCCCTGTTTGGTTCCCAGCACAACTTGTGCTAGTAAACTTTGACTGTTAATTACTAGTATTAAATAAAGTCAGTTTGCAAAATTAACTCCACAACTCATGCGCTAGGAACTCTGAAGAATCTAATGAGGTTTTTGACCGCGTGTTTAGAGGATGGTACTGTAGCATCAATGTAATCAATCATCAAATAATTAACATCATTAGATTCGCCGCGAAAAGTTACGCTCATTCCTAAAAAAATTTTACAAATAAACTTCATTTAGTATTCCATGTGTGCGAGATTTTTTTTCGAAGAACGTGTGTACTAGGAAGTAGGATGATCCAAACAAGGCCCAAGTCGGGCTTCAGGCTCCAGAGACTTGGAGGTTCTTTTTCAAACGGAGACTCTCAATTAGTTGCAGCAATCTCAATCTCCGTGACCAACCAACAGCAACTATGTTATCTGAAACTACATTTTACTACCACTATGACGCCCAACTTTGTACTTCCAGAGAAAGCTACAGCCACGGCGTGCACCGGATAGTGTGCTGTCTCGCACCCGACCAAGCCTGAAGTCCCACCTCCCGCGAGCCACAACTGACACCCACTGTTCACTCCGGTTGATATCCTGGCCAAGTGGCCATTGGCCGACGTAGTGGCGTTAGATTCAGCAACATTCAATCCAGAGGCTCAACTATCATTCCCCGTGCATCCCGTTCCCAGGCAAAATGTCATCTTGCCATGCAGCTACCGCCATTTCACCTTCCTTTCGGCTTTCCATTTGACAGGTTTATATATATATATATATATATATATATATATATATATATATATATATATATATATATATATATATATATATATATATATATATATACACACACACACACTAGCCAACGACTTCAATTTCTTCCAGTACTGGTGGTTAAATGAAGAAACTTACTATGGTAACGCACTACCAACGCAAACTATCTAGGAATTCAAGTCTATTAATCGCGACTATTAATAGTTAGCGGTATTCATAAATTATCGGATTCTTTTGTAAATATTCGGATCGTGACTATTAATCGCTGTCCAAACCCAAATTAAAGGGTATTTATAAATTGTAGAGGGCGATTTTTAAATATGGTGTTCGACAACATTGCTGCCCTCGGTGAGGTCGCCATGCATCCCCTGTTCGTCCTCAGTCGAATTCACGCTTCAAGCCGTCGCATCCCGATCGACCCCCTCGTGCGCCGTCGCTGTGGGCCCTGCGTGCCTGCCCCGTCGAAAGATGAGAAAATGAGATGCTGCCCATGGCCGACGCGGTGCCTAGAGACCTTGATTGATGGCGCATTGTAGCTGGTGCAGCTCGAAGAAAGGCGGGGCGACGCTCGGGGAACGTGTTGTCACGCGGTGACCTTTGCTCTCCGTTCTGGTGAAGCCCGAACTGAGCGATCTTGATGACAAATCCCTACTGCAACTGGTGCGGCAGACTGGTTTCTCAGGTTTCATCCTTGGATGAGTTGCTACTAATTCGCTTGTACTTGGAAAAACACTTGTATAGTACTACTAATCTATCAACCATATCTAATAATTATCTATCTCACACTCTCTTTAACCAATTAAATATTCTAATTCAGTACTGCAAAGATACATATTTATCATTATATAATTATAATGAATGTGATAGGTTTAGTTACTAACAATTTTCTCACTTTGCATCACACCTCTATATATGTTTGATATGTGTTTAATTGAACACTTTGTTTGAGCTATGTGAACAACATGAAAATTTGTATTCTTATCTCTTCTCTTGTACATGATATATGGTGACAAACACCTTATGGTTAGTAATATACGTTTATATAAATAATAACATAAATAATGTATTAATAATGATAGGAATAATAATTTAGAATTTTATATTGATGTGTTTTAATATTTTATTATAATAACATAATTTTGTTTCAGTTTTGGGGTTGATTTTAACTTTTATTATCTTATCATTGGATAATATATATGAAAATTTAGGGGTTATTTGATATTATTTTATAATGGCATAAGTGGATAATTTACATAAAGATTAGTGGGTTACTTTAAATTATTTTTTATAATGGCAGAGGTGGTTAATTTAGATACATATTTAGGGGGTTATTTTAATCTATTTTCATAATGGAAAAGGTGGGTAATTTATTAAAAAAGATAACAGATCCAATGGCTATTATGATTAGAGTTGCCGAATTGATGGCCGGATGTTTCTGATTTTTATGAGAATTTGTAGAATTTCTCTATTTCTTTAGACTATCCACCTAGGATCCTAGGTGGCTTCATCTGGAGGCTTCAAAAGAAGCCTCCAATTATAATAGTAAGATGCCTTAACTTTCAAGTACAAGAGTACAATGGACTTGGAGAAGATAGCAAATGGTATCCCATCAGTCATCACACATAGCAACAGATGTTCTTAATTTGCAGACTCCAGCCAATTTC
Organism: Panicum virgatum; assembly: GCF_016808335.1. NCBI lineage: Eukaryota > Viridiplantae > Streptophyta > Magnoliopsida > Poales > Poaceae > Panicum > Panicum virgatum. The sequence continues at coordinate 5,676,304 of NC_053138.1, read as the reverse complement.
CCACACAATGTTACAGATCCTGGTTTGGAAACAACTGCGCTTCTTCATAAACTCTGCATCTCTTTTCCGAAACTGCAGGTACTGCCAAGCTTGTATTAACAGAGAAGGGCAAACTCTGCAAATGTGTGGTTTGAATCTGTAACAGCAGGCAGCTTTTAGGAACTTTTCAGTTGCTATGTGCTTATTCTGGGGCACATTTTTTAGGTGTCTCGATTAGTTGCAGCAATCTCCACTTGTGATACCAGCCTAATAGCGTTATCTGGAACAGCATTTTCCAACGACGTTGACGCCCAACTTTGCAACTCCAGAGCACACGGTTTGCACAAGGACAAGCAATGGCAACGGACGCGCGCATCGCACCCGACCAAGCCTGAAGCCCCTCCTCCCGCACGTCGTAACTGAGAAACGAGAGTACTCTATCCTGCCTGTGATGAGTGAATTGTCAACCGTGCGGTGTGACCGTGCGCTTGGTCTTTGGATTGCAGGTACACGGGCGTCGAGTGTCGACGGTGAGTTGCCGTGGAGGAGCTCGGGCCGGGCGACAGCTGTGGCGTCCACTCCTGGGTCGAGGACACAAGCGGCGAGGGAAGGCGGGTTTCTTGGTTTGCGCCACAAAACCAAGGAGGCGGACGGCAGTTGAAGACGCCAAGTCGTGGAGGCACGGGCATCGGTCTCGGGACTGACGGAGGCGACGGGCATCGACGGCGTCTAGGGCCTCGCTGCGGGCAAGGAGGTGACGGGCGTCGGGCGGCGTCTAAGTCCGTCAGAAGGCCGAGGTGGGAACGGAGTCTAGGGCCACGGCGTGGAGGCGGGAATCTTCCCGCGCGAGGAGTTTTGGCGGTTTTCTCAAAACCGGCCACCTACCCGGGTTTCGCGGACCCTCCAAAACTACGGACCGGAACTTCGTCGACGTGGCGGCATCGCAGCAAAGACTTCGAGTCGAAGAAAGAAACTCCGTCGTCGATCGAGGCTGTACAGCGGGCTGCTGCAGACCCGACCGGTCTGACCGGTCCGGCCGCAGCAGCTGGGTATAAATACCACCACCAGCCCGTGGCTGGGGGAGACTCGGGAGTCTTTTTGTATTCTCTTCGTTTTTCCATCTCCCTCCCCTGCTCTAGGTTAGGGCCAAGGACTCCAATGCAAAAGAGGGTTAGATTATAGCTGATCTCTCCAATCTAGTGGGTGGATGATGGTGTGGTAGGCTCTAGCCTTTGTATAGGTGAATTCCTCCGTGATTTACGAATGAAATTGTTTTGAGATTCACCCATGTGTGCTGAGCTTTTCATCCTCCCCTTCCCTTTGCGTTTTGGACTTGATTTCTCCTCTTTTGAGGTGTTCCGTGTTTGGAGGAGTCAAGTTCTTCGATTCGTGGTTTGATGGACTCGTTGTGACGATTCTAATCTATATAGCCTAGTGCCAAACCCGCAGGAATCGAGAGTTCTCACGAATTGGGATTTTTGGGTTCTTGAGAAAACCCCAATTCTCTTTGATCTTCCCTTAATTTCTCACGATCTGTTAATCTTTTGGGAAAGATCTTTTGGGGATATGTTCACGGGGTAGATACGAAGTTATCCTCTAAGTTTTGTTGGATTTGGACTTTGTTTACTCGAGATTTGCGTTTGAAGCTTTGTTTGCAATCTGTCTGGGTGCAACCGGTCTGACCGGTCTCTGAAACCGGTCTGACCGGTCAGGTTTTTTATCTCCAGCCCGACCGGTTTGACCGGTTGGAGAGAGCGGTCTGACCGGCCCGAGTCTGACAGGTCTGCAGATTTTCTCGTTCGCTTCAGTATTTTCTCTCGCACGTTGTAGGGGTGTTTTGTGTTGGTTTAGCTCTTCCATAGCTATTCCAAACTTCACCTAGAACTCTTGTGGGCTCGTGGTGATTTTGGGATATAGACCGACGGATCAATTTCGAGAGAAATTTTGATCGGCTTTCATTCACCCCCCTCTGGTCGCCAGTTTCGGTCCCTCAGTAACCGACACCCACCGTTCACTGTGGTGGATCTGGTGGCCATTGGCCAACGTAGTAGAGCTAGATCCAGCATTGTTTGCTCTCAAGGCTCAACTATCATTCCCCGTGCATCCCGTTCCCAGGCAAAGTGTTATCTTTGCCATGCAGCTACCGCCATTTCACCTTCCTTTCGGCTTTCCATTTGACAGGTTTATATATATACATACAACTTGGTAGCCAACGACTTCAATTTTTTATAGTACAGGTAGTTAAGTGAAAAAACTTACTATAGTATCCCGCTACCAATGCAAAGCATCTAGGACTTCAAGTCTAGCAGCCAGTACACTACAATCACCAACCACTGAGAGATCATACTGTAGTAAGCTACCAATGCAAGGCGTGGTAGCTACTTGTACTTGCTAGAAGCAAAAGGCCATGACACATGGTTCATAAAAGTAGGCGAATGAACCTTTGAGTTTATTGCATATAAACCTTTGAGTTCATAAAAGTAGGTGCATATAAACTATGATTTGCAGTGATCCACAACAAACAGATGTTCCTGATTTGCAGACACGAGCTGCCAATTTCCCACGCAATGTTGGTTTGGTTAAAAAGAGGCTCTTTGAAACAACTTTGCTTCTTCGTAACCCTGCATTTTTTTTTTCAAAACTGCCAGCAGGAAGTCTGCCAAGCTTGCATTAACAGAGAAGAATAAGGTCCTGTTTAGTTCCCAAAAAAATTTCTACAGTACCTGTCACATCGAATATTCGGACACATACATAGAGCATTAAATACAGTTGAAAAAAGTAACTAATTACACAGTCTAACTGATTAGCACGAGATGAATCTTTTAAGCCTAATTAATCTATAATTAGACATTGTTTATCAAATAACAATGAAATATACTACAGTAACAAAACTCTGCCGTTGTGTTGCCTGAATCTGTGAAATCAGGTTTTCAGGAATTGTTCAGTTGCTTTGTTGTGCTTGTACAGATGTACTGGAGGTCATTTTTCAGATGTCTCTCGATCAGATGCAGCAATCTCAATCTGTGATGCCAGTTCAACTCGTAATTCCTAAAAAGGCTACCACCGCGCTGCTTGTTCGAGGACTTCGCAATGGCATTGGACTCATGGCTTCCCTTCACTGGCCGGCGTCAGCGCGCGCACTGGCTATAATCCATGCGGCTCGCCCTGGAGGCCTGGACCTCGGCCACGCGCCCTCACCACACCGGCGCCATGCGCTGCCCTGCCTCCTACCTCGCTCGCCGCGCGCACCCTTCCTCCTGAGACCTGAGTCCTGGTCACTCGCCACAACCGGCAGCCACTGTTTGTTCATCTACTCTAGCTCAGTAGCTCACAACCGTCCGGCGTCGGCGAGGCACCCAGGGCCGAGTAAAAGCTTGCATGAACGCGAACGCTCCATTATATTACCAATTGAGTAAGTAGCTCTCGTCATCCTAGCACGCGGCTTCGCCGCCGCCGTTCGGCTTAACGTCAGCAGGATTATGAACAGGAGCAAAAGTAAACAGAGAGCTTGCGAAACCAAACCATAGCAGAATGTGTACACTGCAAAGAAATTCATCTCTCTTTTTTTGGTTTTTAGTGCCCGTGTCTGTTCTTGATGGGCAAATCAATCTTGGGTGTTTTGGCGTCATGCGTGCTCTATACTACGATGCTGATGGGCACTTGCTCTGAAGAATTCATGGAACGGAGGCATCAAAGCCTGAAACACATATATACATACATACAGGCATATCTCACACTCTGACTTGAAGTCAGGTGTGCATTTTTTGCTGTCTGTGTCAAATTACTCCACATACTGTCAGATACTGGTTATAAAAAGGCTCTTGGAAACAACTTAGCTTCTTCATAAACTGCAGATATAGAGCCGCAGAAAATGTCCATACGTGTGCATATGAACAAGCTGAATTCACCACGAAACATCAAACCAGAAAGCTAGAAAACAAGGTACACACATGTGCCTTCTTAAAATATTAGTATATTCATTCAAGTGTTCTTGTAGCAAAATGTTCCAAAGCTTTCACTCAATAATAGGTATGAAAGTGGTCACTAGACCAATAAGTTCAAGCATAAACAGGAGGAAACTCACAACATTAACTTTTTTTATGATGTGAGTATGGTTTGAAATTGTTGACAAATGTATGCATCGTTTGTCGAAAAATTCAATAAATAGATAAATTTAAAATACATATGCCATATCTTATTTTTGTTGCATTAATAGTGACAATGCAATGGTTTTTTCTTCATAATGATTACTGAAATTGTTGACAAATGTATGCATCGTTTGTTGAAAAATTCAATAAATAGATAAATTTAAAATACATATGCCATATCTTATTTTTGTTGCATTAATAGTGACAATGCAATGGTTTCTTCTTCATAATGATTACTGAATGGTGAATGCAATAGCTTTTTTTTGAGACAGTGAATGCAATAGCTTGAGCAACTCTAAAATGAGTACAGGGTTTAAGCAGCTCAAACACGACATGGACAACGGCCCATTGGATCGCAGCCCATTTCCATTTTCTCCCGTACCCCCCCACCTCTACAGGCGCGCCCTAGCCCACCACACACCTGCCCCACCACACCAGCGGGTTCGGCCCAAGAACATCGCTTCCTAGACGCTTGTTCCCACTTTGGATGTGACAACAGGAAAAAAAATGATTCAAGTCATCAACATTTAGAAAGTCCTACTTTGGATTAGAGGTCCATGCCTTAACTTTCAGGTACCAGAGTACAATGTACAACTGACTTAGAGAAGATAGCACATGGTATCGCATCAGTCATAGCAACTGATTTGCAGGGATCCAGACTCGAGCCAATTTACCACACAATATTACAGATCCTGGTTAAAGAAAAGGTTCTTGCAAACAACTTTGCTTCTTCATAAACTCTGCATTTCTTTTCCGAAACTGCAGGCACTACCAAACTCTTCAACTGTGTGGTTTGAATCTGTAACTGCCTGTAACAGCAGGCAGTTTTTCAGGTGTCTCTCAATTAGCTGCAGCAACCTCTACTTGTGAGACCAGCCTAATACCGTAATTTGGAACTAAATTTTACTACCACGATGACGCCCAACTTTGTAACTCCAGAGCAAGAGAACACTTTAGCGTGCACAAGGACAAGCAATGGCAACGGACGCGCGCGACATCGCACCCGACCAAGCCTGAAGCCCCTCCTCCCGCTCGCCGTAACCGACACCCACCGTTCACTCTGGTGGATCTGCTGGCCATTGGATGATGTAGTGGCGCTAGATTCAGCAGAATTTTATTTGAAAGCTCGACTATCATTCCCCGTGCATCCCATTCCCAAGCAAAATGTCATCTTGCCATGCAGCAACCGCCATTTCACCTTCTTTCGGCTTTCCATTTGACAGGTTTATATGTACACTAGGTAGCCAGCGACTTCAATTTCTTACAGTACCGGTGGTTAAATGAAGAAACTTAATATAGTATCGGCACACTACCAACGCAAACTATTTAGGAATTCAAGTCTGCCAGTTACAGTCACCAACACTGAAAGATCATATAGTAACGCTACCGATGCAAGGCGTGGTAGCTACTCGTACTTGCTACTAGAGGCCAAAGGGACATGACACATGGTTCATAAAAAGTAGGCGAATGCAAGGCTCGCAGGAACGGCAAGCTCAAATGCTCGATTACCAATTCACTCTGTTCGCTGGGCTGTTGGATCCTCGACGGACGGTTGATATTAACCAAGGGAGGCCCTGTACTGTACACGGGCTGTTGGAATGAGGCCGAGCGCCTCGCCGCCCTGACGTCGTCCCGCTCCCGCGACGCTGCTTTGCCACTGTCTCCGCCGCCGTCCGACGAGTTCGATCCCGGCCGCACTAGATTAAGTTCAGTGCTTAGCTCCCGTCATCGTGCCCCTCTGCTTCGCCGCCAAGGGCCGACTAGAGCTTGCATGAACGCGCACGCTCCATTACCGATGAAGTAGCTCTCGTCATCCTAGCAAGCGCGGCTTCGCCGCCGCCGTTCGGCTTAACGTCAGCAGGGTTATGAACAGGAGCAAAAGGAAACTGAACTTGCGAAACCAAACCATAGCGGAATGTGCACACATACTCACATTGTACACCACAAAGAACTTTTTTTGTTTTTAGTGCTCCGTGTCCTTGATGGGCAAATCAATCTTGGGTGTTTTGGCATCATGCGTGCTCTATACTGCGATGCTGATGGTGGGCACTTCCTCTGAAGTCTGAAGAAGTCATGGAACGGAGGCATCAAAGCCTGAACACATACATGCAGACATATCTCACACTCTGACTTGAACCCAAATGTGCATTTTTTTTTGCTGTCGGTGTCAAATTACTCCACATTGTGTCAGATCCTGGATTCCTGGTTATCAAAAGGCTCTTGGAAATAACTTTGCTTCTTCATAAACTCAGCATAATGGCGATTTGCTCAAAAAAAAACTCGGCATAATGGTGATCAAGCAGCAGAAAATGTCCATACGTGTGCATATGAACTTTATTTGGTACCATTCACACATGCAACAAGCTGAATTCACCACGAAAATCAAATCAGGAAGTTAGAAAACAAGGCATACACATACGCCTTCTTAAAATATTAGTATTCAAGTGTTCTTGTAGCAAAATGTTCCAAAGCTTTTACTCAATAGCAGGTAGGGACGGTGGATATGTATATATGTGTGTGTGTACGAAACTCTAATAACATGTACGAAACTCCGGTCACTATAGACCAATAAGTTCAAGCATATACAGGAGGAACACATTAATTTTTTAAGATGTGAATATGGGTTGAAATTGCTGAAAAATGCGTGCATGATTTGCTGAAAAATGCGTGCATGATTTGTCAAAAAATTCAAAAAATAAATATATCTAAAATGCGTGCAATGGTTTTTCCTTCATAATGAATGCAATAGGTTTTTTTTTAGCAAATGAATGCAATAGGTTGAGCAGCTCTAAAATGACTTCAGGGTTTATAAGGCTTTAAGCAGCTCAAACACAATGTGGCTAACGGCCGACTGGGTCCCAGGCTCGCGCGTCTTTTTTATTTTTGTATTTTTCAAAAAAAAATTTACAAAAATATATTTTTTGTTTTAGTTTTTACAGATCTATACCCCTACCGCCCGGCAGGGGGGCGGCAGGGGGCCTACCGCCCGGCAGGGGTAGGGACCTATATGTAAATAAAAATATTTTTTTTTGCGCAGAGGTCCTTGGCGGGATCCTGCCGCCCCCCTGCCGGGCGGCAGGCCCCTTGCCGCCCCACCAGTTGGCGGCAGGGGGCCTGCCGCCCGGCAGGGGGGCGGCAGGCTCCCACCCCAAATATAAAACTCCGCTCCTTCCCTCTGCGCCCTCATTTTCTTCCCACGAGATCCAGAGAGGGGAGAGGGAGAGAGGAGGGGTGAGGGAGGTAATTCCACCGGCGAAACCCTGCCGGATTTTGGATCCAAACCGCAGGTAACCAATATTTCTCAACTATTATAGACTTGTTTCTAAAAAAATTATGAATCAGAATAGATTTAGTTTTTGGATAGTGAAATATAGAATAGTAAACTTAGAATGACAATACTTTATTATTATTGCAGCATAAGGCAATGGTTGCCTCCAATTCTGTTGGATTTTCATGGACCGAAGAAAAATCTAGTATATTTATTGAGATCATGACACGTCTTATAATCAGTAAGAAGTTGGATCCATTAGCGGATGGTACGATAGAGATGGTGTTGTCCAAATTAGTTGAGTTTAAAGATTTGATATTGTTTCGAGGTATTACAATGCAAGATTTAAAGGAACACATGCTAGAACGTCGGAAGATATATATGGGGGTATGTGAACTAGCGAATCATCCTTATGTTATTGGATTCTTACAAACTACTTGTAAGATATGGATGCGGCCAGAGGTGTATGAGATACACATTAAGGTAACTCTTATTTAGTTCTAATCACGTCCGTTATTTGTAATCCATATTTACAAAATAGTAAAATTTTTGTGTAATTATATGCTAGGATTACCCCGAGGACACGGAGTTGATTAACAAATCGATACCAAATTTACGTAAATTGGTATGTATGTTCGGTGGAATTATGCAGCAAACTAGACAAAGGAGGTGGAAAAGATCTTCATGTGATAGTTCTCGGCCTCCGCAAGAACAGATGACCGGAGTTTCGTCAAGTCATGCTGCATCACCTCGAGCACCTAGTTGTGTTAACTGGGATGACGATATGGATGACTTCATGCCCCCCAAATCATGGCCTCGAACACCTGATGTTCCTCCCCCTGTACATGAACCTAGAACCAGAAAAGAGAGAAAAGGAAAGTCGAGAGGTTCGTCAAGTAATGCTGCACCACCTACAGCACCACCATATGTCAATTGGGATGATGATTTAGATGATTTCATGACATGATCTGTAACATATGATGGACATCAGTTTTAGATTGTGATGTAAATTGTGACGGGACGACTGTACCTTTAATTGCAATACTTATATGTTTGCTATGTTTAATTGTAATGATTATATTTATGATACAATACCACATAAGATACAATGAACGAAATATAAATAGAACGTTAAACAAAATACCACATAACATATTACATTGAAGGTTTCATTCGTTACAACCAAATTCGAGACAAATACATAATATATTTAGTTTCGTACACACAAATACATTGCAAGCTGTTACGAGCACAACTAGATGCGGCGAATTCTTGTAGGTGGAGCCAATCCATCTGTCGGATTCCCAGAAGGTCCAGCCTCGGCAGCAACAGTGGGTACTGAAAGCTGTGGGCACTTCTTGTAAGTGTGACCGTCCGCTCCACACAAGTTGCAACGTTTTTTCTTCTTTCTAGCCTCGGACTCGTCCATTCCGTTCCGGATCCGACGTGTCTACCATCGGCCTATGCCCCGCTTCGTAGCTGCATCAGGGATGAGAATTGGATGGGGATTTTTTTGAGTGAATGGGCCTAGAATGCCGATGCCGTATATCTCATGACACCAAGTCTGTGCTGCGGCTTCTTTTGTGAAATATTGAGAAACATAGGACGCAGCATCTAACCCAGATACAAGTATGTGGTGTAACAATTAAACATTCCCAGTGTGTCTTGAACTTTCCCTTGTATGCATGCACTCGCCATGTACAGTCTCTATCTGCACACCTCACCTCGTATTCTTTGCTGCTAGATTTCAGTACTCTGAATTCCTTCCTTAGAGATACAGCCCAGAGCTTCACAACATCCTTCACATCCTCAATGGTACGATACTTTGCCCCTTGTATGACCTCATTCACTCTGTATTCAAACTCCGGACATCTAATATCTTGTACCACTGGATTACCAAAACCCTCTTTACGCCATTCACCTAGCACTTGGAAGCGCTCATCGTCCTCATCGTCCGATGAGTCCCCACATTGCTCTATTATTTGTGCATCCTTGTCCTCTTTCTCCATGACCTCCACAATTCCAGGTATCCGCTCGCCTTCATCTGCTAAACCTTGTGGTTCTGGTTCTGGTTCTGGAGCTTGCATGTTCTCTTCTTCTTTATCTTCTTCCATCTATTCATTGCAGTCAGACGTTGTGTGTGTTGACCCTTCACCTAAATCACCGGTTTTCTGGTGAATCTGAATTACCATTGCGAGAGGCCACCCACTTTCAAGAGATGTGTGCATGTAATGTTGTTATTCTTCCGTACTACTTATATGCGTCAACTCCCAGAAATCCCCATTAGTTTCCCAGGAAGTCAAGGTATGAACCGTAAGCAAATGGGTCTTTGGATTCACATTGAACATCCTGTGAAGACATTTCTGTATGGACTCAAAACTCCTCTCTAGGGGTTTATCTAGACTGCACTGTCTTCTTTCCAATGCTGATAGATTTACTTCATAGGAATCATGAGTAATTCTATAGAAGTCACCGTAATGAACTTGAAATGCCACTTTGCTCGACATATCTGGCCATGCAAAGACTTCATTTTAATTAATTTAATATCTACAAATATACTATGGCTTCAATTATAACCACTAATCCGAACCCTAAGTGCTTACAATAATAATAAAATACTAATCATAAAATTAAATATACAAAAAAACTGGAATGACAAAGTTGAGAAATATTGGTTACCTGTGGTTTGGATCCAAAATCCGGCAGGGCTTCGCCGATGGAATTACCTCCCTCACCCCTCCAATCTCCTTCTCCCCTCTCTGGATCTCGTGGGCAGAAAATAAGGACGCAGAGGAAAGTGGCGGAGTTTTATATTTGGGGTAAGAGTCTGCCGCCCCCCCTGCCGCCCGGCAAGAGGGCGGCAAGATTTTTTATTTACATATAGAGGCCTACCGCCCCCTGCCGCCCCCCCTGCTAGGCGGTAGGGTATAGAACTGTAGAATCTAAAACCAAAAATATATTTCTGTATTTTTTTAAAAAAATACAAAAATAAAAAAGACGCCCAGCTTGCAGCCCATTCCCCTAGCCCACCACACGCCTGCCCCACCACACCAGCGGGTTAGGCCCAGGAACATCGCTTCCTAGACGCTTGTCAGATCACGGGGCCCACAAGGCAGAGACTGCAACAACCGTCTTCGGTCCACGGACCCGGTGCGCGCGACCCACCCGCTCCGAGCTCCCTTTTGGCGCGAGATTTGGCGCCAAGCCGCCGCCTCCTTCCCGCCAAGACCACCCCCACCCGCCCGGCGGCCTACCCCTTCTTCCGGTTCTTCCTCAGACCCAAAACCCTCACCAGCGCGCCCCCACGCCGCTACGCGAGAGCCAATCGCCCGACCGGAAGTCCCAGTCCAGATCCGGAAGCTTACGGAAGGCAGCGCTACCGTCGGCGATGGAGGCGTTCGGCGGGTTCTTCGTGGACGAGAAGGCCGCGCGGGTGGAGAACATCTTCCTCGAGTTCCTCAAGCGGTAAGTCGACCGCCGCCGCCGCCGCCGCCTGCGGCGCAGCCATTTCTAGGGCTTCTTCTCTTAGGGGGGTCCATCCTGCCCGTCTGACTGACGCGTTGGGGAATCTGCAGGTTCAAGGAGTCGGATGACGCGCCGGAGCAGTTCTACGAGATGGAGATGGAGGCGATGCGGTCGCGGGAGTCCACCACCATGTACGTCGATTTCGCGCACGTCATGCGCTTCAACGACATCCTCCAGAAGGCCATCGCTGAGGAGTACCTCAGGTGGGATTGGAGTTTCTTTTCGATTTTGGTGAGGTCTGTTAGATTTGGGATCTGGGAAAGAAAAAAGCGTCAACTTTGGTTCGCTTACTCGAATTTGGGAGTGAAATTGGTCCTGATTTATGTTTGAATGGATCCCAAGCTGGAGGGGATGGGAGGGATTAGATGAGCCTTCTGGGATTTCTCAGTTAGATTAAAGTCAGGACAGGTTTGGGATGCCCCTCAAAAAGATTAAAGTCAGGACTGTCAACATATTTTGATTGGGATTTTGGAGGAAGAGGTACTAAATTGTTGTCAGCTTTCAGTAACATTCTGTGTATCTAATATTGAATTGTTTTAGTTTCTGAGTATCATCCATTACACCAATTTGTTAAAATTGTGCTAAAGTCTAGTACACACTAATCTGTGCTGTCTGTAGCCTGTCAAAACTTTGCTCTAATGGCCTCATCTATTGTATCAGGTTTGAACCATACTTAAGGAATGCGTGCAAGAGGTTTGTGTTGGAGCACCGGGCCAGTGAGAATCGGGCGCCAATCATCTCAGATGATAGTCCCAACAAGGATATTAATATTGCCTTCTACAACATCCCAATGTTGAAAAGGTAGTGCCTGCTGCCCCACGAGATGTTTTATCCACGAAGCAAGTTCTTTCTTTTTGAAATGGAAACAAAAACATGCTATTGTCTTGTGGTTCAGTATGGTTAATGCATTATTGACATGTATTTGTTCACTAAAATATTTATAAGTGCCACTGTTATACTTTACAAAAGTGAATTAAAGGGAAAGTTCACGGTTATAGTTATACTCTCATAGACTACACATGTGCTAAATTGTAAGATAGTAGGCCAAAGCTTGATTGAAATTACTGCCATTGCAGGCTGAGAGAGCTTGGGACAGCTGAAATTGGTAAGCTTACATCAGTAATGGGTGTTGTGACACGGACGAGTGAGGTGCGGCCTGAACTATTGCAAGGAACCTTCAAGTGCCTCGACTGTGGGAATATTGTGAAGAATGTGGAGCAACAGTTCAAGTACACTGAGGTTGTACCTCTGAACACCATATCCCCCTTTGTGCTTTCTCTAATGCAATGTGTCTAATGATGAGTTCTTGTACCTTCTTTACAGCCGATAATATGCGTCAATGCAACATGCCAGAACCGATCCAAATGGGCCCTTCTCCGCCAGGAGAGCAAATTCACAGATTGGCAGAGGGTGAGAATGCAGGAGACTTCAAAAGAGATACCTGCTGGTTCACTTCCTCGCTCCCTGGATGTCATCTTGCGGCATGAGATTGTTGAGAAGGCTAGAGCTGGGGACACGTAAGGAATCTTTGTTCTATTGAGCTACTTTATTGCTGCACCTTGGAATGAGTTAGTTTAATTGATATTTTTCTGTTTATTACATTTTCAGGGTTATATTTACTGGAACTGTTGTTGCGGTTCCAGATGTAATGGCACTAACTTCACCTGGTGAAAGAGCAGAATGTCGCCGGGAAGCTCCTCAGCGAAAAAATGGAGGTGTTCAGGAAGGTGTAAAGGGCCTGAAGTCCCTTGGAGTTAGGGATCTCTCTTATCGCCTTGCTTTTGTGGCAAATTCAGTGCAGGTATGAACTCTTCTGAGCAAAGAGCTCCATCTGATAATTGTAATTTTTCACTTTTTTTGTCATTACATTATATTTTATTGTAAATGTTATTAGGTGGCAGATGGCAGGAGAGAAGTGGACATCAGGGACCGGGACACAGATGGTGATGACAGTGAAAGACCGAAATTCACAGTAAGTTAAATTTGCAATCTAAAAACTACTGTTCTCTTCCGTAGAGGAAATAGAAGGGTTGTCCTTCCTGAAAACAAAAATCACAGAAATACTCCTAACTTCAATGCAAGCTTTTATCCGTGTCTTGTGATTGAAACCATCTCTCTTTGACAGGAAGAAGAGGAAGATGAGGTTGTTAGGATGAGGAACACTCCTGACTTCTTTAATAAGATAGTTGATAGCATATGTCCTACTGTCTTTGGTCATCAAGAAATTAAGAGGGCAGTCCTCCTTATGCTTTTGGGTGGTGTTCACAAGATAACACATGAAGGGATCAACCTTAGAGGTGACATCAATGTCTGTATTGTTGGTGACCCAAGCTGTGCGAAGTCTCAGTTCCTGAAGTAAGTATTGCTATCATGTGCTGTTCTTGCCATTTCTTTAATGATATTTTCTGAGGCTATGATGAACTTTTTTATACAAACTTAGTGCTTAACACATTTTTCATAAATGATAAGCATGGATTTATGGTGACAAGGAGTGGCAAAGCATGTTCCTTTTAAACGCACTAATGGATTTGTGCTAATGACTATATGTTCGTTTTTTAGTCCTTAAAAGAAGTCCCAGTAAATGATAATATGTAATATTCATGTTGTAATCTTAAAGTATTCTATGTTCCGGTTGTTTTCATTTTTTATTGAACTAGACCTATCTGATTATTTAGTGAGTTCATTCCTTCAATCATAAAATTAAAGTGTGGTTTTCAATCCAATGCCAGATATACCGCTGGTATTGTTCCAAGATCTGTTTACACATCAGGGAAGTCATCATCTGCTGCTGGTCTGACAGCAACTGTTGCTAAAGAACCAGAAACTGGTGAATTTTGTATTGAGGTACTACCAAATTTAAGCAATTATTCAATTTTTCCTCATTACAAATATTGTTAAATGTACAAAGGATGTTGAGAAGTTTGCATATGCTGGTTTGCCTAATTCTAGTAAGGATGGTAATAAGAACTAATAACCACAGTGGAAACCATTGAAAGTTGAATGCATCCTTATAAGCCTTTGGTGGCAGCAGTTCCACTAAAGTATTAGCTTCTATTAAAACATCTAAGCAATGAGCTTTATGTAATAAATGCTTAATTGAGCACCTTTTCTCATAGGAGCTGCAATGTGTATTTTATATTATTGTTTATGTCTCTTCCTGATTCTGATATGTATTATTTAATGCTTCCCCTGTTATTTCTTGCAGGCAGGTGCCCTGATGTTAGCTGATAATGGCATTTGCTGCATAGATGAATTTGATAAGATGGACATTAAGGATCAGGTAGGTTTACCAATACCTGCTATGTTTCTCTTTCTTTTCCTTGCTGAAGCTTAAGCAGTCCCTGTTCCATACATTCATTTCAGGTTGCTATACATGAAGCAATGGAACAGCAAACCATTAGCATAACAAAGGCAGGAATACAGGCCACCTTGAATGCACGAACTTCAATTTTAGCTGCAGCAAATCCGACAGGAGGGCGTTATGACAAGTCGAAACCACTTAAGGTACATTAAGAGTACAAGTTATCTTTCATCTCGTGCTCTTTCAAACTTTTTACGTGCATATCTGAGCATTATGATGTGAAAACTATAGAAGTTATTAAAATCTAATTCTTTTCATTTGTTGCAATATCTTACAGTACAATGTGGCGTTGCCCCCAGCTATTCTTTCGAGATTTGATCTGGTGTACATCATGATTGATGAACCTGATGAAAACACAGACTACCACATTGCTCATCACATTGTAAGAGTCCATCAGAAACGTGAAGAAGCACTGACCCCTGCATTTAGCACTGCAGAACTGAAGCGATATATTGCGTTTGCGAAGTCTTTGAAACCTCAGGTTTGCCTCGTTACTGCTCTTGGAAAATGGACTTTAACTTCTTGTCAGCTTACGGTTATCTCTTTATTTCATTGCAGCTGAGTTCAGAAGCAAAGAAGGTTTTGGTGGAGTCATATGTTACCCTTCGTAGAGGTGACAGTACTCCTGGAACCAGGGTTGCTTACAGGATGACAGTAAGGCAATTGGAAGCATTGATTAGGCTATCAGAAGCTATTGCTCGAAGCCACTTAGAAAGAACTGTAAGTATAATAATTCACTTGCAATTTCTGGGTCATGTTTTCTTTACCACTGCTCTATTTGCTCTGATGGAATAAACTGTAATCATTTGCACTATCATTGACGGTGTGATCAACTTATATTTGGTCAACATGCTCCTTACAGTGTGTTTTGTCCATTTCCATGATTGTGGTGAATAACTTAATTTGGTATTGAAATATTTTAGGTTCTCCCAGCTCATGTCCGACTGGCAGTTAAATTGCTTAAGACGTCCATCATCAGGTGAGTTTGTTGAGTTATTGGCCTTCTTTTATGAAATTGGTATGTGGATAGTGATGTTGCTGGTGCTGAAGCTTATTGATTTTGTGTAGCGTTGAATCAAGTGAAGTTGATCTCTCTGAGTTCCAAGATGCTGAAGACGGAACAAATGTACCTTCTGATAATGAGGCTGGACAGCCAGCTAAAGCAGATGCTACTCCTCAACAAGAGGGCGCAGGTGGGTTCCAAATTTTAAAAAACTTGAGATGAATGTCTTCTGTATTAGTTCGCTTCTAACCATTTTGTTATTTCTCTATATTAAAATTATAGAAAATGACCAAGCAGCAGATAATGGTAAGAAGAAATTGGTAATAACTGAAGAATACTTCCAGAGAGTTACTCAAGCGTTGGTTATGAGACTACGGCAGCATGAAGAGTCCGTCATGAAAGATGGTGCGTCGATTTGGATTACTTGTCATATACATCTTTATTATGACTCAGCCCTGCTCATGTATCTTTATTCTAGCAACATCCTGCCCAAAATTTATCCTTAGTTGCTTAAGATAACAAGTATGACAAACTAATGACCCAGAAACAGAGATGCATCTTCCCTTTTTATTCTGGGATTGCACCCAGTGGAAAAGCAGTTTGAACAAACTAAGTCTCTGGTGGACTCTAGGTAAATTAAACAAATGTTTTGCAACTTGCACACGATAATAATAATAATAATATATTGAGTACCATCCTTTTCTTAGGGACTATAATGATTCGATGACATGAATGTTATTTACAAGTACTGAACACAACCTTCCACATTTTCTCAACTCTTGCTTGTATCAGCATGTTTCTTTGTGCTGCGGGATTCAAGGTATCTGCCATGTTTTGATGTTTGCTTATTCAACCATCGTGATGCAGGAGATGGTCTTGCTGGCATGAAGCAAGGGGATCTTATCATTTGGTATGTTGAGCAGCAGAATGCCAAAGGCGCGTACAGTTCCACTGCAGAGGTGAAGGAAGAAGTGAAATGCATCAAAGCCATTATAGAGGTGAGTCCGGCTGCACTGGAGCAAAACAACACCAAAGCAGCATGAGCATGGCTTTACTGTCTTAGCATGTTGCTGAACCTTTTGATATGTGCATATGCAGAGGCTTATACAGCGGGAAGGCCACCTTATAGTCATAGACGAAGGCACAGCGGCTGCCGCCGAGGACGGTGCTGGTGCGCGAAGAACATCCGAGAGCAGAATATTGGCAGTTAACCCGAATTACGTTATTGATTAGCAGCAGCCTGAAACCATGCCGCTAACACGGGTCACTTGATGTGGTTAACCAATAGTAATGAGCTCCCCGTGCCATGATGCTCTGGCACTGTTGTACCATCTCTGACTGGCTCTTTGCAACGGAGCGCATGTTCTCCGAAACTGCATAATTAGTTTCTTGTTTCTAGGTTTGTTTAGTGAGGTGTGATAACTAGTGTACCTCTGTAATTTTTGACCCGGTGGCCATTGTGGAGACAAAGAGAAGCAGCTTGTAAATCATTGGTTATACTGAAACCACTAATTTGGTTTTCCATGTACGCCCTTTCTGGATTAAGTTAAATTGGAACCGAGTGCTGCTCTGCTTATGAGCATTGATTTCTTCTCAACATATGCCACAGCTGTGCTGATTAGCCAACAACAGTGTCAAAGGAATCCGTCTATTTTGCAAGTATTTTTGCATGTGTTTTATGTTTTGAGTAGGCATATTTGTTGAAATTTAATGAAACATTTTTTTGGCGAAAATTTAATGAAACATAATGCGTAAAGTGGACACTGTTCGCAGTTTATGCTGATCGATTTTACGGGCGTAAACACATGGCGGCCAGCCGTGTTTGTTTAAACTTTAAACAGCTCATTACACAGCTGCTCAGTCGGGCAGCGGCTGGGGATTAAAAAAAAAGGATCCCTAAAAAAAGTATTTGGGCTACGGAAGTGGGACCCACGTGCCAGTGCCGCCGCAACCGCAACCCCGTCTTCCAGTACCGAACCGCGCGGCTGCAGAACTTCCGCGCCGACTCCGCCCGCCGCCGCGATGTCGTGCTGGGCCGCGGGCCGCCGCTCGTCGGCGGAGAACGCCGGCTCGGGGGGCGCCAGTAAGACGGTGGCGGCGCGGGCCGGGAAGCGCCTCGCCCTCGGGGACCTCACCAACGTCTTCCGCGGCCGCGGGTGGTCGTCTGGCTCCGCGCCCGAGGCGGTACGGCTCCTCCTTGCGCGCTGCAAACGATCGGGGCGGCGCGTCCCCCCTAATCGATTTTCGTTCCGGGAGCGGAGCGGGCGGAGCTCGGGTTGTCGATGGTTTGAGTAGAGGGGGTGGCGCGTAGGAATTTACCGCTGGTTCTGGTGCACGCCGCATTTGAAATTGAGCATTTGGGCTAGTTGGTTCGAGCAATTTGGTTCGGCATTTCTAGGGTTTCTGCCATTTTGCTCTGCCCCTCTTCTCGACCGAAACGATACGACTGTCTGATTACTGGTTATCTAATGGCTCGTGTTAATTGCGCGCTTGATCGATCAATTAAACAACATTCGCTGAGAGAGATTGATTTTCCTTTTTTTTTCGCTGGTTCCGTTCCACTGGTCTTATGCAATATCGGGATTTTCTGGTGTCGTCCGAGGTATTTTGCTGCTTCTGGAATTCAGTCGCAATGTGCACTGTTAGGTTTTCTGAAGTTTTTGGCAGGTTGGGGGTTTTACATCGCCGGCATGTTTTTTCATTGTCACGTGCTCAGTTCCCAATCTTCCATTGGTAATGTGTTCCTTTAGGAAAGTTTATGTGCTTATCAGCTTATGTAATATCTGTTTCACCATTTTCATTGTTTCAAGTGAACCTGTTCAACACACGTTTATGTTTCCTCTTACTAGTTTCTACTGCAGAAATCGAGTTCAACCAAACCAGTTGATGTGAAGAATAAGGGATCCTTTGCAAGCCTGCGCAATGTGAACACGGGTCAAGGTTCTATCAGGAAACAGACCTCTGACCAATTTGATTGGACGGTATCACACCATGAGAGTGTCCCTCAGAAGGAGAATGCCTCTTTCCCTTTTGTGCCTAACGTTGTA
This sequence comes from Panicum virgatum, assembly GCF_016808335.1. Taxonomy (NCBI): domain Eukaryota; kingdom Viridiplantae; phylum Streptophyta; class Magnoliopsida; order Poales; family Poaceae; genus Panicum; species Panicum virgatum. The sequence continues at coordinate 5,657,973 of NC_053138.1, read as the reverse complement.
CCAACAGGTAGCAACTCACCTGGCCTTATGGATGATTCAGTCTCCATGGAGGACGCTATGTCAACATGCAACTCAATAGAAAGCTCCAATCCTGAGTTCCTTGATGACGAGGACTCCTCACTGGCAGCTTCTTTGCATTGTCGGGCCGATGATAAGCTTCATATCTCAGATAGTAAGGAAGTTGCAGGTTTGTTCACTTGTAAAAATTGAGGTTGTTCTGGATTGCTTTTTGTGCATTGCGTCAACATTTTAAACTTACATAGTTTGGTTATTGCTTCAGCATTCAACTGGAGGAAACATAGTCCCATCTCTATGAAATCTGAAAATATCTCTGACCTCGACAACAACTATGAGGATCCACAACATTGTGCAACTCTTGCCTATGAAATTTATGAGAACTTGAGAGAGGCTGAGGTGATGGATTCTTGCTGATGCTCTTACTTATGATGTATATGTGTATGCTGAGCCAAGTAACAACTGGACCATGAACATCAAGTAAATCCTGAAAATTGAATAGACACTGTTTTGTGCTCAAGTTGTTAAATTAGTTGGAATGAATGCATGAAAAGAATTCAAGTGGTAGCATTTTTCATGTTCATTGGTTCTGAACGAAAAGCATACAATTCTTAGTGTTCTAGAAAGTGTGAGGAGGTTCTAGGTGGTTAACTGTTAATTTACTCACATCTCTATAAATTTCTGGATTGCCTAATCATTATAGTTTGTGTAACTCCACATTCCATTTAGCAGTTCCTTGACGTAAAAGCTGTGTTGCAGAACATTACAGTGTCTGTACATAATATCACACATTGATGAAGCCTGTGTTTGGTTGCTCCTAGCTGCCCATTGCCCCATTTACTTGCTCCCCACATTTATTCTGTTGTGTTGTGATTTTTTATTTCTTGCAGACTAGGAACATGCCTTCAACAAATTTTGTGGAAACCACTCAGACAGATTTCTATAGATGAAAGTTCGTTCCCACGGCGCAAGGGAAGGCCGTCCACGTCGGTAAAAACGACTTCTACCGTCAGATGGTAAATCAACCACCTGTATTCATCCCACTTGCGATGTTACTGTAGCAGTAAATATCTCCACTTCGAGAGCTTTCTTCGACAGCCTCGTTTTGCTCAGATCCGGCCGCCTCAGTCTCCACCCCACGCGGCCACGCCCGTCGCCTGCTCTGATCCGCCTCCGTTCCGGCCGCCCCCACTCCGCCGCTGTCGCTATCTGCTCTGCGCCCCGTCTCCTCGCTCGCGGCCGGCCAAGCGGCGACCCGCGGCCGTCGCTCCCCTCACGCGGCCATAACAGCGTCGTTGCCACCCGCCCGCGGTCGGTCCGGCAAGGCGGCGCATGCGACCGTCCCGGCGCCAACGCTCTTCGCCCAAGGCCGGTCCGATCCTCCGGCGCCAACGCGGCCTGCCCTGCACTCCATCTCCTCACACACGGCCGGCAAGGCGAGGGCCGTCGCTCCCCGCCTGGGGGCTGACGGGCACCCTCCTCACGCTGGGCGCCAGCATGCCCCCAAGAGCCCTGTCCGCCATGGCCTCTGTCGCGCGGCTCTCCCTGCCGTGCCGCCTCCCTGCACCCCTGCCCCCCCCCGGCCGCTGCGCTTCGCCGCTCACCCTACGCCGCCGCCGCAGCGCCGATGCGCCCCTATGCCCTCCACAGCCGGTGGAGGTCTCACGCCGCCGAGGGCGAGGCGCAGGACCAGGTCTAGCAGCTGCAGAACGATGCTCCCATATTGCAGCATCATCGAGCGCAAGCAGAAGAAGACCATCGACGAGATGGAGCAGGAGTTCCTCCAGGTGCGCCCCAAACCCGCCTCGACCCCTCATTTTTCCCCCTTTTACTTATACCTGGTGGTGAATTAAATTGAATTGAATCGATGTATTTGCTGCTCGTGGCGTTTTGGTGTTCTACTACGACAAGAAGGCCATCATGTCCAACGAGGAGTTGGATAACCTCAAAGAGGAGCTCATGTGGGAAGGCAGCAGCGTTGTCATGCTAAGTAATAACCGCGTTCATGTAAGCCCATCCTAATTTTGTCCGTGTCTGACGCGTGGTAATGATTTGGTCAGGCTAATTTTACTAATCAATATTCCTTTGTTTTTTGGTTAGGCCCGGATGAGCAAAGGCTTTTGCAAGCCACCATGGCAAATATCGCTGGCAACCCCATCATGACGGATACTGCTGAATACGATGCCCTCAAGTTCAGATTAATAGTTAGATCTAGCTGCCCTATTAATCTTTTATTTTAGTAGTACAGTCAAAGTGAGATGTTATTTGAAACACTTTTAATACTATTTTGTCACCACCCGCCAAATCTTTTTGCAAGAACTCGGGCTGTAATAGATTCTAGATGATCTTTGATTTAAGTAAGACTGAGGCTGGCTTGAGCCCTAAACCTCTAAAAAAATGTTTCTGAAAGTGTCAAAATGGTTCACTGTAATTCTTAGCTCGTACCAACCAATATTACTGCTTGACTAAGGATAGTTGGTCTCCATTTCTCAAGTTTATGACTAGAATAGCTACAAAGCAATAGGCAAAAATATTCGATGGAAGAAACTCAATGGAATCCTGAAAACCCCATGTTTGCATGTTTTGAAACATTCTAAATAAAAATATGGTCATGATTTTTCGAAGAGCTAGAGAAGTTGGCTCAGTTGAAGGTATTGGCTGCACTGGCACTCTGAAGTTCTTTTTTTTAAAAAAAAACTTGAACACATATGCATTCCTTATGTTTTTCTTAGTATGTACAACTAAAAAAAAAAGTAATTCTACTATCTTCTAATTCTAGTCAGAGCTAGCTAATTGTAATCAGAGCAGTCCTACAAGGATCCTACTAGCCCCAATATGCACTTCTAGCTAATTATTTCCAGTAAGAGCAATTTTACTGTGATCCTATTAAGGCATGATGAAGTTTTCCTAATTCCTCGATGGAGCCGAGCAGAGGCAGAGCAGCTGAGCAGCGCAGTCGATTTGTTTGGCGTCATCCAATGTTTTATTTTCCTCTTTTTTACTGGTTTCCCATAGTATTCATTCGCAAGGATTTTCCTAACTGAGATTCACATTTGTCTCTTCGTTTTACAGGTTCTACATTTAATTTTGTTTCATCCATTTTCATTTTCATTTTCTGCTTACTTGGGTTACCTGTAGTTCGAATCAAACTATAAGGAAGTGCTACTCACATTAATTTGCCCCTTTTAGTTTTCTTGACTTCTTGATCGACCTTGCAGATCTAAGGAAGTGCTGATAATGGATATGTGCTTGCCAAGCTACTGACAGTTTTGAAGCATCTAAGCAAACAGGTCTCCTACCTGGTCCATTGGATTCTTACTACTGGTAGCCTGTCTGATAAACTGTTGTTGAATATCTCCAAGCTCATGAAGTATTGAACTGAAACTTCAAAATGAAAAATAGTATTCGTATGTCCAAAAATAATCGAATAATCTGTTGCTATGTCCACCTTATATCAGTTATGTAATATACTCACATATACATGTTCCGTTTCCACTTTGTCTTAATGGAACTTTTTTCTATGTCTTATGTTCAACTTAAGTTAAAAGGATTCAGAACCTTAATCAGAGTCTGGGTAACCTTCAATTATCAATGCATGTGGCATTGTGTGGAGTTACTTCGTACAACCATTTTTCTATACAAATTTTGTTATAGGCAAAATGATAGACCTTTTTAAGTCAGGGAACATGACATGGACCTTGACTGGTGAGGTAGCAACTGAAATATCACTGAATGAAAACCACTTTTTAGCAATCCTATTGAAATTTACACACCTGAGTGGATTGTGACCAATTTGAAAATTGTATGACAGAAAAATTCCTTTTGATAAATGCATCTACATGTTGTTGATTGTTGTTCTACCATAGGCTCTAATAGGCTGAAGCAAATTTCATATACGAAAGAAAGGCCCCAGCTCTTACATACACAGTAGTTCCTTATCCAAAGTAGTTCCAAAAGTCTAAAAACAGTAACTCTAGAATGTGGACTCATTATTTCCCATTTTGGTGCAGGTTCACAGCAGATTCTTCATTGATATGGACTATTGGATTATAACTAACAAATGGAATACTGTGAAGTTTGTGCACTTCATCCTTCACATCGCAGATGGTAAAGTAGATAAGTTTCCCCGTCCCATCTTTTCATTACTTTGGAAGCAATAACAGACTATTATTTTTCGTTATATGCTATTTAATTTAGTTTAGAACACAGTTACGCTGGAACAACTTTGAACTGTTTATGAATCACCTTTTAAAAAAAAATTTGCTAACGGTAGTCAAAGCATATACGAGCACGTATACATGCTGTTAATTAGCACTCTCTTGGGCATGTATGGCCTTCTTTATATTTGCAGAACTTGACATCTGTGTACATTGACATCTGTGTACACCTTCGGTTTCTTCATAGCATATTTCTGCTCTACTTTTGTATTAAAGCTGCCTTCAAATCTTTTTAATACTATGTTTGACAATGCAGAATGCTTCCAAGGATTTTTTTTCAGCTAAGGACCTGGACAAGAATGTGGCTCCTCACTTCCAGAAAGCTGACAAATTTTATGATGCCCTTGCCAGACAGCTGGTCAGTCAAGGACGTGCGTTAGATGTTTCCACATATGCTCTTGATCAGATTTGTATGATACATTGTTTAGGAATTTATGCTTGCTCGGTTTTCATACCTTCATTAGTTTTTTATTTGTCATGCAAACAAAGCAAGTAAGGTCACGACACCATCCATCAGGAGCTGGTGATAGCAGGGTTGGTAAGCCGCAAATAAACATCAGCCAAGAACAATTAGCCAAAATAATATTTGCAAATTAGTAGACGTACATGTACAGTTTTCCCCTGCTTAGTCTCCTAATTTTGCCATAGATCCCTATGTTTCTAGGATTATGTTCATGAAGTTACTTTTCGTACAGCCAGTAGCTTATGTTCAGAACTTGAAACATATTTGAGACTACATGCTTGCAAGGGTGCTAGATTTAGACACAGGCACATATACAAATGCTGATTTTGTTTGCGTCTTCAAATGCAGCACATAATAACCAGATTTGTTTAGAGGCAGTAGTTATTTCCATTTGCATTAATTCAAAATAATGTTGCTTCTTCCAACACCCTATTTTTAGTTAGACCCTGCTACTTTTCAATATTAATCCACTGCAACTCTCTGTTACCAAAAGTAACTAGAATATTTTCTCATTGTTACTGTTCAATTCATCCAAAACCTATTGCTAATTTATCGTTTACATGTTGCTGATGATTTTGATAAGAACCACATGTCCACAAATATGGAGGGACAAAATCATCAAACTTAAGTTTGACCGCCACCCAGCCCCTTATCACCCATTGTATATTGAATTGCTAAACCTATACTGCCCTGTGCCAAAAAAAAAACCTATTAATTCTCATCTCTATTACTGTGTTCAACACCTCACAGTTCCATGTTGGAGAAACTTCTGAAGATCGTATTGGAAGTGATAGATCAAAATACTCTGCATCATACATACTTTTATAGGTCGCAGATACTTCAATGCTTTCTTTTCTTGCCATCACAGAGCAAAAGTATCTTGAGGGCATGGTTAATCCTCCTAGAATTGATACGTAATATGTTTACCTCTGCTGGTACGTCATGAAACACTATTTGGATCCGACGTCTCCAAATCCTACCATGTACATTTTTCAAAAAAATACACTAACAACATCCTTTTACATGCTTTCCAGCTGCATAAATATCAAGCTATTTCAGGAACCAAATATGGCACCCATTACAGCCATGTCCTGAGAATATATCAACCCTAGCTGATGACTTGTGCATCTGTGAAGCGCTTATTATTTTGCCAAGAATCAGGTATTACTAAGCAATCTAGCTGCGTGCTGCATGAAACCAACTTAGCGTCCAACAGTGTCCAAGCTCTTACCAATGAACACTACTTTATGATGTAACAGCTAATGTATTTACGTCTCTTATTAACTGCGCCTTTAGAGTGCCTGTTCCAATGACATGCGTGTTGTATCACCCCTTATTACGGTTATGAGATCATCACCGTCTTTTACTCAACTCCGATGTTTACGTAACGTCTTGCACTCTTCTTACTGAGAATTTTAAGCACTTGCGCCTTACTGGTGATCATTGTTCCTACGCCTCCACTTTTTTCCAGGTGATTTACTGCCCTCTCTAAGCCCACACCAGAGAATCAGTTCTCTATACAGAGACCAAAATCCCGATTAATCTCGCCAACCAGTCAAAATTGATGCAGATGTGTTGACACAATATGTGAATACACATGATCCACGAGCGCGCGCGATAGCGCGCGTCATGCACTAGTATGAGCACAACCATGAGGGCAGTGTTAATAGATTGGCTTGTAGAAGTAAGCATTTCCACTTAACAAGGAAAACATATTTCTCAGTTAAATGAACAAATAATTACCCTGTTGTTTTTTGTTACATTCTTGCATTTTATCAATTCAGGTCACAGAAGAATATCGTCTTGTTCCTGAAACCTTATACCTCACTGTCAATTGCATTGACCGTTATCTTTCTGTCAAAGAGATCAATCGGAACAGACTACAATTGCTTGGTGTTGCCTGCTTATAGCTGCGTAAGATACAAATAGTTTATTTTAGCCTATTTCTATTTTATATTTTTATTCTATGCTCTGTTTCTGACACTATGCTGCTAATATGGTGAAATTTCAGGAAGTATGAAGAAATTTGCCCACCCCAAGTAGAAGAGCTCTGCTATATTACTGACGTCTCATACACTAAGGAAGAGGTCCACGGCTCAGTTCATTCCTTTCTTTTTTCTTATTTTTTTCTTAGTTTCATCTTCTAACACATAGTTAAACAGGTTTTGCAAATGGAAGCTTCTGTCCTGAATTACTTGAAGTTTGAGATGACGGTACCTACACCAAAATGTTTTCTAAGGTAGTATCCTTTGTTTGTAATACTTACCAGGCCTGTACTCACTGATACTAAATCTTTTGTTCTTTTTTACTAAAGGAGATTTGTATGTACTGCTCAAGTGTTTGACGAGGTACTTCTATTTCTTCATTGTTTTGCAGTTCCTGCCAATTCTATGTGCTGACTCAACGGTTGAAACCTTTTTCTTTCTGCAGGACTCAACTCTGCATCTTGAGTTCTTAGCCAACTACATCTGTGAGCTGTCACTTCTTGAGTATAGTTTGCTTTGCTATCTACCTTCATTGGTAGCTGCCTCTTCTGTTTTTTTGGCAAGGTTTATCCTTAAACCAACAAAGAACCCTTGGGTATGTGCTGCCAACCTTCTACATCTTATCTTTTACGAATCTTCAGTGGAAAACTGAATGTTTGCGTTAGCTAACATTTGCATCCATGTTTAATCGAAAGCAGAATTCCTCGCTTTCTTACTACACGCGGTACACACCATCTGAGTTGCGTGTTTGTGTAAGGGTACTACACCGGCTCTTCCGTTTTGGCCCTGGAAGAGATCTTCCTGCAATCAGAGGAAAGTACAGTCAACATAAAGTGAGTGTTTCCATCTTAAGGTGGTTACTGATTAGAATTATTTACTCTATTTAATTTCCTACTCTGATGCTAAATGCTCTACCCTCTTTCTGCTCTCAGTACAAATTTGTAGGAAAAAAGTACTGCCCACCATCAATCCCCACTGACTTCTTCCAGAATGCGACCAGTTAGAAGATGATCTCTACTTCTAGTTATTCACTGAAACCTTTATGTGGCTCTTTGTGCGAGTTCGTTCTGTACAGATTGCTGTGCATGCAAGGCATGCGCGTGGCCTTGTGTTTAGCTGATTGATAGGTGTACATAACTGTAGGTGGAACAGGTGCAGCTATGTTCAGTTTCATGTGGCAATGTTGTGGTTTCTTCTGACATCGTCTAGTACTCAAATGATGTGCTCTTCTTTTCCCACTTTGTAGAGTTGTATCCATATTGTACGTTTGCCAAACTTGTATCATATGGTTCTGGACCTTGCTCATAGCAAAGATAGATAGTTTAGCTAAAGATAAAGTGGTACTCGTTGCTATCTTTGGTTATTATGTGGATTGTTTTTCCAACGTTCTGGCCTGGAAGCTCACAAATGTATCATCCAGTTTAGCACAGTAGAGTTCGAATCAATTTTTCATCATGTAAATACTGTAAAAAGAAACCAATCAGCATACGTTCACAAATTATTTAGTTCTGCTTTAATATTTTTTCCTTTTTACTGTTAATTATGTTGATGAAATCTTCATGGTCTTTGAGAGCAAGAATGGAGGAAAAAACATAGTAAAAGAAAATAAATATAAAATGAACCTAGTGGTTCGTAAACTTATCTGCTGGTGTATGTCTCTAAACTCTTAAAAATCCCTGAACTGTTTCAATTTTCAGGGTCTAAATTTTCTAATCAACACATACATACATTCATGGATTTGCACAAGGTTTAGCAACCTAGATCGCTGGTGCATTTTACTCTAGACATGAGTACCTGGAGGTGGTATCTACCAGAATTATGATGTGCTTCGACTCTGCATCTTTCATCTCCCCTTTCTTATGGAAAGAAAGAGAGACCGACCGTGGTGACCACGTGAGAATTACATTGCACCTCTTGCTAAATTTAGCAATGGTTTCTTCATCGTCTAGCTGCCCTCCATCCCACGGATTCCTCTCGCAGCCCCACGAATCCAAGCCCATGTTTGCAAAGCATTTTCCACTCTTTACCTCCCACCAAAGCGATCCTCCCGTTTTGGTGCAGGCCAACTGCTGCAGACTGCATTTTCCTTGGATCATGTCAAAACGCAAAGGTTTCGTTCAGAGAAATGTCAAGGCGCCTGGGACCTTCTTTCGATTTCTTTGATCAGCCCCCGCTTTGTGATCTTTAATTTCCAGGAGTGTCATATGAAGCATTATCTGATTCGTTTGCCGCCAGAAGCATTCGTCAAGATTGGGTTTAATTTGTCAGGTTCGTGTTCCTTGCTCGACTGGTCACCATTTTGTTGCAAATATTCAATTCATGTGTGTTGGATCCTTGTTTTTTTTGTCTGTTTGGAGTTGGGTTGATCAGTGGGTCCTTAGTTTCTGAAAGATCAAGCAAAAATTTTGTTGGGATTCATTCTCATCTGCTAACTGCTATGACATGATTTCCTTCCTACCTGCGTATGAAAGATTCAGCTAAAGGATGAACAGAAGAAGAAGGATTTGTGTCGCGTAAGGCTGTTGATACATACTCTGCCTGCCGTGTGTGTAGTTTCAGATAGATCGAGCACGGCATGGACTTCAGCCCTCAGAAGAAGGGAGCTGAACACGATCACAGCAGCTTCGAACACGACGACGTCTATGATGAGTTCGGAGCTGAATCCACCACGTCGAGGCCGTATCCACACGACAGCAAACCAAAGCCCAAGAACAAGGCAGATCATCAGTTAGATCACAAGGCGAGCCACCTGTCCGGCGCGGCGAATCCAATCCACGGCGGCGCACCCCACGCGACGGCGCCGGTGCCGCCGCACAGCTCGGAACCGGCAGCAGGTAACGCGATCGCTGCGGCGACGGGCAACAATGCTGCTGCTGAAGCCGCCGGCAATGGCGTCGGCGGCAGCTCGGACGGCGGCGGCGGCGGCCCGCGGAGCAACAGCATGGAGAGCAGCAGCACCGCGTCGGCGCACGTCCGGCGGCACACCGGCGGCGACAGCCGGTGGGACGCCATCCAGCTGGCCACGGCGTCCCTGGAGGCGCCGCTGAACCTGTGCCACTTCCGGCTGCTCAAGCGGCTGGGCTACGGCGACATCGGCAGCGTGTACCTGGTGGAGCTCCGCGGCACGCAGGCCTTCTTCGCCATGAAGGTGATGGACAAGGCGTCCATCATCAGCCGCAACAAGATGGCCCGCGCGCAGACGGAGCGCGAGATCCTCGGCCTGCTCGACCACCCCTTCCTCCCCACGCTCTACACTCACTTCGAGACCGACAAGTTCTACTGCCTCGTCATGGAGTACTGCAGCGGCGGCAACCTCCACTCGCTCCGCCAGAAGCAGCCCGGCAAGCACTTCTCCGAGCCCGCCGCCAGGTTCTACGTCGCCGAGGTGCTGCTCGCCATGGAGTACCTGCACATGCTGGGGATCGTGTACAGGGACCTCAAGCCGGAGAACGTGCTGGTCCGGGACGACGGCCACATCATGCTCTCCGACTTCGACCTCTCGCTGCGCTGCAGCGTGTGCCCGACGCTGGTCAAGTCGTCGTCGGTGCACTCCACGGGGAGCGGCGGCGGCGGCAGCGGGAGCGGAGGCGGCGGCAGGGGCGGGGCGGACGCCGCGGACGGCGAGGTCCTCACCGCCAACCAGGGGTGCATCCAGCCGTCGTCCTTCTTCCCGCGCATCCTGCCGCGGCGCAGCCGGAAGCCGTCCCGGAGCGAGCTGGGGCTCGGCGGGCCGCCGGCGGTGGAGTTCAACGCGGAGCCGACGGACGCGCGGTCCATGTCCTTCGTCGGCACGCACGAGTACCTGGCGCCGGAGATCATCCGCGGCGAGGGCCACGGCAGCGCCGTCGACTGGTGGACGCTCGGCATCTTCCTCTACGAGCTGCTGCACGGCTGCACGCCCTTCAAGGGCGCCGGCAACCGCGCCACGCTCTGCAACGTCATCGAGCAGCCGCTCCGGTTCCCCTCCGACGCTGCCGGCGGCGGGCCGCCCACCAGCTCCGTCGCCAAGGACCTCATCCGCGGCCTGCTCGTCAAGGAGCCCCAAAAGCGGATCGCCTTCACCAGGGGCGCCACTGAGATCAAGCAGCACCCCTTCTTCGACGGCGTCAACTGGGCGCTCGTGAGGAGCATGACACCGCCGTCGGTGCCGGAGCCGGTGGACTTCCGGCAGTACGGAGCCAGCAAGGAGAAGAAGCCGGCCGAGGCGGCGGCGTCGGCCGAGACAGCGCCGCCCGGTCACACCGCAAAGTCGAACTCCAGCGACTCTTACACGGATTTTGAGTACTTCTAGCCTAGGACGTACTGATGGTCGACATGCATATTCTGATGACTTATGTACAAGGTTAGATTATCTTGATTGATCGAGGGATCTTTTAACAAAATGCTTTGATCATGTATTGATCTTGTAATACAATACTTTCATGTACCATTTGACTGCAAATTAAATTAAGTCATATCATGACGGTATAATGGTAGTGAATGCTGACAAAGTGCAATTGAGTACCACATGTCTTGCTGCATGATATATGCACCCACCATTAAAATTACGTTTAGAGGAACAAGTGCCTCAGGTAAACACTGCCAGATGAGATAGGATACTGCTGCTTTGGTACTTCATGCTGATCTAGTTACACTGGTTAAGTCCTAGCAATGTTAACTGCACTAAATGGACGGCCAAAAACACTTGGCTTGCACTTATCTCGCACACACCAAGTGGCGTACCGCATGGAACACATGGATGGACAGCTTAAGAACACCATCAGAAATCCTGAAGTGAAAGGCACATATGTCACCAACTTTAATATCCTTAGCTGCAACCACGTTTTCCCAGCCCATTGTGAGACTCGCACGGCCATCTGCATTAAGCTGCACTCTAACAGTACCACGATCTTGCCCATCTACTTCAAAATGAGCAAAGCCCACCCCTTTATTCAGGCAAGAAAGCAATGGCCTAGAGATGTACTTTGCAGAGAGCCGCTGCCACAAAAAAAATGCATACAGTTAGCAATAAATCATAGTTCTCATATAATAGGAAGCAAATAATCAGAGAAGTCAAAATAAGAATGATTAGAGCTAACCATCCTTCCCTTTCTCTTCACGTTTGATTTATTCATTTGGTATACATAAAATGGGATCTCTGGTGGGGCATAACCACAGAGCTCTCTCAGGTGTTTCTTCATTCCAGAAGAGAGCATTAGTTTATTTCCACGGAAAAAACATTCATCATTCCCCGTACAATCCCATAATTCAGACCCTGCCACACACAAAGATGGTCATATACAATACTTATGCAATTCATGCACCATAGAATCAACAAAAATGTCTGATATCGTGTTAGGCAATGCATCAAAAATGCATCTAACTTAGCATCAAATATTCAATTTATTGTTTTTATTACTCAAGAACCTTCTAAAATTATTCTCATGTAAGATGTAAATACCAATGTCAAAATCTTTCCTATACTTGCTCAAGACATGAAAACATACCTGGTTCTCCACTGCCAGAGTCATTTGGTATGAGAGAAGATTTCACATCATCATCGCACCACAGGCATGTATCCTCCTCATCACGTATTTCAATGCAAATAGGTTGTTTCTTTGCACCACCTGTTATTACAGGAAATTTGAACATCCAAAAGGTGTGTGGATTATGATTAGTACAAATAATAGGACTACTCACCAGCTTGTCCTTTTAATTCTTTAACTGCCCACAACCTATCTTCTTTTTCGCTTAGCTTGGTCTTCGCTTCACTATCCACTGAAAGAGTATCTATTGCACATGGTACTTTTGTGCTTGAGGCAGAGTCTTCCCCATGATCTAACTGCCAAATATGGAAAGAATTGTCAAACTACTAGAAGGACAGAATTCAAAAAAGAATACTAAATATTAAATTAGCATTCTTCAAGGCATAGTCATTGATACTAGCATACTCAATTAATTTTATTGTTGATAGCAAGATGTTATGTCTATTTATCTGATGACATGAAACCAGATATCACAACTCATTTCACATATCAACGTAATGGCATATTCAGTGTAAAACTATTCATCAAGTTATTCATATGAAGCTCAACTTCTGTACTAAGTATAACATTTCATAACCATTATGCTTCAACATATAGGCAGGACAGTGAGAGCAGAAGCCCCCATATGTCAGGAGAAGGCATGTGACATGGTTGGGCTTGAATGATCTACACTGAAAGTCGATAAATCTACAATAATATAGCACTATAGCAGGCACGGACAAGAATGTGCTCTACATGTGCATAGGGTGAAAGACAAACAACTCATTTTTAATTGGCCGCTTGCCTACTAACTAAACTGCGCTCATTGGTACCTCTACTCTGTTTCTCCTTTGTTTTCTCAAACATGCAGGAGAACTACATGCACAAAAACCTTATCTTTCTCCTTTTCATGTACATAACCTTCTCTATATATTCTTCAGAAATCCACACTACTTATCTCATATTAAGAAAAGAGGTGGACATAGAGGTTTTGGACGACATGTCCATGTATAGATAAATCCAATTTTGAGAACTATGGATAGCATGTGTTAGGCTGCCTTACTTCTGAAACTGCAACGGATAAGAGGTGCCACATATAGGAACAATTCAAAATGTTCTAACAGATGTCCTTACCTTCGACTGCAGTAGGGCCACCTGTGAACGTAGCTGATCTATCTCTTGCTCTAAAGACTTCACTTTGCTTCTTTCGATGCTTAACCTTTCATTGAAAATACGAACATCTTGCTGACGACTAATCATTTCGTCCATAGTTCTCTCCAGTGTTACAAATATTTTGTCCATTCCATTTAAACCAGACAACATATCCTGCAGTATTGCATCATTAGAAATTTTCTTCAAAGAGGAGATAGGAACAAAAGCCACCAACATAACAAATGTATTCAAATTGACCAACCTTCAACGATGTATCATCAGCATTTCTTGTTTCTTGTTTATTCAGCATAGATTGGTCCTTTATCGGTTTATCTCTTTCTTCACTAACTGCAGCAAGCTGCCAGAAAGAAACAAACAAAAGGCATCAAAGCAATGTATTCTTAGCTCAAGAAAGATGGATTCCAACATACCTATGAATTCTACAAAGGATGAGTTAGTATCACATGAGTTCATCTTGAGACAACTTAGGCAGGAGAAGACAATAAGTGCTATTGGAGATAAGTGGACTATTGGCTCAACATTGCATCTTGAATAAAAACTGAAAACAGATGTACATCAGGTGATGCGTGATGATACCGGATGTTCAAGCCAGCTGACCTCCCCAGTTCCACTTTCAGCACTATCCTTAGCAACGGTAGCTTCACCAATTTCATTCAAATTTGTTAATGCTTGCCTGCCAACAATTTAGATGACTACATGAATTTTAACTGAATCAAAGACAACTGGAGAATTGAATTTGACTAAATTATCAATCTTCTGCGCAAGTTCTCGGCAAAAGAAGCCAACAATTTTTCACTTCATACTAGTGTTGCGTCTATAATCATATTACAATGTAATAATTCTATTTTTAGTGTTAAAATTGTTTGTAACAAAGAAATATCAACAAAAAAATAGGATCAGAACAAGGATAACACATACGCACTTTTGATGTACATCACCATAAGGAGACATGTCAGGTTTGTCACTGAACAGCAGTTTACATGATCCTAATTCAAGCTCTAGCTTATCTGCTTTAGCTTCAAGTTTCTTCAGCTTTGGTAGTTCCATCTCTGCCCTTTCCCTGTGCCCCTGCTTCTCCAATAGCTTTTCTTTTAACCACTCAGCATTTGTGGAGCAAAGTTTTAACTTTGTAGCTTCATCCACTTCCTTTTCCTATAGATATGTATAATCATATGGGTAAAAGGTGTTAATGGTTTTGGAAAATTGGAGTAGACAGACTACAGAGTACAGGCAGTAAATGGAAGTAGTCAGAGAACCAGTCTCATTGACAATATGATAAATAAAATGGATTGAAATGTAAAAACTAAAAAGGCTCATTGGCTCATGGAGTTTGGCACTTGCCCATTAATTTTTGTTAAGATAACTATGAAAGTGTGTTTCTGCTCTGGTTGTCATTCCCGTTTGATGTTTGGAAGCTTTTCTTATTATCACCAAACAAGTATTTATGTTTGTTGCTTGGTTCGTAGATTTTGCCACTGGATTAGCTGTCTGCGCACCTGTATGACTGTATTCCTTGTATAAGCAATGACTGAATCACCACTTTGTGTTGAAGTGAAAACTAACTCCAAATTAAAAGTAGCTGGTGTTCATTGAATACAGAGAGCACTAGGTACCTCACCTGGGAATCAGAACGCAGGGTGGCAAGAAAGGATCTGGTCTATTCCAGCAGCTTTTAGGAAGCTAGCACTAGCAGCACCTAATCGAAAGTCGATTTTGCCACCCAAAATGTGGATTTAATTTTAATCTGAACCTGCTCAATGGATTCAGTCACGGATTCGCATCGGCAATGGGCAAGTGACTCCATTGAGGTGGCGCTGAACAGCCCCCGCCACTGCGGCCAACTGCTGTCAGACCTTAGCGAAGAGAACAGAGGGGGGATTTACTGCATGGGCTGGAGAAGTCAAAATGGGGAACCAGGGAATGAGCTCCCGTTGCGGTAACTGTGGAACATTGCACAGTTCCAACCTAATCAGCATCTGTGAGCAGCGCAAGAACTGAACAGATGCCACATCGAGCTCCCATGCCAAGTTGATGGGCCAGAAACATCTCAACGGAAGCAGCGCGCACCAAGCCAGCGAGAAATCTCTCCCTCTCTCAGTACAAACGAACCAACTCCACGGAACCCAATAGATCCCTCAAAGCAAGAGCCATACCGTGAGTACCCCTCCTAGCCTGCGCCCGCCGGCGACGACGTTGGTGAGGTCCCCGAGCGCGGCGCGCCTCTCGGCCTGCGCCGCCGCCGCCGCCGCCACCTTGGCGCCGCCGCCTTCCGCACCGGGGTTCTCCGCCATGGCCAACCGCCGAGGAGACGGGTGGCCCTCCTCGGAGGACTAGGGTATCCACCCGGAGGTGCCCAGGGGCGGAGGAGGAGAGGAGGGGAACGGAGCAGGCGGCGGTTGGGACTTGGGACTTGGGAGACGAGGAGCCGAGTGGAGGAGGCCGGAGATTTGAATTCGGGGGGCCTCCAAGTGAAGCGCGCTGCGAAACGGGACCGGATTGCAAAGGGGCCTCGAGCCTGAATTTTTTTATTTTAATCTTTTTTAATTTAATATTTTAATAATAATCTATGCAGATTTAAATTTTCAAAAATTAGTCTTTTTAGTCGCGCCAAGTTCCGTGGTGTGACTCGCTGAAAAGTCGCGCTATATGTTTTGGTGCGACCAAACTGTCACACTGGAACTCCCGCGGCCAGGCAGCTGACGTGGCAAGACTGAGTCGCGCCACATGAATTCGTGGCGCCACTCAGCCTTGCCACGTCAACTGTCTGGCCGCGGCAGCTTGGTCGCGCTAAAGCATTTGGCGCGACTCTTCAGTGAGCCACGCTACGTAATTTGGTACGATTAAAAAGACTGGTTTTTAAAAATTTAGATCTACATAAGTTATTATTAAAATATTAAATTAAAAAAATAAAAATAAAAAAAATTGCTCGAGCCTCGAGGGCACGCCAAGCACGCGCACACGGCCTCATGCCACGTGCCGTCGGAAGGACCTGGGGCCCATTTGCAGTGACAGCAGCCGGGCTCAACGCCAAGGCCCAACGGATGCAGGCGAGGCGAGCCAGGGCCCAGGAGGCTACCGAGCGTGGGTCCCCCCTCTCGATCACTGATCGGTGGTCCCGGTCCAAGCATGGTCCCACACGCCAGCGTGCGTGCCTGCCCCGCGCTCTTTTGGCTCACCTGATAGAAAATTTCTGGCTCTATCACTGACCTCTATCAAACATTTTTTTTGGGAACAAATTGGAGAAGCACTGCAGTGTTAAGATAGAGAAGCAAGAGTTCCAAAGTTGTTACATAAAAGATCGAGCATCTAAACTCAGAAAAATTTGAACTTAAGATAACAATGCATGGTAAACTTAAGTGTACCCTAAACTTAAAGGAGCTCCGGCACACCGCAGGCCAATCTTCTTAGGTCCTGTTTGGGGCCGCGACCTAAAAAATCGCGTGGCGTATAAGCGCAACGCGGCTCCAAGTCCGCTTCTGTGATTTTGCAGCGCCTAGTTCATTTCTCGCGTTTTGCTATTGCGGGCGGTCGGCCGACGCGCGTCCGACGCGAGTAGTTTGGCGAGATTAATTTGCTTTTCCTGCTTATAAGCTAAGTATACTCGGTCCCAAACAGGGCCTTAGCATGATCTGCCTTGATTTCTTTTTCCACTTACACAGCATCCATTTCTCAAACATAGTATCATGTTTCGATCCATGGACATAACCACAATGTTGCACGGGGGATGACTGAAGAATACCAATTTTGCCATCGTGCTTCTCACTATGTTTGCACGTGCCAATTGAAAATATTGAGAGTTTAGGGAACTAGAGAATATGCTGTGTAAGAACTATCGTTTGAAATATTTTTCTCAACTTCCTTCAAAGCAACTAAACGACAGTTGTATGTATGCATTTTGATGTATTTGGGGCAACCAGGATTCTGCATGTAGTCAACCTTATCCTAGAAGGCTAGAAGCACTTCGAACAAGAATACTAAAGATACTCATAATTTGACTAGTTATTTATTAAAACATGATAAATTTTGCTTCCTGATTAGGAGTTTTCATGATTGGTAGTTTTAGATGCCATGTTTGCAATAATAACTTTTCAAATTACAAAAAGAGAACATAGAGAAAAAACTTGACCTGCGGGGGGTAAGACCGCCCCCACGGCATTGTTTGAGAGGTAGAATGACCTTCTCACAGCAGGCCAAGAAAACCCCCGAACACCTGCCCCACCCATACACGGGGTCCGTCGCCTTGTGAGTTAGGCCGGGCTCCACAGTGCTTTGGACATGAAGCAGGCGAGAGGTTTTTTTTATCCGCAGGCGGAAATTCGTCCCGACCAGAGATCGAACCCACAACTTGCGGGGTGCCGCCGGACTGCCGTGACCAACTAGTCCGACATCCTTTGGCAAAAAAAAAAAAAGAGAACATAGAGAAATGCCCATCTATGTTATCCGTACATGTGGCCGGACAGATCAGGGCGTTTTCGCCTGGCCTGATAAGTTGGAGCAGAGGTGTGTCAGAGATAGAGAGCAGAGGACATGGGGTGACGATGAACAGAGCTACTAGCGATTATTCCGGGAGGACGACGGAAAAGGAAGGCCCCGAGGTGACCCTGTTGCTCTCGGTACGGTTAGGCCCCGGAAAGGGAAAGTCCCGTGCCGACCCGACCCCCCACCCCCACCCACCGGCCACCGCGAGCAGCCCTGTCCGCATCCGCACCCAACACGACTCCAACGACTCCCCGGCCGAATCCTTCCCGTCTCCCCCTTCCTCCGATCCCCGGACCTCCCGTATATATTGCATGTCCGTTGCGACCCCCCGGAGCACGGCTAACTCGCATCCCTTCCTCCCTCCCTCCCCTTGATCGACACGGACAAGAACCGTACGAGCTCGAGGCAAGACATGGCCGGCGGCGGCGGCGACAACACGCCGGAGGCCACGGCGTTCAAGAACGTCCCGCGGCGGCCGAGGAGCGCCTCGCCGGGGTCCGCGCCGGGTCCGCGCAAGGAGGAGCTCGGGGCCAGCGACGGTCCTGCCCGCGGAGGCTCCAGCGCGCCGGCGGCGGAGCGGCGCCGGCTGCTGCTTCGCCCCGAGGACGCCAAGAATGGTGGCGGCGGCGGCGCCCTCGCCCGCCGCGGCTTGTTCGGCGGCGGCGCGGCACCAGCGCCGTCAGGGAAAGAAGAGGCAGCTGCTGCGTCGGCGTCGGCGAGCAGCAGTAGGGAACGAGGAGCGGACTGGGCCAAGAAGGAGCGGATCCGCAAGGGAAAGATGCCGGCGCCGGAGGAGAGCCCGCCTCGGCGGATCGCCTACGAGGACGCGTCGGCCTCACCCCGGCCTGCCGGCAAGCTCATGGGCGACGCTATCCGGTCCCACGGGGGCTCCGCCGCCGCGGCCCGCCGCTCCAAGATGACGCCGCGGCGCGGGTCGAAAACCAAGAAACGCAAGGACCGCGGCGGCGGCCCCCCGTTCTGGTACGGCATGGGGAGGGACGGCCAGTCCACCTCCACGGCCGGCTCCGACCTCGACTACTCGTTCGACAAGATGGGCGCCGTCGTCAGCGACGAGCTCCGCGCCGCCCTCCGGAGCCTCGGCGTCGGCGCTGCTGCGCCCCAGCCCCTGCGCGTCTACGGCAGGATGATGTCCGGGTGCGACAGGAACACCCACCAGTCGCGCCTGCAGATGTCGTCCAAGAGCTGGCGCGCCGAGGACGGCGACTACCCGCTCTGCGCGTTCCTGACGGAGAAGGAGAAGGAGGCGGTGGAGGTCGGCAAGGGGCTGGCGGTTACGGCCTACGACCGCCGCGGCGCGCCGCACGACATCAGGATCGGTTACCTGGGGAGCAACCGGAGCTACCGGCTCACCAAGAACTGGGGCCACTTCCTGCGGGACAACGACCTCGTCGTCAAGCGCGCCGGCAAGGCCGCCGCCAGGGCGCCCAACGACGTCATGCTCGACCTGTGGCTGTTCCGCACGCCGGAAGGGAAGGTCGGGATGGTCATCATGCACTATCGCAAGGGCGACGCCGCGCACGCCGACGCCGCCTTCGAGGAGGAGGAGCGGAGGTCCAGGCCCCGGCTCGCGGACAATGCCTCCACGCCGGAGGCCACTTCGTCGCCGGAGCCGGACGGGGGCGCGGGGGGCGACGACGCTGCTATGGAGGACGTTGCTGGTGGTGCGGACGTGAAGGGGCAGGACGGCGCCGGCGCTCAGGGCGACGCGGCGGGCGCACCGTCCCCGTCGGACCCTGACGGTGGCGGTGGTGGCGCAAAGGCGGGCGAGGCGGAACAGGCCGAGGTGGCGGCCGCGCCTTTGTCGCCGGACGCTGATGGCACGAAGACGGAGGAGAAGGAGGCCGGCGGCGCACCGAAGGAGGCGGCCGCACACTCATCGTCGGAGGGCGTGATGGAGAAGAAGGGGGCTGGCGCGGCGCCGGGCGATGCTGATGGTACGAAGGCGGAGGAGAAAGAGGCCAGCTGTGCGGCGCCGACAGAGGCGGCCGCGCAATCGTCATCGTCGGACACCGCCAGCGGTGCGGCAAATGCGGAGGGCAAGGAGGCCGCGCCGCTGCCGGCGGCGGGCTCCGGCGGCGCCAAGAATGGTGACGGCCCTGCACCGCCCGTGGCAGCGGCCCCGTTTTGGTTCGGGTTTGGGCTCACTCAGCACGAGGTTTTAGCTGCACACGCGCTGGTGCTGTTATCTCTTGGTTAAAGGAGCTTAATTAAGGCTATGTGACTTTCTACTCTTGTACATGTCTAAAACATTTTGTACTCGATTTCTATGACGGCAAAGCGAAACTATTATAGTAGTGCAATAAACCCAATAGTGTCTGGGTTGATGCTTCTGGTTTAATTGGATTTTTAGAGCTTGATTTGATTTGGTTAGCAATTTTTGTAGGAGAATTTTCAGTTGCAATTGGAGCAGTCATTTGTGCTCACTGGCTGCAAATGTTCAGGTGATTGTGGGGGGTATTTGAGGGTTCAATCAGGACCGACATGGTCCCCAAGTATTGATTAGCTGGATTCCTGTAACGAGGAAGATAAATCAACAATAGTACCTGGAATATTTTACTGACAGTTTAGATAGCAGTGTAGCCATTTATATGAATTATTTTCTATCAATTCAAATTTAGTATGTAATGTGCAAGTGAAGTAATGGGCGCTCATGAGTTGCAAGAGGACATTTCAGTATCTTGCTGTTTATATCCGTAGAAGATTTTGTTTTTTGAACGAATGGTCATGGAGCTGGGGTGGGCCGCCGGGTTTGCTCGGTGGCGTTGGAATTGGATGAGAATGAGAAAGAGGTGTCTAGGCCCGAATGTCTTATTGGGCCGTGGGAGGCCAATAACAGCTGCTCCATGATTACTTCTGCTGAATCTACGGAAAGAAAAAAGGACGTCTCGGCTGTGCACATTCGAACTAGCCGAACTTCGTAACAACCGATGACGAGTGACCTTGTCTCTACCATCAAGAGTATACTGTCATGTGGTGCGGAAATGCTACCAGACATGTCGATGCGTCACCCCACTAAACATTCTTTAAAAGAATAGATTTCAGAATATCTGACGCAATTGGTCAATAACAAGTACTAGTACGTGTACAAAAACTTTCAGAATTGGTCTTCATCAACAGCTATTTCCATCTGAACCAGTAGTTTACAGAGAGAAAGACTCTGATTCGATGTTATTCTTAAGAAAAAAGAAAGAATAACACAAACTTTTCACTACTTCAAGATCCATAGGCTACTGCAGTTTCTTCCAGAACAAGACAAAATTAGCACAAAATTGATGGGACACTGACACCCTGCCCCCATATATTCTGGCAATCCAGGAACCCACTAGCCGTTTGCTGAAACATCAACGAATACCCATGTCAACATCAAGTATGCCTCCTGCCTTCTATACGTAGTAACCGTGTTGTAGACACAGAAAAATCCAGTGCTGTTGTATCAAGACCCGGTCATTCTTTCCAAATCCACAGAATTATTAGTCAACTGTCTCAATAACTGCATCCTGCAATTTGTTCTCTCTGGTTAGTTACACACCAAAAATGTCGACATCACTGCCTGAAAGCCATCATGCTGACCTTATCCTCAGTTTGTCACTCCCCAAGTAAGCGACGCCAACCACGGTCAATTCATCTGAATGTTCAAGTGCAGAGCAGCCATCGTGAAGCGCCATGTCCTAGCTGTAAAGTAATAGGGGGACCCACCTTCACCTTGGTATCTGCTTTAAGCCTGGTACCTTGTTTTGATTGTGAACTATTAAAGAAACGTCGTTCTCCATATGGACTTTTCTTGAGCTATGATGGCAGCAAAGGTTGACTAGAACTACCTGTTAGAGATTGCTGTAACATCATCATTAGTGTGCAGAAGGAAAACTGAAACAATTTGAACCCCATAGCACTCTGAATTTGACCAGGTATGGTATTTTTCTTTCAGGATTGAGACAAAAATTAGGTATAGCTCGAGATATAAAGTAGCTGTGCATTCATCGTCCAAAAGCCAACTCTGCAACAATGGCTCCTCCTCTTGCAACTCTCCTTGCCACTGCTTCTATCCTCTCTTTCTTTGCTCTCTTCCCAAAAGCTGCATCCCGTGACACTCTATCACCGGGTTCATCTCTCAGGGTTGAATCCTACCAAACCAACATCTTGCAATCATCAGATGGCACTTTCTCCTCTGGCTTCTATGAAGTCTATACCAACGCCTTCACATTTTCAATATGGTACTCAAAGGCAGCCAACAGGACCATTGTCTGGAGCGCAAACCCTGACCGCCCTGTACATGCCAGGAGGTCGGCTATAACCTTGCAGAAGGATGGCAACATGGTCCTTAGAGATTATGATGGCACAGTCATGTGGCAAGCTGATGGCAACTTCACAAATGTTCAACATGCTAAACTTTTGAACACTGGGAATCTCATCATCAAGGGCTCAAGAGGTAACACTGTCTGGCAAAGTTTTGATTCCCCAACAGACACTTTCCTACCAACACAACACATCACTGATACCACAAAGCTAGTCCCTACAACTCAATCGCATAGTCCTGGTAACTATATCTTCCGATTCAGTGACCTTTCAGTACTCTCGCTTATATATCATGTGCCTGAAGTTTCGGATATATACTGGCCAGACCCTGATCAAACTGTCTACCAGGATGGCCGAAACCAGTATAATAGTACAAGGTTAGGAATTCTCAGTGAAAGTGGGATGCTTTCATCGAGCGATTTTGCAGATGGCCAACCACTTGTAGCCTCTGATGCAGGGTCAAGCATTAAGAGAAGGTTAACTCTTGATCCTGATGGTAATCTCCGTCTGTACAGCCTGAATGACTCAGATGGGTCATGGTCAGTTTCAATGGTAACAATGTCCCAACCTTGCAATATTCATGGTTTATGTGGTCCTAGTGGAATCTGCCATTACTCACCTAAACCTACATGTTCATGCCCACCAGGCTATATGATGAGAAACCCAGGTAACTGGACTGAAGGTTGTATGGCTAGCGTTAACATAACATGTGATCATTATGACATAAAATCTGTGAAGTTTGTGAAACTCCCAAACACGGATTTTTGGGGGTCAGATCAGAAACATCTTCTGTCAGTTTCTTTTCATACTTGTAGGAATATTTGCCTCAGTGACTGCACCTGTAAAGCCTTTCAATATCAGGAAGGTACAGGAACATGCTATCCAAAAGCTTATCTTTTCAGTGGAAGAACTTACCCAACACAGGATGTAAGAACTATATATCTCAAGCTTCCAATAAGGGTGAGTGTTTCAGATGTTGTTATTCCCCATTCCGCTGTGTTTGGTTCTGTGCTACATCATCTGGACTGTGATCAGATGAACAAAAGCATCAGAGAACCGTTTCCAGATGTACACAAGACCGGTGGAGGAGGATCAAAGTGGTTTTACTTCTATGGGTTCATAGCTGCATTTTTTGTCGTTGAAGTTTCCTTTATTTCGTTTGCATGGTTCTTTGTTTTGAGAAGAGAGCTTAGGCCATCAGAATTATGGGCAGCTGAGGAAGGTTACAAAGTAATGACTAGTAATTTTCGAAGGTATAGTTACAGAGAACTTGTTAAGGCAACGGGAAAATTTAAAGTTGAGCTAGGAAAGGGAGGCTCAGGGACTGTATACAAAGGTGCCCTTGAAGATGATAGGCAAGTGGCTGTGAAGAAGCTGGAAAATGTAAAGCAAGGCAAGGAAGAGTTTCAAGCTGAGCTAAGTGTGATTGGGAGGATCAATCACATGAATCTTGTGAGGATGTGGGGCTTTTGTTCAGAAGGATCTCATAGGTTGTTGGTTTCTGAATATGTTGAGAATGGATCACTGGCTAACATTTTGTTCAATGACAAAAACACCATCTTGTTGGACTGGAAGGGGCGGTTTAATATCACGTTAGGTGTTGCAAAAGGGTTAGCCTACCTTCACCATGAGTGCTTAGAGTGGGTCATCCATTGTGATGTGAAACCTGAGAACATACTGTTAGATGAAAATTTGGAGCCTAAGATCACTGACTTTGGGTTGGCAAAGTTACTAAACAGAGGTGAGTCAAACCAGAACGTTTCCCATGTAAGAGGAACATTAGGTTACATTGCTCCTGAATGGGTATCCGGTCTCCCCATCACAGCAAAAGTTGATGTATACAGCTACGGAGTTGTGCTCCTTGAGCTTTTATCAGGCACCAGAGTTTCAGAGTTGGTTGAAGGTTCAGAGGAGGTTCATAATATGCTTAGGAAGCTTGTCAAGATGCTTTATGAAAAACTGGAAGGGGAGGAAACATCGTGGATTGATGAGCTTGTGGATTCGAAATTGGGCCGGCCATTCAACTATGTGCAAGCAAGAACACTAATCAAATTGGCAGTGTCCTGCTTGGAGGAAGACAGAAGCAAGAGACCAACCATGGAATATATAGTCAAGACCCTCATGGAAGCTGATGATTGATTGTGTATTTCTTGCTTGGTCGGAGATAGAAGCAATAGACCAACTCCATACGAGCTGATCAGGCTGATAATAAGTTGTGTATAGACAATGTTTCCGGCTTTTACACTAAAATAAATTACCTGTACAGAGTATTTTTGGTTTGTCAGTTGAAGATGTAATATGTATTAGAGGTCAGTGATCAACATGGAACCAGGGGCAAAACTAGTACCGCCATGGATGTAGCCATGTAGGTGTGTTTTCTTATCTGAATAGCTGCTATTCACTCTCACAATTGTGAAAAGTGTCGTGTTCCTCAAACTAGTTTGAAGTTGCATTTCTCCTTTGGTGAATGCTGATGAGTAGTAGTCTGTTACCAGCACAGACTTGTACCAGTAATTTCAGTTTCCTTTAAGACAGATACTACTAGTGTCTCAGTTCGATGACTTTGCTGTTACAGGTGTTGGTCCTAAAACGCTGATCTGCTCCTGACAAATGTTAGAAATCGAATACAGTATGCTGATCTGCCAGCATATTGGGTCCATTGTCCTGTCCTTGTAAACATGGAAGAAGGTAAATGTTCTTACCATAGATGGAGACAAGGAGGAAAACTGGTTGCCGCCGCCTCCTCCTGCTGCTGCTGCGGCGGCGGCGGCGGCGGCGGCATGTAGTTGGTGCTCGACGAAAGTGCATCCGGCGTCCGTCAGGCTGACACGGTACCTTTGCTTCGCTCGCCATCCCCAGCCGCGTCCTCTGCGGCTGCGCCTGAGGAGCCCCGTTGCCCCCGCATCACCCATTCGCACTCCACTGCCCCGCCGCCATCCCTAGTCGGGGCTTCTTCACCTCTCCACTCCCCAGATCCGGGCGGCCGCTTGCCAGTTGCCAATGCCACGGCCGCAGCCACCGTGGGTGACACGACGGCGTCCGGCGATGAGGGGGTCGGAGTCGGAGGGCGCGCGGAGGGTGGACCGTGGAGACCCCACCGACCAGAGTGTGCACTTGTGGGTCCATCCTGTCAGTGTGGCTTGTTTGCTTGGTGCTTTGCCGCCTGGCCCAGGCAGCGAGCCCAGGCGTCCGATTTTGGTGGCTGCCTGCCAGGCTGCATCCAAACAAGCCCGCAGAAACCCCAGCGGCCCAGCCCAATATAACAAACTGCTCCGCGGCTGGTCGTCCTCCGTGTAAACTCCTCACCACCGACCACGGAGCGGCGCTCCCGTTGCTTTCGAGCCCCCCGTGCCGGTTTTTTTTTTACATTTTTACCACTGTAACGTCACTCGCTCGTTTAGCACTCTTAAAAGAGCTCCTACATATTTAGCACTACTGTAGCTGCAGCTCTTACACTTTTACCACTTTAGCTGATGTGGCACACCACGACGATCTGACACGATGGCGCTGAGTCAGCAAACTCATGGGAAATGTCCTCGCTGCCCCCTGATCTCCTCATCTCTTCTCTCTCCGACAACTGGGTCCCGCAGCTCCTTTCACTACCAGGTAGGCCCCATTCGTTAGCTTCATCTTCCACCTCTGGAAGGGACACACGAGCTGCGCCCTGGTGCGCACGGACGCCAACATCCCTGGCCGAAGCGCGTGAGCTCGTCGGCCCCGCCGTGCCAAGCATCCCGTGCGTTGCGCCAGACGTCTTCTCCGACACGCCAGCCCCGGGGCCCCTGCTCCTCGCCGCAGCCGCCGTCTCGGCCACCATGATGGGGCGCGGGGGCGCGATGCGGACGCCGGCCAGCGCCGCGACGGCGAGCAGCTGCGTGGCGGACAGCACGAGCGCGGCAGAGGCAAAAACGAGGGGCATCAGACTCGAACTCGAGATCCGCCTCCTCGGCCATCTCTTTGGGAAGCAGCCGCCGTTGGATCTCGTCGCGGCTGTGGGCATGGTGGTGGTGGTGCTCGTGGTTTGCGCCGCCGCCGCAGCTGCGCTCGGTCCCGTGGCCGTGGTCGTGCGGAGGCTCGCCGTGGTTGTGGAAAGGGCAGGAGGAGTTTGAGGGGCCGGCGGCGGGGGGCGGGCCGATAGGAGCAGCAGGAGGGCGCGCGAGGCTGCGGCGGCGCATTGCAGGGGCTCGCAGAGGTGCTCGAGGAGGCCCGCGGTCGGGATCCGTAGGCGCCGGGACGGCCTCGCCGGCGAGCTCGCGGGGGTGCCGCACATGAGGGGCGGCGCCAGCGAGGAGCTCAAAGCCGGCGGCGAGGAGAGAGCAGGCCCTTGTGGCTAGGCGCCGCGGGGAGCAGAGCCATCGTCATGTTCGTGGGAAGGGTGTCGGGGTGGTAGACGAAGCTGACGAGTGGGGGCCACCTGTCAGTGAGAAAAGCTGTGGGACCCAGCTGTCAGAGAGGGACAAGAGAGGAGGAGATCAGGGGCAGCGAGGACATTTCGCATGAGCTTGCTGACTCAGCGCCACCGTGTTAGGTTGTCATGGCGTGCCACGCCAGCCAAAATGGTAAAAATATAAGAGCTGCAGCTACAGGAGGGCTAAATATTAGGAGTTCTTTTAAAGTGCTAAATGAGCGAGCGACCGTAAAAAAAAAACCGTGCCGCCGTGTGCGTGCGTCCAGCCTCCGACACCCCTCCTGCAGTCCTGCTCTGCTCGTCGCCTACTCGCCTCCCCTCCTCGGCTCCACCTACACCCACCACCACCACCAAGAACCCCCGCAAGATTCGCTCGCCCGGGCGGGCCGCCATGGTCACATCGGCGGCGCCGGAGCTGCCGCCGCGGTACTACGCGGCGGCGCGCTCCGGCCACCGCTCCTCCTCCTCCCCCGCGGCGTCCTGCGCCGTGGCCCTCCTCTTCCTCCTCCTGGCCGCCGGCGGCGCCGCGGCCGCGCTGTTCCTGCTCTACCGCCCCCGCGCACCGGCCATCGCCGTCACCGCCGTGCAGCTGCCCGCCTTCGCCGCCGCCAATGGCACCGTCGCCTTCACCTTCCAGCAGCTCGCCTCCGTGCGCAACCCCAACCGCGCCCCGCTCGCGCACTACGACAGCTCCCTCCGCGTCGCCTGCGCCGGCGCCGAGCTCGCCTCCATGTACATCCCCGCCGGCCGGATCGACGGCGGCCGCACGCAGTACATGGCCACCAGCTTCAACGTCCCCGCCTTCGCCGTCCCGGGCCCCGCCGCCGCGCAGCCGGCCACCATCTCCGTCCCCGCCTCCGGGCCGTCCCCGCACGTCACGGCCGCGCTGGTGGAGCAGCAGCCGCCGGTGATGGAGGTGGACTCGCTGCTGGTGGTCAAGGGCAAGGTAACCGTGCTCAAGGTCTTCACCCACCACGTCGAGGCCGCCAAGGTCTGCCGCATCGGCGTCTCGCCCGCCGACGGCCGCGTGCTCGGATTCCGGTGCTGACACTACTGCTCGGCGGCCAGCCAAGATCTGACAGACAATCTCATCAGCCTGTTTCGTTGGTAGTACTCTTTGTCTCAGTATCAAATTAGCTTCTTTGGATTCGGTCCAGTCAGTGAAATTGTAGCATAAGCTCGGCCGATTTGTAAATTAGATTAATCCCTTTGGTTCTGAAGATCTGTAGTTCTTTTTTCAGTTTACCATGGTTACTAGATTTGTGTTGTATGCTTGATGTTGTAGATTATCACTGATAGATTGTTAGGTGCTCAGAGTCCAGACCAAACAAAGAGTTTGTTCTTGAGATGGATGTTCCAATTAGACCAATTCACAATTGATCCCTTGTGTCAAGAAAACAAGGTCAGGCAATATTAGTAGTGTTATGAATTTCATCGTGCATCCTTTTTTATTGGATCTGGATTCTTTCTAAATCTGAGGAACCTTGTTCATCCTAGAAATGATTCCAGCTAGAAAACTCTGCAAGTGCAAATGAAATGTCACTGTGAATGTTCGCATCTTGCAAGTTGAAACACACTGAAAAATGCAGTTCTGATGCCCTTAACTTGCAAGTTGAGATGCCTCTTGCAAACTGCAGTTTAGATGTCCTTGCAAAATGCGAGTTGTTGATGCTATCTTGGTGGCGATTGAAGGGGGCATATTCTGCAGCTCACCAACTCAAGTTGCTGTTGTACGACGCATAATTGGTGGACATGCCAGTGGATGATCCATCGCGGTAGCTGTTGTAATCTCCGGAGTTTGGTGAGCATGGTGATTAGATTATGATGATGGTTAGCGGATCAGGACGGCACTGGTTTACTTCTCACTGGCTGACGTGAACTGTGAAGCATGCATGTGCTGCCGACGTTTCTGGTTTCTCCCGGCTGTGGTTGTTTTGTTTGTAACCTGCTCGACGTTCTCAAAATGGAAAATTAAAAATTCCAGTTAAAAAAAAACTGCCTGACACTGACACACTGACCACATGAACCTACCATGTTCTCACGGCAGACCTCCCATGCTGTATAGCAGCCAGATTATACTTTCTGCATACATCTAAAATAAAGCTATTATACCAGTATCAAAAGAACCTAGGATTCAACTCTGCTCAGAACCGAAGCAATATACATGAATCTTCAGTCACATTCAACCACTGTCGTGAATCGATGACATTTCCAGGAAAATTCTCGTCGATGGGTAACGTTTTCAGCGACTGTAACAATGACTGTCTTTATCGCGAAGACCATATCGCGAAGACCATGAAATAAGAACCTGACATCACATCAGTCAAAATTCAAAGGCTGCGATGTTAGATTGATCAGTGATCACACAAGCGCACATGCCGCTTGGTGTTTCTAGTGCCAAATTATTCGCTGGGGTCCGTGGGCCTATTTGAACCCCACCACGTGACACGAAGCAAGAGTTGGCCCACGCCATTTGTCATCTCATTATTTTTACCGAGACATCTTGTAAGTACGGTATATGTTAAGTTCACATCTTGTAAGTGACATGCATGTAAAGATTACGACAGGTTCATCTGAAAAGAAAAAAAAACAGAGTTACCACGGCTAGAAATAATTGCATTAGGCGAAAGGGCATGTAGTGTAGTGGTTACAAAAACCTCGTTAGCACATGAGGTTTTGGATTCGACTCTCCATGGGAGCAAATATTTTTAGATTTAACGGTATTGTGCATTCAATGGTTACGTGTGAGTGTCAAAGTTATACTGTGTGATCTTAAAAAAATTGCATTAGGCCAAAATCATGGCAACTTGCTTGTGCCAATTACTGGCGTGTTCTAGAGTTGTTGCCACGTTTTTCATTTCCTGGTAGTAATTGTTTATGTTACCACATAGTTAGCGCGCGCGCACTCTATTATTGTGGACATAGGATCATTATTACCGAGATATATTTACCAACAAAATTATATACATAATTTTTTTTGTCATTTTATAGCCAACCCAGGAGTCAAACCTTAGACCTGAATGCAATACCTTTTTTGCAACACGCCAAAGCTACTAGTATATTTGTGCAAAGAGTGTAAATAATACTATTCTCTCTCTAATGTGTGAAACAAATAAGGTTATTAATATGTAAATACTATCATGAAAATATGTCATAAAGTTATGAAACAAACAAGCCTCTGTATAGAAGATGATGGGCAATAATAGTCCTATGCCCGTCTGCATCCTGTGACATCCAACTGGTCATATGCAGTGTCGGTACCTCTGGACTAGGGTACCCTCTCTTACTGTGTCAATACTCGCATAATTATCCGTAGCTACGCCCTAAGGAGCTGAGCAGTCGGACCCATGGGATCCGACTCCATCCCACCGGACCAACGGTCCCGGACCCGCTTCCCGCTTGGGGACGGGTCCGGTGTCACTATGTGTCCCAGAGGTGTTACTGTGTCTAGGCGAGAGCCTCGTAGTTATCCTTGACTACGCGCTGACGACCTGAGCAGCCGGACCCCCGCGGTCCGGAGCCTTTCTCACCCGGTCAGCGGCCCCAGACCTATTCCTTGCTAGGGAAGGGTCCGGTGACGCCGCGTGTCCCGGAGAAGGGAGCGCTCAGCCAAAACAGCCGGGGCCCCGGACCTCCCACGGGGTCCTGGACCCCATATACTATCTGGACCCCTCAGCGGGGAGGGAACAGACACCCCGCCTGGGGCAGGTCCGGAGCTGCCACGTGTCCGCAGGCGCAGGCACGTGCGCGGCTGCGAAGCTTCCTCGGGAAGACTCGCCCACCTACCGCATTCAATACGGGAGACGTAAGTGCGCTCTGCCACAGCAGAGCCCGAGACGACTTTTGCCAGACTGCATTATTGATCACGCGTTACCAAGGCACACAGTGCAGCCGCATGCGCCGCCCATGCCATGCATGTCAGTCTGATACGCCAGTTGGACACGACGGCTCGCCTTCGCCTATCATGACGCCTACGCAGTAGACCCAACAGTCTACGCCGCAACCTACACTGTCTCAACGGGCGCCTCACCGATGAGACAAGTAAAGACCCCCTCGGTCAGAGAGTCTACAGTACGATGAAGCGTATCCGGGGAGAGATTCTCAACTACTGTAGCACCATTAATGTCTTTTTCGTGGTATACTATACATCCTCGTTGGGCCCACCTGTCGGGGTCCAACGCCTGTGTACGCATCTCCCTTGCGCTATAAAAAGAAGACGCTCATTAGAGAAGGACTAGGGTCAAAAAGGGACTTGGAGGCAGAGGATAGACTCATCCACAGACACAAGAGTAATACACCTCTCAGTGGACGTAGGGTATTACGCTTCGGCGGTCCGAACCACTCTAAATCCCCGAGTGTTCTTGTGTTTTTACTTCATGAGTAAATCTGACGAATCGCTTGCGCTTCCTCGAGTAACCACCCTCTGGGATTAGGTGGGTGCACTACACCACCCGCTTGTGGCCCTACTTCTGGAACCACGACATGCAGGATTGATTCCCTGATGGGAAAACAGTGTGCATGTTTCATGTCTGCCACCCACTCCTGCCACTGACAAACGAAGCTGCACCTACTCTACTCCCATACGTACAAGTATCTGTCTGTCTGTCGCCAAATGCAAGGGCTGTCCAATGTAGTACACTGCACCAGAATATCTCACACGCAGGAAGTGCTGTGTTTGACATGAAGTGCAGCGAGGCAGTGAGGTACAGAAGTAGCAGCAGCATACAGAACCCTGACCCAATTTGATGCATTGAGCTGCCTCCTTTTACTTTCCTGCTGGCTGCTGGGTGACATCGGCACATCGCAGACATTTTACATGTAGAATTGCCTTTGAAACTCTTGAATAATATCAGACACCTTCCATTCTGTAAATACATTTTAGTGGAAGAAATAGTGGTCAAAGCTTTGCTTTCTAGTTCGTAGACTGTATAGTCCTCCAAAGCATAGAGCATTTGTGATAAAAAAGGGAGCATACTTCCCGCTATATTTGATTGCGAGCGAAAGAGTTGCCATAACCATTCTAGGAATTTAATCTTGTTAAGAGTTGTCATCGATATGGCAAGATACTGTGAAATTTGTTCAGGCAAAGATTGGCGTAACTGTGCCTTCAGTTTTCTTCGCATTCATATACGTAATCTATCAAATGAACGTGATCATGGAGCTCTTAGTGCAAAACTCTGCTCAATACCTTCCTATGAAAATTCAAGAAATGAAACTCAGACGAGAAGAACGCAAGACAGACATTTATGGGCCAACTTGTATGATTTCTTGGATTTGTTATACACAATTACTTTACAAGAACATTTTACATCCTAAAATTTCGCTTACGGTACAACATTGCAACAGCCACATACTATAATGAAAACACAACAACATGGCAATTTTGAAATAACAAGCCAGCCAAGTAGCACAATCTTTTCTCTCTCTTTTCAATCGTTTCCTTTGCTCAGCTGCAAAGGTTCGGAATGCAGGCTCCGTCCGGGTTGGTTTGCTCTTTCCAGATCCGGCCAGTCACCCTCAGCTTCAGCTCTTTCCTATCACCGCCCGAGAAGAACAGTGCCATGTTCCTCTGGATGATGAGGCCGTCATGGCTGTCCCGAACCTTGCGGTGGCTATCACGGATACTCCTTGGAGTGCCTTCCCATACCATTTTCCTACCGTTACCACCAACCTCTAGGCTGTATGTATAGTTCCTTGCTTCATTCTCATCCCCCATAAATCGGAGGAAAGCCATATAAACTGGAGCCATTCCGAGCTGGAAAGCTTCAAAGTGCAGGCAGAAGTACTGCCCAAAACAATGGAATACCTAACCAAAAAAGAAACATTGAACAAGTCATATCAATTTAGAATACACATCTACACCTTAGTCCTTAATCAAAGAACAGAAACAAAATAAAAAACAGAGATGGAATAAATCAGTAGTTTAATACTTACTGTTAGCATCCATGTGGCATTTTCAACCTCTCGTGGGTTGGATTTGACGTATCTATGGTTGAATGTGCAGCCACTGTGCATGTCGACTTTGTGATCATCCCTCAAATGTGCAACAAGGAATGGAATATCACCAGATACAGCACATTCAGAGCCAGCATAAGGGCAATTATACGGCCTGAAGCTGCACTGTGCTTCATGCTTTATCTTGCTGTAGTACGGGAAGATCTCGGGGCAACCTAAAGAGCAGTACTTACAGGGAAGCTCTAGTGACTCCGCTACTTTTTCCAGTGCCAAGCATCTGATATCACCAAGCTCTTGTCTGCATGTAGGGCACCGGTTATGCACCCTGGCCTTGCACGTCGAACACAAAGTATGTCCATTTTGGCACTGTAAAAAAATCAAATACATGTCAAATATCAAATTACTATACTGAATGGGTGCATTTGATGAATGATATCTTTTAGCGACACAAAATAGAGCTGTTCTATTTCTGTATTATTTATGCATCTAGCTTCAGAAAATAACTGGAATGACTCTTCTGAACAAGTGCTTCCAGATTTCAGAGGATAACCAACATTCACCATAGAACAAGTGTGGATAGTCCTAACACAAACAGCACAGGTTAGAACACTGCTTGAAAAGGTGCCTACAGAGCACTTAATTGCCAACTAGTACACCCATGCAGCAATTAAGGACTAAGCAGTAGGTGACACCTCCCTGCTTGCCTACCTCATTGGAAATCACCCTGCAAAAGATAATCCAAACTTATCTGAGTAGGCAACTCTCTAACTAAACATTCAACTACTAAAATATACTATCTAAAATTGCATCTGCACAGCCTGCCAGCAGGCTTATATAAGTCCATCCAAGTGAAGATGATATAGTCAGACAACTACCCCTACATCTTAACGAAGGCATAGTATTTACCTAGGCTGACAACTGGCATAGCCAGAAAACTATTCCTGACAAAGACATAGTAATTCTAACAACTGACATAGCATGCCAAACTATACAGAGTTTATTTTCAGGCTCCTTGAAACTAGAACATACCTAGGCTGCCACTATATGCAAAACATAATACAAGTAAATGTATGTTGACAGATACAAAAGAAATGCTTTATGTTTCTCAACTATAAGTATCAATTCAATAGACTACATTTTGTGTGGGTCACTGAATCATGTTTTAAACAACTACGGTCAAGGAAATGCTCATGCAGTCATGCCACATTAGAGTAGAGGAGATTAGATGGACACATTCATTCCTATTCACTTCATCAAGGTTTTTTGTTTGGCCGAAATGGAGGCAACCCCACTGTTTCCTTACCATAAGAAAACCTGAAAGTACAAACTTCACCTAATTCTCATTCCACAAATTTCTATTTTCTTGTTCTGAATCACGAGTGTCAAAAATAGACTACTGAACCAAAATATAGTTTACTTTGTCAATAGACTTGAACACTTGCCCATACTGCAGGTCTTCAAATCAAATGTCCAAAAAGAATGTCAACCTAATGTTCAGACATATGTATACATCCCCAAACATGTCAGCTCATGTCCAAACAGAGCTCATATGTATGAATTATCGATTAGGTAATAAATCTAATTGCCTAACCCAAAAGTAAACAACACAGGGTTATGTATGCTCAGCCACACATACAGCAACAGTTATGCAGGCCCATTCATGACAACCACATGACAACACAGGGTTATGGAGGAATTACCTATCCCTTGTCTGAATTTACATTCTAGTGCTACGCATACTAAATAATGACTATGATCAGATGCAAGGAAGTTGTAGAGGTTGAAACATAAACTTATGTGCTGATGTCATATAAATTAAATTTAGCAAAATAATAGAGGGGAAATTGTATACTATATGGTTGACACCTATAACCTATTGTATCCTACTGCTTGTTTGACGTGTTTTTTCATGGTGGACCCTAGAAAGTTACGCTGCTATGTTGGATACAGGGGCTGGCGGGCTGCAGATTTTCATGTGTTTACTCAAAGTTGACATAGAGAGTACAGACTGAATAGGTCTAAATGGAAACAAGTAGGACTTAGCTGCCTTCAGCAAATCTTTTCAGTAGTCTCACATAAGAAGATGAATCCAGTGCACAACTTATGGACGATGAAACGAATGTCTCTGAAAACGTAGACTTGAAAGCAACTTCTCTCCCTCCCATTTAGCTCAGCTGTAATTTCTTCGTCACTAAACTCAATGGTGGAAAAAGCTAGAAAGAAAGGAAAAGTAGCTACAAATTTACAACAGCCAGTTCCGCAATAATAATAGCAGATCAGCTAACCAATCAATATGAACAAATAAAATTAAGGCTCAGCACATTAACGAGTGAGCCTTGTTAACAGAGCTCAAAGGTAAGGTCATCCCAGACCATATCAAGCATGATAAATGGATTATCATGACATTTGGGTTCTCGGAGAGGAGTGTACTGATGTTCTCTTCCAGTTCATTTTCCACTCCATCAAAATGTTCTCAACAATTCAGAAGGTCATAATCGAGATTATTTGTGTTGAGCAGTAGTATCACAATTCCATGGTAGGCTAGAAAAAACGACAGCATCTCAGTACATTTTCAATTACTAACAATAACAAGCAACGGCGGAGCCAAGGGGGGGCTACTGGTGCAAAAAATTGTTATTCCCCCCTCTTCTTTACAGTAAATATAATTAGACAAGCAGTTCTACAGCAAGCCTAATGTCCAGTAGCTCAAGTTGCACTTTCAATTAAAGTCCACCAGATTGCTTAAGAGGCAACAACTACATGCAAGCAAGAAGTAACGTTCTAAGAGCCTGTTTGGCATAGCTTCCTCACCGGCTTCACCACTGTCAAAGTGCCATTTTCAAAATGGTTTCATTACGGGGGTCATGAATAAGCTGTAAAACGGCTTTACCTACGTGATTGAAGCAAAAAACTGTAGCTTATGCGGCTACCGTGATCCCAAGCGAATGAAGCCGTTTTAGCAAACGTTTTTTTAAAATAGCTTCAGCTTAACTTCATAAAAAAACTGCAGCCAGAGCTATTTCAATAGGAGCCATCGCGAAGGGCAATTCTAGGCATGCTGTGTGCAGAGGAAGGGACACCACCACGCGCCGGCGTCGTCGCCATAGCGGCCATGGCTATCGGCTCGCCTTCCCTTGGTCTTCCAGCCCCCTTAGAATTTTTGCTGGCTCCGCCACTGATAACAGGGCAGGAAGAGACCGAGAAGCAGCAAATAAGCATCTCGACATTTTGTTTCCCACCATTCTAAAGTATTTGCAGCTAGGGAAAACAACAAATGCAATGTTTGTATCCTCGAAAAGTCCAAATAGACCCGTTCGGCAAGGAGATAATCCGTGTAACAAAACGAGTCCAACCTAGATCCAAAGTGTCACACACGGTTCCTTTTTCAAATCTAACGAAAGTGACCAAATCGTCTGACAAGGAAGTGTCGGGAAGCCACAATTCGCAGATGGTTTTACAATTGACTAATCCAAACGCGCCTAATTACGCCTCTTAATGGCAATTAATTCGCAGCTAAATGACCCGGTCTTTCAGGGAGAAAAAATCCCCAATTCGACGCACGGCGAATCCAGCAAGAATGGGCCAAATTGATTCGACGCGTCCGTCGAGATCTCGGCTTCCCCCACCGAGATCCCCAAATCCGCACGCAGCCCCATCTGAATCCGAAGAAGCCGGAGCGAGGCACCCACCTGATGGATGGGCGGGAACATGGAGTTGGTGCAGACAGGGCACTCCAGCAGCTCGTGCACGCTGGTCGCCGGCGGGCCCCCGCCCGCTCCTGCCGCGGCCGCTGCCCCCGCCGCAGCCGCGGCAGCAGCAGCAGCCGCCGCCGCCGCCGCGCCGGCCCCGGCATTCACCTTGGGGAACGCGCGGCCGGCCCCGGCGGAGGGCAGGTGGGCGGGGTGGAGCGGGAGGCCGAGGTGGGCGTGGTGGCCGTGGTGCGGGTGGGTGTCGACGTCGTCCACGTCCATGGCGGCGTCCGGGAGGGAGAGACACTCCACGCTGTCCATGTCCATGGCCGCGCCGCGCCCTGCGGGTGCCGTGCGCGCACCGGCGCTGGGATTCCGGGGGGGCGCCGCGCTGCGGCTGAGGTGGGGTTGGATTCGTTTTGGGGGTTGCGCTGGGTTGGGTTGGCTGGGGACGACGACGACGCGGTGCGGTGCGGTGGCCGCGGGGGGGGGGGGGGGGGGGGGGGGGGGCTCTCGCCTCTCGTCACGCCGTTTGTTTGGCTTTGGCCTGGACACCGAGGAGAGCGACGACGCCGTCTTCTCCTGGGACGGAAAAGGGAATGGGAATGGTTCTAGAAAACCCGGGAATGGGAATGAGGAGATAGGAATGGGGCGCAGCGAATGCGATGTATAGGAATGTAATTCCTATTTCAAAAATGTAATAAAATAAATTAGAATGTTTAGGAAAATTTTGATAAAATAAACTAGAATGTTTAGGAGAAATGAACCAGAACCACGTGCGACCATGGTTAATTAGTTGATTCAGAAATGCCATCGATACTTGCCACCCTTAGTGTTGTTATTAGAGAGTATCGTGAGTACGGTGATCAAATCGTTCATCATCATTTTTTATCTTACTAGTTCACAACTTTCTCACCATCCTAGAGTTTCTCTCCCCTCCAAACTTTCTAGGAGGCAAGGCCTCAAGGGTAAACACAATCCATTAAAATTTAAAAGTCAAGAGACTCGATACTTATGTTTTTCAGTCATGGTTCTTTGGTTGTATGTTATACCTTTTATTTCGGAAACGTATGGAGAGTGTATGTTGATGTACTAACTACTTTGTGGGCTACCATCTCGCCTCCCTACTTCCCTTCTTCTCTGGCATGTAATGATACCGTGATTCCTTCCGTTGGATCTAAAATGGAAATGGGACTAAGACACTTCGATAAACAGTCTTTCAACTTCTTTGGTTTGTAGGAGTTAAACGTGTTATGTGTGATTAGTTATCAAGGTTATATGTGTTTATATATTGGCAATCACAATACAAACCATACCATTGTTAGATCTCCTATTAGCGATTATTCAAATGCAAAGGTGTTGATGTTCACAGAGAACCTATCAGCAAAGGCAAGGGTCTCTTCTAATTAAATTTTAAATATAACGATTTTGATACGATAGTAACCTGTTAACAATGACAACACCACTTGTTTAGTAAAATTTCTAGTATAACATATGAAGCTAATGAGAAGAAACAACATGAAAAAAGTAGGTTATGGTGCAATGAATTCGATCTAGTTAGTAATATATAGTCATTTACTTCTGCTTATTTCTAAATTAAATTTCTAGTGAGAGGATTGTTTCAATTTCACTTGCAGTGACAAGATCATAGTTCAACCAGCTTCTTGCACATTAAAATAATTTTAAACATGTTTGCTATTTTGCTCCTTCATTGAAGGAAGAAGATTTCATCCATGACCAAATAAATGTTAGTAAAATAAAATAACAACTAGACATAAGAAAGACAAAACGAGGAATCATAATACTTGTGTACTCAATTTGATGACTAAATCACAACAAAACAACTAAGTGTACCTCCAACATGATTTTTTTTTTATAGAACTAGGGTAAGATAAAAAACTTGTGGCTTGATACAAATAACTAAGTGTACCTCCAATAAAAACTTCTCGTAAAATCTCTCTCCCCCCCTCTCCCTCCCTCCCTCCCTTACACGCGCATGTTCGCATCATTTCGTGCCCCTCCTCACTGCCACCTTCAACAATTACAACATATGCAACATCCCCCTCCCCCCCCCCCCCCCCCAAAAAAAAAAGCTCATAACTTGTATTATCTTGCATTTGGCGTGGTTGCAGAGTTATTCTCAAGAACTATATAGCTTGTCCTCTATGTAAAGATATTAATTATACATAGAACGGCAATTTAATAGTCTCTAGAGGCTTGATAATACAAAGACAAAATATATCATATTGGTAGCGGGAAATAACTAGCATAGTTGTTATATGATACACACTTTATTTGGTTCATATGAAACATAAACGCATGTACATACACTCACACGCAACACGCACACACCCATGCGCTTATTTAGCTTATTGCTGGAGGTGGAGAGCCATGATTTTCTTCCCTTAATTTCTTTTCTTCCCTCAATTGTCCTTAATTTCAAGAGTAGTTTTCACTTGTGCTGCCAGATCCTTGACTCCGTCCTCATCACTTGTTTCCTTCACGACACCCAAGATGCTATTATTGTTTACCTTTTTAGCAGTGCCAACGACATAAGGTGTATCCTCTTTTGGTGACCTTTTCTGGCTTCCGATTATGGTGTCATCCACCATGATATTCTCTTCGAACTTTAGAATGGCAGCATCCTCTGGAATTACAGAAGGTTGTCTTCTATGGCCTGAGCCAGACATAATCTTGCTACACTCGCAAACCTTCAAAGTCTTTTTTTTAGAAAAAAAAAGAGAGAAGAACCTAATGTCTGACTACCTTATAATTTTGTGAGGAGGGATCACATATTATTGTCTATTTATAGGGACATAGCTATGCCATAAATGGAGGCGTAAACACAATGTTCCAAATAAAAAGTTAGTGGAAGAGGATGACACATATTTGATGTGTCATCCAGTCATCAATACGTGTACCATTGCTTGCTTCATTTGGATAAGTAAACCAAATGAAATACGAAAGGCATGCGCGTATTTGACATATGCAATAAGTGTGTTGCGCGTACACTTTAAGACATGAATTTATGTGATAAAGGATGTTTACAAGGGGAAGCAAAGGTGAAGAATCCAACGAAGGGATAAATATATGACGTGCCAATACCTTTATACTTAAAGCGATCTTGATCCATAAATAAAAGCATCAACACATCTACAAGAAAATGTTAGTGATAGCGTATCATTGGTGATGTGCAAGTTACCAATGTTGGGTTCTTTTGGATAGACATAGATGCGCGGTAATATGCCGAGTGTTCCTTCATTTGGCATTAGAAATAAGTTCATCAGACACGTGAAGATACAAATTTACGAGATAAAGGTTGTTTGCAAAGGACACAAAGGTGAATGATGCAACAAAGAAATAAATATGTGGCATGCCATCTAGTGCACTCACCTCTTTTGTTTAATTGATTAGTGAGTAAAAAATAAATGTGTAGGAGTAGTTACGAAACAACCCGGTCCATTGCCTCGGCGCAAGTAGGCATTTTTGTGGAGCTAGAGCAATTGCGGATGGGCTCATGGATAAGAAGATTATATTCATGACAAGGGAGTAAATGTAAATGATTTGTTATTGATTGGGGGACAAGCAAAGAAAGCAAGGCTCCCAAATATCAGTAACCAACAATGAATTTTCTTAGGCCTCCTCCATCGGTTGCAGTCACCACGGTCGACTTATGGCTGGGACAGTAGCAGCAGCACCTCGGGTCGCGTGCGTGTGAGGGGGTGAGGGTTCTCGACTAGCGAGAACTGAAGCGCTAGCAAGAGGCATTCTGTATTTTTCATCGATTAAAAAACTGATTTAGCCGTCACCGGCCGTTGGAGGACGCCTTAGAAAGACTCGTAATTTTGTATTGGATCTTGAGGGAAGCAACCTATTCCCAATAATTCTTCACCCCAAAAGTTCGGAGACAAATAAATGCCATAGTCAATGAACAAAGCTACCGGAAGACCACCGCTCCAACACAAGACGGTTCCACACTCCACATCCATAGAGGACCGCACCAGATCTTCAGAATTCAGAACACAGGGGCCGATGCCAAATCATCACGAAGGCTCTATTTTCACGGTGATGCCATGGCGCGGCCTGCTGGCCCGGTGCTCCCTCCGTCGCTGCAGCACACACGCGGAACGGCGGTGATAGCGCCATGTCAGGCATCCTAGCCTCCAGAGAGTTCAAGAATCGGGAGAGGCGGAGAGCTCTCATTGGCCGGCCTTTTCGTCCTCATCAAACATGTTTTTTTTTCTCACGCCCATCAGCTTCCTCGAGCGCGCCGCGCTCGTCTACCCCGACCGCCCCGCCGCCGCCGCCGTATTCGCGCAGAACATTCCTGTGATCTGCGCGCTCAACTCCCGCCTCGACGCCGTGCCGGCGTCCGCACTCCGGCACCTTTGTTGCCCACGCGGTGCCTGCACTGCAAAGGAGGCGATCATGGCGCGCGGCGGCGGCACAGATGCTTATTACGGCAGCGACATCCTCGCCGCCGCGCCCGACATGGAGGAGACTTTGTTCGTTACAGGGTTACAGCCCGTGGTGTCCACCACCGTTATTGCCGCGCGTGCGACGCCTGTTTCTTCAACCTGCCTCCGCGTCTTCAGCACCCAGCAGAGGCCGGTCACCGCGCGCACGGCGAGGACTCCGGGAGGATCGGAACTTCGGAAGTGCAGGGGCTGAGGCTGCAACTGCAACCCTCTCTGGCGGGGCACGGGACCGAGTGGCACAGAGGCTCCGACCGCCGGCGTCCTTGCGGAGCTTTGTGCGCGCGCCATGTCTTCCACATGCCGTCCCGCCGCCGCCACCATGCCCAGCGCAGCGCCGATCCCTTCGTCGCCCACCTCGCCTCCAGGCTAGATATCACACCGGCGGTGGTCAGAAGCAAGATGGCGAGGCTCCCAAGTGCCTGTGAGGAAGAGGGTAGAAGCTAGGGACGGACTGACCGCTGCGCCGCCGGCGCGACATGGACGGGCAGGACACCCCAAGGGCGGACGGTATGTGAAATACCGTCCGGGGTCCGGATGCCTACTAGCCGTCGGATCCGTCCTATGCGGTTCAGATTGGAAGCATCTAAATCCTCTAGAGCGTCCGTCTTCCTCACCAGTCGCGCGCCGCGCGCGGCAGCCGCGCGCGGCAGCCGGTGGCCGCCTCAGGGGAGAAAGAGCGCCTTGCTCGCTTCGCCGGCGACGGAACGGCGGCGGCCAGTGGTGGCTCGAGCGCGATTGCATGCGTTCGTGGAAGTGCTCTGTATCTGCTCTGGTTTCAGGCGAGGCTTGTCGTGGTGCCGCGCTCAGTCACTGGGCGGCGGTGGACGCGCCGCCAGGACTGGCGCGGCGGCGTTCGAAAGCTGCTGGCGCTGGAATTGGCACGGCAGAAAAGGCCGCAATCACCGGACTCGGCGCGGTGCCAGCGAAGAGCATGTCCGGAACGCGCCGCGGCGGCGGTTCTCCTGCTCCTGCGAGGCGTCTGCTGGTCGTCCTTGTCAGGGTCGGAGCTCCAAAGGCACGCTGCTGTAGCAAGCATGTCGACATGTCCGGAGAGCAAGCGAGCTCGGCAGCTTATCAGAAATCTGCTGCAGGTTAATTCTCAATCTCAGGAGATCGATTTTGAACGAGGGAGAAACTAGAGAGACGTCAGCCAACTCAACTCATCATGTATTGACTCCGACTCCTGCTGTATTTGTACAGGTCCAGGGGGTGATCGATCGATTCGTGCTGTAACTAACTGCTGATGAGGCATCTCTAGTCAGCCGGATCACGCCTGAATAGCGGCACGCAGGCCGTTACAACGTACAGGTTGACCACGTATTTTGCTTACAGATTTGGTCATGCGTTATTGTGCAGTATCATGGTGAAGTTTTTTTCTTTTTTGAACCAAAGTATCATGGTGAAGATGAACCGGCCAAAACTCAATGTTGGGACCCCAAACTTACGATGTATCAATGCTTGCAAATTCTGTTGTCTCACAGAGCTGCTAATCAACAAAGCAATGTGCTTGGTAAAATGCAAGGCACTCTGACTCTGACCAGCGAAACAGAAATGACAGAGATGCATGTACGGTTTGTATCTTCAGAGACTGCGCAAATGTTAGTCAGATTTGAATAAACGAAACTTGAGGTCGGTTTCGCAATAGCAAGACAAGAGTCACTGGAATCATGGTTACCGTCATCTCTGCCACGATGATCTAGCTAGCTAGGTTTCCAGTCTGAAGTTCTGAACTCATTGTTCGTTCGTTCGTTCGTTCAAGAATTTAGCACTGCTACGATGCGTAGCAAAGCTCAATCATAGCAAGACTATAGCCATATTGAATTGTTCAGTCGCTGAACTGACGATTGGATTGGGCGATTTGCCTCTGATGGTCTCTGTCCAGCAATCCACTTCAGAGTTACATGTGTTTCTCTTCTTCGCAGGCTGCGTCCAACCAACGCGATTCGGCGGGGGTGACGATTGACGAAACAGCAGCGCAGCGAGGGCCGAGGGAGCGCCCCAGCTCCACGGGAGGGCCAAGGACGGAGAAGAAAGACGAACAGGGTACGGCGGGGCGCGGGACCGAGTGGCACAGAGGCTCCGACCGCCGGCGTCCTTGCGGAGCTCGCCATGTCTTCCACATGCCGTCCCACCACGCCCAGTTCCCTCCGTCGCCCGCTTCGCCCCCGGGCTAGACCGGCGGTGGTCATAAGCAAGATGGCGAGCGGCTCCAGGTGCCTTTGAGCAAGAGGGTACAAGCTAGGGACGGACTCGGTGCTGCGCCGCCGGCGCGACATGGACGGGCAGGACGACGCCAAGGGCGGACGGTATCTGAAATACCGTCCGGGGTGGACGGTGTTTCAAATACCGTCCACCCCTGGGTGCCTACAGACCGTCGGATCCGTCCTGTGCGGTTCAGATTGAAAGCATCTAAATCCTCTAGAGCGTCCGTCTTCCCCACCAGTCGTGCTGAGCAGCCGGTGGCCGCGGACCAGCGGTGGTCCGGTGGCTCACGAGAAGCAGCTACTTGCTCACTTCGCCGGCGGCGGAGGACACCGGTGGCTGGAGCGCTATCGGACGTGACCGCGGAAGTGCTGCGTCTGCTCTGGCTTCCGGCGAGGTTTGTGCTGGTGCCGCGAGCAATGGACGCGCCGCCTGGGCTGGTGGCGATCAGAAGCTCCTAGCGATAGAATTGGCGCGGCAGGCAATGCCGCAATCACTGAACTCCTCGCGGCACCGGAGACGAGCATTCCCGGAACGCGTTCCGGCGGCAGCGGCGCTTCTGCGAGGTGTCTAGCTAGTCGTCCTTGTCAGAGTCGGAACTCCGAAGAGATGGAGCCATGGAGGGTGTGACCGACGGCACGCTTCTGCAGAAAGCTTGATGCGAAGGCAGCCTGTCGGAGATCATGCGGCCACGGCGCACGGCGTGTAGCGGACATGGAGGGTGAGGCCGGGAATAGGAATCAGGATTCAGACAAACCGCATCGTCTAGAGGGTGCAGCTTGCGGAGGCGACCGGTGCAGCGTGTGTTCCTCTTCTTCGCAGGATGCGTCCAACCAACCCGATGCGGCGGGGGTGACGATTGACGAAGCAGCGCAGCTAGC
This sequence comes from Panicum virgatum, assembly GCF_016808335.1. Classification (NCBI taxonomy): domain Eukaryota; kingdom Viridiplantae; phylum Streptophyta; class Magnoliopsida; order Poales; family Poaceae; genus Panicum; species Panicum virgatum. The sequence goes on along the minus strand of NC_053138.1, from coordinate 5,614,210 downwards.
GAGGGCCGAGGGAGCGCCCTAGCTCCAAGGACGGAGAAGAAGACGAAGCGGCAGGCACGGTCCCACTAGTCAGCAAGAGCAGCTGTGGGCGGTGATGTTGGCTCCGGTTGGGCCTCGGCCTGTTGGGCTTGATCGGGCGGCAATCTAGCAGAGCATGAGATTTACGGAAAAACTATACATCTTCCAGAAGATTTTTTCCTATATACCATCCGGTGTTTGAGATCCGTGCAATGTTTATCTAACGATCAGGATTACTCTAAGTACATAGTAGTGGACCCCCTCCCCCTGCGCTGCGCACAGCACGTGGTGGTAGGGGTGGTAAAGGGCCCAACATTTTGAACTAGAAAATTTAAGGACCAGACTCTAAAAGGATCGGGCTCTAATCTTATATAATTTTGAACTAAAAAATTTAAAGGCCTTGTTGGGCTGTGAAGATGCTACTAGGGTCATGACCCATTACCACCCCTACGTGGTGGACACCAATCGCTTGAGGAGCGGGGAAGTCGGATGGAGATAGAAGCAAATTCAAAACTTTAAATGACCTTTTCTCATAAATGATGTACTCAATTTAAAATCCGTTTGCACAGTTGTATTGATTAGAATTAATGCAACAAAATGCGATCCAATATGTTATTTTCAATTTGTCTTATTAATGTTTCAACATTTTAATATACCAGTCAAACATTTTTTACATATTATTTCAACATTTGCAATGTGCTATTTAAACATATTTTTAGTAAATGTTGATTATTTTTTCCGCATTGTTGAGTTCAGTTTTCTAAATTGTTGAACCAATTTGGTAAAAATGTTGAATACTATATTATATGAGTTCTCGTAGAGAAATACAAGGAATATAAAAATAATAGCACTGAGTAGCTCACGAGGACAGACGCCTGCAATGATGGGCGCTTAGCTTTGTGCCTTGGTATGACCATGTCCTTGCTATTGAAGTGGGCCGGCTGTATGCTACAGATACACGTATATGGGCTCTGTGATGGGCCGTGCGATACATGGCTTATTGATCTTCCGGAAGCTGTATAGGGTCCCTCTGAGATTTAGGCCTAAAAAAAAAACTTAGAATGTCTGAGTTAGTGCTAAAGTGGACGGATGGGAAGATCCAGCAAGCTGTGCAGTACATGACGTGACATAATAATTTGGTTGAAGTGTGAAGAGAATTTCTACTTTTATGGTTAAGAAACCGTAACAGACAAGCCGTTCAATATGAGCTCTTATATTTGCAGTGGTGTCTCTTGTATTGAGAGGGCCACTCACTGCGCAATGCTCTGATCAAGTGCAAAAGCAAAGAGAATCTCGGTAAAGGAATCGAGAGAAGTCCAAAATCAGTCCGTTTGTCAACCAACCCAAAAGAGCCTAATCTGCGCATTTTCGAGAGTTTGACAGTCCTGTAGAACGCCTTAAAATCTATCAGTTGGAGACCAAAATTCCAGGGCAGCAAGCAGGTTTGTGCATCTCGTTCCCCTTTCCATAGAAAAGCTCTCCTCAGCTTGTCAAGATGTCAACTGCTTCTATGGACCGTTTTTTTGCCCATTTTATACAGGTCGTAAAGTTTGCTGGAATAGCTGACATAACTGTATCCACATTTTACACATGTCATAAAGTTTGCAGGCATTTCAGCATTTTTAAGCACCATCTTAGATAATGTAATTTAAGGGTGTGTAATATAATAAGTTTACTTTTTACTTCTTTGTTTCTTTGTCTCAGCTGATGTACGCCGCCTGATGAGAAAGTTGCTAATCCGCATGTGCACTATCTGGGACAACAGAAATTGTCCGCTGTGGTCGTCCCAACCCACCTCTTTCGCCGCGCGAACGTCTAATAATCTTGGATGGAAAAAAGTATTTTAGCCAAAGGAAACAATTACCATTGCGTGAATTTCACACAACCATTTACCAGCTCATTTTTTGCTGTGCATTTTAGCATCTTATTATAAGAGGTGTAAGTTACCATGATAATTACTACAGTAGTGGGCTGGCCAGAATCTGCTGACATTAATTTCTCTTATTTTTGTGTTTGAGGGATGACTTTCTGGAATTGAGCTCGCGGAATCTCCGGAATCTTTGACGAGACCGAGCGGCCTGACGAGACTGACCTCGCGCCGGATCCACCACCCCACCCCATAAAACCGCGCGGCGCCCACCTGCGTTCCACACTAGATCAGTCAAGAGCCGCGACGCGTTCTTCGCACCGACCGATCGAGCAGCGGCACGCGCCGAGCCCAGCACGGCGATCGTCACCGTCGACGCCTCCTCCCGGCGAAGAAGAAGAAGGCGGAAGCGGGGATGGGGACGCCGTCGCCGCCGGACGTGATGGGTCAGCACGCGGAGACGGCCAGGGAGAGGAGGCAGGAGGAGAAGCTCAGGAACCTCGACGACTGGCTGCCCATCACGTCGTCGCGCACGGTCAAGTGGTACTACTCGGCCTTCCACAACGTCACGGCCATGGTCGGCGCCGGCGTGCTCGGCCTCCCGTTCGCCATGTCGCAGCTCGGATGGTATGTAGGCGACGAACCCTGTACCTGATGGCGATGGCGCCTTTAACTTTTAATTTCTTCTTCGATCTGCTGTTCATCGCCATGTCCGATGAGAATGACGTTGGTTGATGATCGATGCAGGGGTCTCGGCACGGTGGTGATCGTGATGTCGTTCGTGATCACCCTCTACACCCTGTGGCAGATGGTGGAGATGCACGAGATGGTCCCCGGCAAGCGGTTCGACCGGTACCACGAGCTCGGGCAGCACGCGTTCGGGCAGCGGCTGGGGCTCTGGATCATCGTGCCGCAGCAGCTCATCGTCGAGGTCGGCACCGACATCGTCTACATGGTCACCGGCGGGCAGTGCCTGCGCAAGTTCCACGACCTCGTCTGCCATGGCCGCTGCCGGGACATCCGCCTCACCTTCTGGATCATCATCTTCGGCTCCGTCCACTTCCCGCTCTCCCAGTTCCCCAACTTCAACTCCATCTCCGCCGTCTCCGCCGCCGCCGCCGTCATGTCGCTCACCTACTCCATGATCGCCTTCTTCGCGTCGGCGGCGAAGGGCGCCCACGCCGCAGACTACGGGCTCCGCGCGTCCACCGCGACGGGGCGCGCGTTCGGCGTGCTCAACGCGCTGGGCGCCGTGGCGTTCGCGTACGCCGGCCACAACGTGGTGCTGGAGATCCAGGCCACCATCCCGTCCACGCCGGAGACGCCGTCCAAGCGGCCCATGTGGCGCGGCGTCGTGGTGGCCTACGCCATCGTCGCGCTCTGCTACTTCTGCGTCGCCTTCGGCGGGTACTACGCCTTCGGCAACTCGGTGGAGCCCAACGTGCTCATCTCCCTCGAGAGGCCGCGCTGGCTCATCGCCGCCGCCAACCTCATGGTCGTCGTCCACGTCGTCGGCAGCTACCAGGTCTACGCCATGCCGGTGTTCGACATGATCGAGACCTTGCTCGTCAAGAAGCACAAGTTCACCCCGGGGATGCGCCTGCGACTGATCGCCCGCTCCGCCTATGTCGGTCAGTCATCCTTCTTGATTAATTATGCATTCTCGAACGAACACCACCTGGCACCTGATCGATCGATTTCACTGAAGAATTTCTATCATAACACCACTTGACTTGATTATATATGCAGCGGCGACGATGTTCGTCGGCATGATCTTCCCCTTCTTCGACGGCCTTCTCGGCTTCTTCGGCGGCTTCGGATTTGCTCCCACCACATACTACGTAGGACCGACCCCGAGCTTCATTTCATTCACTGATTTTCCACTGAATGCATGGTTGGTTTACTGATCGATCTGGTTTCATGATGGATGAATGCGCGGATACCTTGCATCATCTGGCTCATGCTGCGCAAGCCCAAGAAGTACGGCCTCTCATGGACCATCAACATTGTAAGTTTTAATTGTGCCAGTGGTGCTGTGAAATTCGAGTCACAGATCTGCCCATGTTCTTACTGTTCTGATTCGCTGTGTTCTTGTTTGACTTACCAGATCTGCATCGTGATAGGAGTGGTGCTGACGCTCATCTCCCCCATCGGAGGCCTGCGGCAGATCATCCTTGACGCCAAGAGCTTCAAGCTCTACTCTTAAACATCCAGGATGATCTCTAAAGAGATGAGATGGGAAAAAGGCTGTTCTTTACGAGGGCAGGCTGTTTTTTCCCTTCTCGTTTTCTTTTTCTTCTATCAGTATATCGCTATTGTGGCACCATCTATGTATCTGAAACAGAGTTATTATTATATCCAAATTATCATCATGAAAATATTCTATTTTGTCGACGCTCGATTACGTTGTGGATTTGTCTCTTTTTCAACTTAAGTAATTAACCTCTTTCATAGGACCACGTTAAGCTGCAACGCATGGTGCTCAAGCCAAAGCATGTGACTGGCTCCTTTTCTGACGTTTCTTGTTTCTATCACTTTCCATCATTTCTTTGCCATTCATGCGCCCAAACTAACATCTTATATCAACTGAGATTACAAGAAACAAAGCTGTCTGTAACAATCCGATTTTCAAATTCAAATCAAAATTACGAATTCACCAAAGATTAAGGAAGTTTAGCCAAATTGGAGCTTACATGTAGACCCCACATGTCATGCTCTCACCTCCCTTCTACCTGTTCCTCCCGGTGACGCACGGTTCGCAGTAATGGCGCCGACGCCTCCCGAAGCCGTTGCGTGGCCGTCGAGGAACGTCGCCGCGTGCCCGGCCGTCGGTGGCGTCGCCAAGTCGACCACGCCCCTCTCCCGAGCTCGCCACCTGCCTCACTTCTCTCTGCGCCTCGCCTCGCTCTCCTTCTCCTTCCTCTGCTCACCATGGATGGCGTCTGAGCAGTTCGTGCTCGTCGGCCAAATCCGCGAGCTCCGCTCTGCGGATTTCAAATCCACCGCAACCAAAGCTCGACAACCTTCCTAGCTTCCTCCTCGACCCCTCCTTCGCGAGCCTCATCGACCAAATCGCCGGGAACCGAAGCTTTTCCGGCCGCCAGCCATTAAAGCCGCCCGAGCTCCACTCCGCCGTCGAACTCCTACCTCCGGTCCCCGTTCTCTTCGCCCAGCAGCTCAAATCGACCTTAGGTGAGCCACTGGTGCTCATGCTCTCCACGTTCCTTCGCGTTCGCGATGTTTCCACGCTCGTTCTTGACCATGCCGCCGCCGGCCGAACTGTGCCACCGCCGCCGTACGCCGCAGGCTCCGCTAGCGCCGCCCTTCCGCCCCGTTTGCGCCCGCACCGAGGTCGCCCAGCCGCGCTGGTGCTTCCCCTGCGCCACCCCGCCGCCGCCTGGCCCGCCGCCGCCGGCCCGAGCCGCGCCGCCGCCGCCTCTGCGTAGCGCCGCCGCTAGGGTCCGCCGGCGCCGACCGCCACGCCGCTTGGCTGCACGCGCGTGGGTCCCACGGCGCTGCTGCTGGTGCGCCGCCGCGCGGGGACGCCGCCGGCCGCCGCCGCCGGGGGCCCCTGGCCTGCGCTTGGCGCGCCGCCGCATGCCGCGCCGTGCGTGGCCGAGCAGGGGAAGAAGCCCCTCCCACTGACCAGTGGGGCCCGCTGGTCAGTGGGGTAAGGGGGGGATCTCTTTTATTTTTGTGTTAATTTCGGCTGTAGCTTGTAAATTCCATATAAATTCAAGGAAAAATTAGAAAAATATGAAATAAATTTTGTTGGATTTGTTAGAGTAAGATCTATGGAGGAAAAATATCCACAGTGGCAAAATGACCTTTTTACCCCTGCAAGAATTTAGATTGTGTTTAGTCATGCTTAATTAGTTTCTATAGATTTGTTAATCTAAAAATTATGAAATTTTTGCAGTAACTTACTTTAAACATGAGTGATCCACCATAAAATTTTCATACTCATAGGACCTAGTTTAGTACATGAATATAAAATGTAACCAAACTTAATTATGTGTATAGGAGTAATAATATTTTTACATATAGATTTTTATACAAAGTATAAGAGGCAAATAATAATGTCTTTGCTAGTCATATTTTATTTTATGGTAAATCCTTCTCTAATTGATAATTTGGCTTCTAATTGTTACTAACACTTAGGGTTAAAGTTAATTATCACCATACATGCGTCATTCTATGTAAATTGTTAATTTGTTTAATGTTTATCTTCTAGTGGCAAAGTCATGTTAGCATTTACTCATTGTCTCATATGCATGACATTTACTCATTATCTCATATGCATACATATAGAATCCGCGACCGAGGAAGTCGTGTACGAGGTGATCGCAGAGCCGCAGGAACAGACGGAGCCAGCCCCGCAGGCGTTTCGTGACGACCCGGCCCAAGGCCCAGTGGACCCTAGCTCTGAGCAGCAGCCCGCAGGCAAGCCCCGGTGCATGTCCTAGTATTTTAAAATTATGACATCCATATATGTTGCTATTACTTATGCATTACGTTTTAGGAGTTGATTTAAAACCTAGTTGCATGATCCATAGTTCCTTGAGTTGTACTAGTATGTATAGGGCGATAGAAACGCTATGCTTAATAAGTATCGATAGAAGTCGAGTGACTGCTTCTCACTCGCGAGATATAGGATGTTTAGAAGACGAGTAATTTCCAGTTACTCGCGAGGTATAAGTTATATGTATAGTTATGTTACAGTATCTGAGTTATTGAAAGTGATATGGAATTGTGAGACCGGGCGGGGAGTGATGATGTTTAGGTATGGCAGCAGGACAGGGTTCCTGGTTGTCTTAGCCCCGCCTGTGTCGATCAAGGACCGGTCGTTGTGGCAGTGCTGATCGGGGATTGAACTGTACTAACCGCATGCCGGGAGTAGGAGGTAGTCGAAACCGGTAAGCCTAGTACTGCCTTGTTTCGAAAGTACAGGACTCCAACTCACCTCCTGGGGTAGTCGAGTAGTCGCGGAGAAATGGGGTTGCATATGTTTATTTTTGGTGGTCTCACGTTGAGCTCGGCTGACCATATGATGGTGGGGCGGTCCTGTAGTTCGAGACGGGGAGGGGAATGGTTGGTTTGTATTGTCCGACGGGGCAAATACGTGCCGTGTTGGTTAGGTCCACCTTGCAAGGTTAAATCGGATCGATCCGCCGTACGTCGCATCTCGGATATGAGCACCTTGATCACGGCACCACATCGTAGTGATGCTATATGGATGTTAAGTGATGATTAGTAGAGTCTACCAGGAATTATTACTCCATGTTGTTATGATTGCTTAGCAGGTGCAAATAATAGTTAATGATTTATGGATATAGAATTTGGAGCTAAAAGAGGGAAAATAAGGACTCATTTCTGAAGCTTTTTCTGCAAAAGTAACCAACAGCCAAAAGCTTTGCATGTCTAGTTATGTGGGCTAAGTTATACCCACTGGTCGGGTAAGCCTTGCGGAGTATTAGTATACTCAGGGTTGTGGCTCAAACTATTTCAGGTCAAGATGAGATAGACTTCTGCCCTTGTTGTGCTAAGTTCATCCAGCTGGGCGCGGATGGTTGGGAGGTGGCCGGACCAGATGCTTAGTCAATGCTAGTTTCCAAATCACACACCCGTGGGCTGAGTGTGTGATTCGATACGGCACTTCGTGTATTATAGACGTCAGGTTTCTATATTGGACTTGTTTTAAAATAAAGTTGCTCTTGTATATTACATATGTAATTAAACCAGGTCTGTAGAACTTAGTGTACTCTACTCAGTATTGTAATCGTATTTATATGTACTCGTCATATTTGTACTGCCTGTGCTCACCTTCGCGTGGGACTACTGGTGTTTGTTTCGATCGGAATGTCGGTTTCGAAAGGACTGTCAAGTTAAACCGTTAAGCCAAATGTGCCTGATGTGTTCAAATGATGGCCATTTAGCTTAATTTGAGTTTTAATTTGACGGTTCTGTCACAGCTGGTATCAGAGCCGAAATACACCAGGGGTGGTATGGATGTGACTATTTTCTAGATTTTTAAAAGTGAAAACTAATTTCTGGGGTATGAGGAAAATCGTTTCAGTCACGCTTTACGATTAAATCCGTACTAAGCCCTATATAGTACTTGGTTATTTATAAATTGGTGGCAATATTTATATTCACTGACTTCCAGCACATTTCTTTCTGTTAAACCTTAATTTCTTGCACAACCCTTACTTAATATTGTAACGACGCACCTACGCTGAGGTAAGCAAGGTGAGCAATTCTTGGTAGTCTTTAGAATAGCCCACGTGTTTCATACGTGCGCGGGTCCCGTATGATGAGCATACGAGGAGGTGATAAGGCTCCATTCAAATGAGCCTGTCGCTATCTGCCGCCTGATATGGAGCGCGGACTTCCCACCGTGTGATTGCAATCACGGCCATCTCGTAAGGCAATGTTACGAGATGTAAATCTGTCATGCGATTGGTTATGACCGTGTACCTTGGGACACGTTTACCCTTGGGTGTCCCGTAAGGCGATTTGTACGGGAAGTGAATACGTTGCCTCGGTAACGTATGCAGCGCTGTCCATGCAGCGTGGAACGCATGGGCGCCATCTCTATAGTGGATGGTGATGTATGTGTGAATATGTGGGCAACTGCATATGCGTTACCCATGTGGCGTAGGACACATGGGGGCCGTTCGTGTGTGCTGGCAAGAAGGGTCCAGTCGTGGATATATGCATATATCTGTATATCATGTGATTTCTGCAGGTACACTAACAAACGAACGCGTAAGTTAAGGCGTGTAGAAATCGATTATATAATTGAGAGCGTATGTTGCCACCAAAAGACCACGTATAATGCCCTATTATTGTCGGCAATTTTTGTTGGAAGGGTGACGTAGGACGATCATGCATAATATCATTCATTGCATTATAAGAGTGGGTTAACGAGTTATACAAAAGTGGTAGAGTATTTTGATAGCCACTCGCTTGCAAAAGTGGTGAATTTTTGGACGTATAGTACCGCAAAGATTGGTGATTTTGAGAGTCAGATGGAGCCTATGTTGTATTCACTAGTTGGTGCAAAAATGGTTGTACCTCTCTCATGCATGATCCAGTTGTTCTTGTTACAATTGTGGGGCATAAAAGTGGTGATACAAATATTGAGTTATTTAATCGCTGTTCTAGATTCAGTATTTTTCATGAATTGAATATTAGTTGCTATCATGATTATTTAATTTAATCAGATATTGGAACTAATCGATTCATGATTAATTGCAGAATGCCGAACACCGATAATGACTCCTCTGCGCCCAATGGTGCTAATGCGCTGCCACCGCCTCCCAATTTGGTTGAGGCAATCGCGGCCATGTTGACTGGGCGCGATGAACAGACGGAACTGCTCCGTCAGCTCGTTCATCAGGGTGCTGCACCGCGGCATGGAAATCATAATCATCACCAGCCGCCTGTCCCTGGGTATCAGGAGTTCTTGGGTACTCAGCCACCGCTTTTCCATAAGGCGGATGAGCCACTGGAAGCTGACAGTTGGCTCCGGACCATTGAGTCCAAGTTCACTGTATACCAGTATAATGACAATGACAAGGCATCATTTGCAGCTCAACAACTCAGAGGTCCTGCACGTACGTGGTGGGATAATCACGTAGCTATGTTCCCTGCTGGCACTCGGTTTTCTTGGGATGAGTTCAAGGAAGCTTTCAGAGCACATCATATCCCTGCAGGGGTGATTCGCAGGAAGCTCAATGAGTTCTTGGCTCTGAAACAAGGCAATAATAATGTGACACAATATGCTCAAGCTTTTAACACCTTGTCTCAATATGCTGGGTATCATGTGGAAACAGATGAAAAGAAACAAGCGTGCTTCAGGCAGGGGCTTAGCAGCAAGCTCCAGGAACGCTTGATTATGTTCAAATTCAACACCTTTAGTGAGCTGGTCAATGGGGCTATCACTCAAGAGGACGCCCGTATAGCTCACCAGGCAGAGAAAAAGAGGAAGGCACCAATGGGGGGATCTTCTAGTCAGGCTAATCAGAGGTTTCGTCTGATTCAGGCCGGACCCCCTCGTGCACCTTATCAGCATCGGCCGGTGTACCGACCAATACAATATCAGACCACATATCGGCCTCCGCAACAGCAGTCAAGTTATAGGCCAACACAGTACCAGTCGGGATATAGACCACCTCAGTACCCACAACCTCAAGAGGTAGCCAGATCTCCGGTGCCTCAGCAAAATATGCAGAAGACGTGGGTGCAGCCACAGGCTGTACGCCCTAATCTTCCTCCCTGTTTCAACTGTGGTCAAGTTGGTCATTTTGCACGCGAATGCCCTATGCCACCTAAACAAGTTCAGGGTTCTAATCAGCACAATCAGAAGCCGAAAGTGGCTCATTTCAAGCCAGGACGCATGCACAATACCACACTAGAGGATGTTTCTGAGGGAGCTCAAGTGATGGCGGGTACGTTTTCAGTTCATAATCACCCTGTTACCATATTATTTGATTCGGGTGCATCACACACATTTATTAGTAAAGAGTGTGCTATGAAACTTGGGTTGGAGATAGAAAGCATGGCAATATCACACAATATTCAATCACCTGGGGGGCAAATAATTACCAATCAAGTTGCCAGACGAGTGCCTCTACAGCTGCAAGGAAAATATTTTACCACGTCTCTTATAGTTCTCCCAACCCAAAAAGTTGATATTATATTGGGTATGAACTGGATGGGAGATCACGGGGTTCTTTTAGACACTACTTCACAATATGTGCATATTGATTCCCCTCTGTATGGTTCTATGACTTTGAATCTGGTGGACCATATACCTTCGACATCCACAGTGAATCAGGTTGAGGCCAAAAGTCTGGCTGAAATACCAGTGGTGTGTGAATACCCGGATGTTTTTCCGGATGACTTACCAGGCATGCCCCCTGACCGTAAGATAGAGTTTGCCATTGAATTGCAACCGGGAACGGCACCAATTGCTAGAAGACCTTATCGTATGCCACCCAATGAGTTAGCAGAACTAAAGAAGCAATTGCAGGAGTTGCTTGATAAGGGTTATATCCGTCCTAGCACTTCACCTTGGGGCTGTCCAGCGCTCTTTGTTAAGAAGAAAGATCAAAGCCTCAGGTTGTGCGTGGACTATCGGCCTTTGAATGCTGTCACTATCAAAGACAAATATCCACTCCCCCGAATTGATATTTTGTTTGATCAGTTAGTCGGGGCCAAGGTATTCTCCAAAATTGATCTTCGATCGGGCTATCATCAAATTAAAATTAGGCTCGAAGATATCCCAAAGACGGCTTTCTCCACACGATATGGGCTTTATGAATATCTCGTTATGTCATTTGGATTGACGAATGCCCCGGCTCATTTCATGTATCTCATGAACTCGGTGTTTATGCCTGAGTTGGATAAGTTTGTCGTGGTTTTCATCGACGACATTCTTATATATTCCAAAAATGAAGAAGAACATGCTGAGCATCTTCGCATTGTTCTCCAGCGTCTTCGGGAACACAAGTTGTATGCCAAATTCACCAAGTGTGAGTTTTGGCTAAAGGAGGTTCCATTCCTGGGTCATGTTATATCAGAAGATGGAATCTCTGTTGACCCTAGTAAAATCCAAGATGTTTTGAATTGGGAAGCACCTACATCTGTTCCAGAAATTCGGAGTTTTCTTGGGCTAGCAGGATATTACCGGCGGTTTGTTCCGGATTTTTCAAAAATTGCTAAGCCCATGACTGAGTTGCTCAAGAAAGGGGTGAAATTTAATTGGAATGATAAATGTGATCAGGCTTTTCTGACCCTGAGGAAACTTTTGACATCTGCTCCTGTTTTAGCCCAACCTGATATTACTCGACCCTTTGATGTATATTGTGATGCATCAGGTATGAGTTTAGGTTGTGTCCTCATGCAAGACCGTCGAGTAATTGCTTATGCTTCCAGAGCACTCCGGCGACATGAGGAAAATTATGCCACTCATGATTTAGAACTAGCAGCAGTGGTTCATGCTTTGAAGATCTGGCGTCATTATCTTCTGGGCAATCCTGTTCACATATATACAGATCATAAAAGTCTCAAGTATATCTTCACCCAGAATGAACTAAATCTACGCCAAAGGCGATGGTTGGAATTGATTAAGGATTATGATTTGGAGATTCACTATCACCCGGGTAAGGCCAATGTGGTAGCAGATGCTTTAAGCCGCAAGGCTCAGTGCAACTGCCTGTCTATTGTGCCTTTCAATGAGACCCTTTGTTATGAACTGGAAAAATTAAACTTGGGGATCATCACACACGGCAGTCTTGATAATTTGGTCCTTTCATCTACTCTTCGAGATCGGATTATTTCTGCCCAACAACATAATGTCGGGATGGAAAAGATTCGCCAAAGACTTGCGGAAAATGACCCGGGGGTGAATTGTTTTCATTTAGATGAGGCTGGAATTCTATGGTTCAAGGATCGTTTGGTGGTACCTAAAGATTTAGAGCTCCGAAAATAAATCTTTGATGAAGCTCATCTCTCTAGGTATTCTATCCACCCGGGCAGTAATAAAATGTATCAAGATTTGAAGCAGCGATTTTGGTGGACAAGAATGAAACGGGAAATTGCCAAATATGTGTCTGAGTGTGACATTTGTAAAAGAGTTAAAGCGAGCCACTTGAGATCAGCTGGTCTTCTTCAACCGCTGACTATTCCATCAGGAAAATGGGAAGATATTAGTATGGATTTCATTGTTGGACTTCCCAAGACTTCTAAAGGATATGATTCTATTTGGGTTATTGTGGACCGTCTGACTAAGTCAGCTCATTTCCTTCCCGTGAAAACCATCTGTAGGGCACAACATTATGCTGAGCTGTATCTCAGTCGTATCCTGAGTTTGCATGGAGTACCCAAGACTATCATTTCTGACCGTGGTACCCAATTCGTTGCACGTTTTTGGGAACACTTCCATGCAGCCCTTGGTACTCAACTCATTCGCAGTTCGGCTTATCATCCTCAGACCGATGGTCAGACGGAAAGAATAAATCAGATTCTCGAAGATATGCTTAGAGCCTGTGCACTCACCTATAGTCATAAATGGGATGAGTGTCTACCTTTAGCTGAATTCTCCTATAACAACAGCTATCAGGAAAGCATCAAAATGGCTCCTTTTGAGGCATTATATGGACGAAGGTGTAGAACTCCATTGAATTGGTCAGAAGCCGGTGAAAGAAATGTATTCGGCCCTGATATGGTCGGTGAGGCAGAAGAACAAGTCCGGGTTATACAGGAGAACTTGAAAATAGCCCAATCCCGACAGAAAAGCTATGCGGACAAGAAACGTCAACCGGTCTCGTTCCAAGTGGGAGATCATGTCTATTTACGGGTATCTCCAATGAGAGGAGTCCAACGGTTTGGTGTGAAGGGAAAGCTCGCCCCTCGCTATGTTGGGCCTTTTCCTATCATTGAGCGATGTGGGCCGGTAGCATATCGTCTGGAACTTCCTGCCCAATTATCCGCAGTTCATAATATATTTCATGTCTCCCAGCTCAGGAAATGCCTCCGTGTTCCAAACAAGATAATGGACGTAGAGAAATTACAAGTGGAGCCCGATCTTGTCTATCCAGAGCATCCGGTGAAAATTGTTGATCACAAGACTCGGGTCACTCGAAATCAAACTAGCAATTTCTATAAGGTACAGTGGAGTAATCACTCAGAGCGAGAAGCTACTTGGGAAACGGAGGAATTTGTTCAATCCAAATGTCCTGAGTTGCTTCAATTATACCAAGGTATATGATTTTCCGACTTCCTTTCAATTCGCCACTTTTCTCCTAAATCTCGGGACGAGATTTCTTTTAGGGGGAAGGATTGTAACAATCCGATTTTCAAATTCAAATCAAAATTACGAATTCACCAAAGATTAAGGAAGTTTAGCCAAATTGGAGCTTACATGTAGACCCCACATGTCATGCTCTCACCTCCCTTCTACCTGTTCCTCCCGGTGACACACGGTTCGCAGTAATGGCGCCGACGCCTCCCGAAGCCGTTGCGTGGCCGTCGAGGAACGTCGCCGCGTGCCCGGCCGTCGGTGGCGTCGCCAAGTCGACCACGCCCCTCTCCCGAGCTCGCCACCTGCCTCACTTCTCTCTGCGCCTCGCCTCGCTCTCCTTCTCCTTCCTCTGCTCACCATGGATGGCGTCTGAGCAGTTCGTGCTCGTCGGCCAAATCCGCGAGCTCCGCTCTGCGGATTTCAAATCCACCGCAACCAAAGCTCGACAACCTTCCTAGCTTCCTCCTCGACCCCTCCTTCGCGAGCCTCATCGACCAAATCGCCGGGAACCGAAGCTTTTCCGGCCGCCAGCCATTAAAGCCGCCCGAGCTCCACTCCGCCGTCGAACTCCTACCTCCGGTCCCCGTTCTCTTCGCCCAGCAGCTCAAATCGACCTTAGGTGAGCCACTGGTGCTCATGCTCTCCACGTTCCTTCGCGTTCGCGATGTTTCCACGCTCGTTCTTGACCATGCCGCCGCCGGCCGAACTGTGCCACCGCCGCCGTACGCCGCAGGCTCCGCTAGCGCCGCCCTTCCGCCCCGTTTGCGCCCGCACCGAGGTCGCCCAGCCGCGCTGGTGCTTCCCCCGCGCCACCCCGCCGCCGCCTGGCCCGCCGCCGCCGGCCCGAGCCGCGCCGCCGCCGCCTCTGCGTAGCGCCGCCGCTAGGGTCCGCCGGCGCCGACCGCCACGCCGCTTGGCTGCACGCGCGTGGGTCCCACGGCGCTGCTGCTGGTGCGCCGCCGCGCGGGGACGCCGCCGGCCGCCGCCGCCGGGGGCCCCTGGCCTGCGCTTGGCGCGCCGCCGCATGCCGCGCCGTGCGTGGCCGAGCAGGGGAAGAAGCCCCTCCCACTGACCAGTGGGGCCCGCTGGTCAGTGGGGTAAGGGGGGGGATCTCTTTTATTTTTGTGTTAATTTCGGCTGTAGCTTGTAAATTCCATATAAATTCAAGGAAAAATTAGAAAAATATGAAATAAATTTTGTTGGATTTGTTAGAGTAAGATCTATGGAGGAAAAATATCCACAGTGGCAAAATGACCTTTTTACCCCTGCAAGAATTTAGATTGTGTTTAGTCATGCTTAATTAGTTTCTATAGATTTGTTAATCTAAAAATTATGAAATTTTTGCAGTAACTTACTTTAAACATGAGTGATCCACCATAAAATTTTCATACTCATAGGACCTAGTTTAGTACATGAATATAAAATGTAACCAAACTTAATTATGTGTATAGGAGTAATAATATTTTTACATATAGATTTTTATACAAAGTATAAGAGGCAAATAATAATGTCTTTGCTAGTCATATTTTATTTTATGGTAAATCCTTCTCTAATTGATAATTTGGCTTCTAATTGTTACTAACACTTAGGGTTAAAGTTAATTATCACCATACATGCGTCATTCTATGTAAATTGTTAATTTGTTTAATGTTTATCTTCTAGTGGCAAAGTCATGTTAGCATTTACTCATTGTCTCATATGCATGACATTTACTCATTATCTCATATGCATACATATAGAATCCGCGACCGAGGAAGTCGTGTACGAGGTGATCGCAGAGCCGCAGGAACAGACGGAGCCAGCCCCGCAGGCGTTTCGTGACGACCCGGCCCAAGGCCCAGTGGACCCTAGCTCTGAGCAGCAGCCCGCAGGCAAGCCCCGGTGCATGTCCTAGTATTTTAAAATTATGACATCCATATATGTTGCTATTACTTATGCATTACGTTTTAGGAGTTGATTTAAAACCTAGTTGCATGATCCATAGTTCCTTGAGTTGTACTAGTATGTATAGGGCGATAGAAACGCTATGCTTAATAAGTATCGATAGAAGTCGAGTGACTGCTTCTCACTCGCGAGATATAGGATGTTTAGAAGACGAGTAATTTCCAGTTACTCGCGAGGTATAAGTTATATGTATAGTTATGTTACAGTATCTGAGTTATTGAAAGTGATATGGAATTGTGAGACCGGGCGGGGAGTGATGATGTTTAGGTATGGCAGCAGGACAGGGTTCCTGGTTGTCTTAGCCCCGCCTGTGTCGATCAAGGACCGGTCGTTGTGGCAGTGCTGATCGGGGATTGAACTGTACTAACCGCATGCCGGGAGTAGGAGGTAGTCGAAACCGGTAAGCCTAGTACTGCCTTGTTTCGAAAGTACAGGACTCCAACTCACCTCCTGGGGTAGTCGAGTAGTCGCGGAGAAATGGGGTTGCATATGTTTATTTTTGGTGGTCTCACGTTGAGCTCGGCTGACCATATGATGGTGGGGCGGTCCTGTAGTTCGAGACGGGGAGGGGAATGGTTGGTTTGTATTGTCCGACGGGGCAAATACGTGCCGTGTTGGTTAGGTCCACCTTGCAAGGTTAAATCGGATCGATCCGCCGTACGTCGCATCTCGGATATGAGCACCTTGATCACGGCACCACATCGTAGTGATGCTATATGGATGTTAAGTGATGATTAGTAGAGTCTACCAGGAATTATTACTCCATGTTGTTATGATTGCTTAGCAGGTGCAAATAATAGTTAATGATTTATGGATATAGAATTTGGAGCTAAAAGAGGGAAAATAAGGACTCATTTCTGAAGCTTTTTCTGCAAAAGTAACCAACAGCCAAAAGCTTTGCATGTCTAGTTATGTGGGCTAAGTTATACCCACTGGTCGGGTAAGCCTTGCGGAGTATTAGTATACTCAGGGTTGTGGCTCAAACTATTTCAGGTCAAGATGAGATAGACTTCTGCCCTTGTTGTGCTAAGTTCATCCAGCTGGGCGCGGATGGTTGGGAGGTGGCCGGACCAGATGCTTAGTCAATGCTAGTTTCCAAATCACACACCCGTGGGCTGAGTGTGTGATTCGATACGGCACTTCGTGTATTATAGACGTCAGGTTTCTATATTGGACTTGTTTTAAAATAAAGTTGCTCTTGTATATTACATATGTAATTAAACCAGGTCTGTAGAACTTAGTGTACTCTACTCAGTATTGTAATCGTATTTATATGTACTCGTCATATTTGTACTGCCTGTGCTCACCTTCGCGTGGGACTACTGGTGTTTGTTTCGATCGGAATGTCGGTTTCGAAAGGACTGTCAAGTTAAACCGTTAAGCCAAATGTGCCTGATGTGTTCAAATGATGGCCATTTAGCTTAATTTGAGTTTTAATTTGGCGGTTCTGTCACACTGTCCTCACCGATACAGTATCTGCGTGGCTGCATGATATTGCCTTATCTTTACATGCATAGGGGTTAGGCACGGTAATTAGCGCCACGTTATCACTAACTTTGGATCACTGAACTGGTTTTTCCTCCTCTATCTGTTCAGTCGAACTGATCTGAACCTAAATCTATCTAGGGGCGAGTCTCAGTATCAGTCACCTAATACATGTCTTGTACATCCATTTCTAGTCAGGCTGTCATCTCAATAAAGTTCAGGCTCGTGGCGGGCGATTTCAACCTCACAAGGAATGCTGACGAGAATAGCAACGGCACCTTGCACCAGAACCTTGCCGAGCTGTTCAATGACACCATCCATGCCTTGGCACTGATCGAAATCCCTCTTCTTGATCGCTTATTTATGTGGTCAAACCACCGTGCTAAGCCCACTCTTGTGCGGCTTGATCGCGTTTTCTTTAATAATTCGATGAGCCTAGCCTTTCCCAACTCCTCCCTCTGCTCACTGCCAAAACCAACCTCCGATCATACCCCGCTCCTTCTGAATATTTCTACCACTATCCCAAAATCCAACGTTTTTCGCTTTGAAAATGCCTGGCTGAAACACCGTGACTTCCTCCCCACTGTGCTTCGGTCGGATGGTTTGTCCCAGGACGCGGCCGGCAGTTTAGCCCGATCGTTGAAAGCAGTCCGGTGCGCAGCAAAGGTATGGGCACGGGGTAAGCGCGCTCCTCCAGCTCTCATTCAAAATTGCAAGTTTGTGATCTACCTTTTTGACGTGCTCGAGGAAGAACGTTCTCTGTCTGCAGGGGAACGCACGCTGCGCCTCCAATGCCAAGACCGCCTGGCGCTTACATTGCGTGAGCGAGCTGCCTACTGGAAACAACGGGGCAAGCAACGTGCAGTCTGCGAAGGGGACGCAAATACACAGTTTTTCCACGCTCATGCAAGCCACCGCCTGCGCCAGAACCAGATCCGGGCTCTTGAGATCGACGGTGTGATGGTGTCCGCCCACGATGCCAAGACGAGTGTTCTAACAAACCATCTTAGGCAGCTTCTGGGTGTGGAGCAACAAGCAGTCTGGTCCTTCGATCTTGACCCGCTGTACGCAACTAAAGCTCATGTCAGTGCAGAGCCGCTGGTGGCGGAGTTTTCTGAGGTTGAAGCTCGAGCAGCAATCCGTGCAATGAACAAGAGCAGCTCACCCGGTCCGGATGGTTTTGGGCCAGGTTTCTACTGTGCAGCTTGGGCGATGGTTTCCACCTCAGTGATGGCCCTAGCGCATGCTTTCCATGGCGAAACAGCAGAGCTTGAGCGCCTCAACCGCTCATATGTGGTGATGCTCCCAAAACACAACGCAGCGGTGAAACTAGGTGATTACCGCCCAATCTGCCTCCAGAACTGCCCGTTGAAAATCATAGCTAAAATGCTCACCTCCCGCCTGCAAAATGAGATACCAAAGATCATTGATATGGATCAGACAGGGTTCATCAGAGGTCGCTCCATCTCAGAAAATTTCATATACGCCATGGAACTGGTGCAATGTTGCAACAAACGGAAGCTCGCGACACTTGTTCTAAAACTGGATTTTGCCAAGGCCTTCGACTCAGTAAATTGGGGCAGCTTACACAAGATCATGGCGGTAAGAGGTTTCCCCCCGCTCTGGTGTCGCTGGATTGCCAGTTTCCTCACCACATCCAAGTCCGCGGTACTGGTCAATGGCACGCCTGGTCCCTGGTTCAGTTGCAAACGTGGGGTGCGGCAGGGTGATCCCCTCTCTCCGTACCTGTTCTTGATTATGGCTGACGTTCTCCAGCAGATGGTGAAGAGTTGCTCAGAGATCAAACACCCCGCTGATGACAACTTACCGTGTCCCGTCCTGCAATACGCGGACGACACACTGATTGTCCTTCGAGCGGACACCGGTAGTGCGCGGAAGCTGAAAGAAATCCTTGACTCCTTCTCGGCAGCAACAGGGCTCAAGATCAATTACAACAAGAGCACCATTGTGCCTATGCACACCTCTGCTCGTCATGTGACAAGGCTGACCAACATACTGGAGTGCCAAGAAGGTTCCTTCCCTCAAACCTATCTTGGGCTGCCGCTTTCTTGTGACAAGCTGCGACTCAGTGCATTCACTCCGCTGATTTGCAAGTCTGATCGTTACCTGGCGGGATGGCAATGCACTCTCCTGAACCCAATGGGGCGTACAGTACTGGTAAACAGTGTCCTGGACAGCCAACTTATCTACGCCATGTCCTCCCTGCTACTACCCCAGGGTACACTGGATGCCCTGGACAAAAGACGTCGTGCATTCCTCTGGGCGGGGGACGACCACGTTTCTGGTGCGCAATGCCTGGTTGCTTGGGAGCTGGCGTGTCAGCCAAAGGAATTGGGTGGTCTTGGTATCAAAGATCTTGCAGCCCAGAACAAGTGTCTGCTACTGAAACTTCTCCACCGCCTGCACAACCCCGGGGGATCGGCGTGGGCATGCTGGGTGCGCAGCAAAATCGATATGATATCGATGCATGGGGACATAGCCGGAGCGCACTGGCGCGACCTTGAGGAGCTGCTGCCTATGTACCGTGCAGTAACCGTGAGCAAAGTGGAGAACGGGGAGACAACCAGCTTCTGGCAGGATAAATGGCTGTCTCAGGGCCGACTCATGAACAAATTCCCGCTCCTATACAGCCATGCTACCACAACGGAGGCCTCGGTGGCTGAGGTGCACCGCAATGGGATCGAGCCTTTCCTGGCATCACGATTTTCTGCCGGTGCCAGGGAAGAACTGGCTGCAGTCAAGGCGATCCTCGAACACCTTGAGCTGACTGACGCCGACGACCAGCATTTCTCGCCGCTTTCAGAGATGAAGACCCAACTGAAAACAGGGCCTATCTACCGGCTAACCATGCTTGCGCCCGGAGCACCAGAATGCACTTTTGCAGATTTTGTGTGGAGGAACAAGGCACCACCACGGGTACAGTTCTTTGGATGGCTACTGGTGCTGCAACGCCTCAACTGCCGTGCTAACCTGAAGCACAAGCACATACTGGAAGAAGCTTCATGCGAGCTATGCAAGAGTGGAGATGAGGACTGCGATCATCTCTTCCTGACATGTTCCTTTGCAGCTCAGGCTTGGAGCAAACTAGGCGTGGATACTCAAGGGTGCGCCGTGCAGGAAGTCTGGAAGGTGCCGCGCCCAGCAACAATCCCGGCCAAGCACTACGACAGCTTTCTTCTGCTAGTATGCTGGAACCTGTGGAAGCACCGCAACGAGGTGGTGTTCAGCAGCCTCCCCCCTTCGCATGAGAGACTCTGGTGTGCCTGCAAAACTGATGCTCGAGAATGGAGCTATAGGTGGAAGTCAGCAGACTACGCAGTGAACGAAGCCTGGTGTTTTCTCTTTTTGAATATGTAATCCTTTTCCAGTTTTTTGGCCCCCTGTTTTTCCCTAAATTTGCTGAAGACAAAGTGTAAAACTTTTGTCTTGCAAAAAGCCCGTTAATCAAAATTCAGGTGGGGGATGCTCCCCCCCGTGACCATCAAAAAAAAAAAAGTTCAGGCTGACCAATGGTCCGCTGCAGTTCCCGTCAAAAAATTCCTAGTCAGGTGGCGCAAGGGGCAGGGGGTGAGAAATCCAGGGTTATCCTTCAGGATCCTCTCCTAATTAACACTCTTATTTGCTGCTGCTGCTGCTGCTAATTCAGGGT
Source organism: Panicum virgatum (assembly GCF_016808335.1). NCBI lineage: Eukaryota > Viridiplantae > Streptophyta > Magnoliopsida > Poales > Poaceae > Panicum > Panicum virgatum. The sequence continues at coordinate 5,593,417 of NC_053138.1, read as the reverse complement.
GGGGAGGGGTGAATTCGGTTTCTATATATAATAAATAACTTGATGAGATTACCAAATTGGTTCCATGGTCTAGCGGTTAGGACATTGGACTCTGAATCCAGTAACCCGAGTTCAAATCTCGGTGGAACCTCATTTTTTGCTCCTTTTTGTTCTTTATTTTTTCGAGTCATACGGATTGCGAAATGCCATCATAAGGTTTTAATTCAAATGAGAGTCGCCATCAGCTTTGATAACGGACCACCTGTTTTGCGGTTTTGCCAATTTAACCCCTTGTTGCTAGTTCGGGAGTTTTTTTTTTCTCCAACAAGGTCTGTTTGCAGAAGAATCAACTATTCAAGGTCTGCCGCGTGTTGTAGGACATGTATTCCTATGCCTTTTCTGGCTCATGGCTAGTAGAACAGAGTTCAATTCCCTAGCCTGTGAGCTTTATTTCCATGATCACATTTGCCAACAGCATTTATCTTGTCTGAGAAGATGGGGACTTGCGGTCAGCGAGCATATCCAGGGCAAAAAAATTGTACAGACTCACCACTCACGCCTAAACTGAAATTAGAAGGAAAAGATTTTGCACATACCCACGACTAAGCTGAAATTAGAAGATGCAGCACGATGAAAATGTGTTGTACAACGGAATAATATAGTTCCCACGGAAGATCCAGTGTTTACATTCCGGTAGTACCAGGCTACCTGCAGTAATTACTCCAGTAGGAGAATGACTAATACATTCTCTGTTAGGCAGGGAGTAAATTCCAAGGCAGTAAGTTACAAAACAAACCTCGTCACTAACATTTTTTTCCCTCCACAGCAGCAAAAATGAAAGGCACCAGCACAACTCTACATATACAACAAACAAAATTGCACATTCAACGGATACAAGGAGCTAATTATTTATTTCGCACTACAGGTTCTGTCAGCACAAAACCAGATGATCATGCTGTGCTGCCATCCTCGTGGAGCAAGAATACAACAGCAGCAGCCAACAAGACTAGAAATGACACAAAAATATATTTCCAGTTCAGTAGTGATGGCTCTATGGTTCGCACTGTCTCATGAGTATCATCCAAAGAGGAGTCATCCTCCGAAGTGGAGACATCCGCTGCTGAAGTGTGCGCCTTAACTTCATCCTTGCAGAGAAGATCTGCTGGTTTCTCCGCCTAGATACAACATGGAAACCAGTTATATTCTTGACATGTGCAAAGAGTTCAGACAACTCTCTAGTCCAACCAAATGCAAAACGCTACTCCCTCCATCCACTTTTATAAGGCGCACACGCATATCAACATTCAAACTATTTTTTTTAATTTTTAAATGTAAACTTTATTTTAATTGGATTGGTAATAAAATAGACTTTACCATGAATATAAGTTTAAAACCATAACTGATATAATATATGATAAATGAATGGTCAAAGTGTTGACCCCACCGTTTTTCATTAAGAGGAAGCGACTTCGGCTTCTCCCTGCCACGGAAAAACCCCCGAACCCTGGCCCATGCCCGAGAGGGCCAAGCCTTGCGGCGAGCACAGCGAGGGGATTTTTTTACCTACGAGCGGAAATTCGTCCTAGCTGGGATTCGAACTCACGACCTTGTGGGAGCGACGCTACCGGGCTGGACTAGCCAACTCGGCCGCCCAACCTTTTGCAAGACCGTGCCATGTTATACTATAGCTTATAAAAATGGATGGAGTACAATGCAAGAAGTGGCATAAGGGATCCAAAATGCACATGTGTTAGCAAGTCAAAGCTACATTTACACACACAATGCACGTGACTCTTTCCTAAGACAAATGCTTTACATTCAGAAAATCAGATGTAATAATGCATGTATAACATGGTGCAAGGTACTAATGGTAGGAAGAATACAAACACAACTCATTTCAAATACATCTGATTTCTTCTAAAGGACAAACGGCAAACAACTAATCACTCTGGAAGCAATGGCATATGTCTCAAAAGGAAAAAAAGAAAGTGTTTTTGAAACTACTACAATTATATGCATATTGGAACAGATATAAGACAGATAAAGAAAAGCTTGCAAATCTCCATGTTTGGTTTACCAGAGTAAATGTTAAAGAACATTTGCAGTAAATATAGATTTAAACCAATATTTCAGCAGTTAGGAGTATAAAGAAATTTAACTGTCTGCATTCTGTAAATAACAGTGCGACTTCACCTAGAACAAGTACTAAGGAAGCATAACCTAGATAGCCAAATCCCAACTCTGCTTCAGCTGTTCTCGAACTCAAGCCAATCCCAAATCATACCAAAGCAATAATAACTTGCCAATCCAATGAATTTTAGTTACAACAGTTTTATCTTCATTTGTGCTCTACTTGGAACAAGATATGAGACATAACAAGAAGTCACCTCAGTTTGTGATGACGAAGAATCTGGAAATATTTCCTCAGCTTTTTCAGTGGACTGAAGTTCAGTTTGTTTGGCAGTAGCCTTTTTACTCACTTGTGTGCCAACATTAACATGCTCTTTGTACTTCTGGGCCAATATCTTGTTCTTTTTTGCTAACGTAGCAATCTGCAACCATTAGGAAAGGAGAAAACAGCATATTAACCCAACTATACTATAAGACTTTCATAATCATGCAAAAAAGTTGCAAAACACATAACTGAGATCACAAAACCTGTTTCAAATAGATATGACTAAGAAACATAGTATTTAGTATCATAACAAACTATATCATATAGAGAACTGGCAAGCTATTGCTAAAAAGATAACTTGACAAATTAACCACTTGAACAAAACTTGTTGGTTGTTGCTTAAGATTTAAGATACTAGGTAGAACATAATTCCCACAGTATTTTAGCTGAAGCATCTGGTGACTTTTCCACAAACTGGGCATATAATATGTTCTTTGTCGGAAATGTGAAGTTCAAGCCCTGGAAGCGCATATGGAAGTCATGGGTTGCCATCCACAAAGTTGGCATCTGGTGACTTTTCCAAATTTTCAACCCCATGTAGGTATCGTATCTGCTAATAAAGAGAATCAAACGCTCCTAAAGATACATACAGATCTGTCCAAATATGGGATAGCCTGCATTCGACAAATATGGGATAGCCTACCAGATGCAGTTCTAAACAAAATTCTTGCCTTGCTAGTGACCATATGGTTTCTGCATCCACCCTACTGACTTCTAAATTTGGAATCCATAAGACAAATCCATATAGCGTCCAGCACACAGAACTCATATGTTTCAATACAAGAATTCTTCTGAATCAAGTACGCATAGTATGGATTCGAAACTACATTACTACAATGTATAGATGCGTATAGCCGTATACAGAAACAACAATAAATATGATACTTGTACTTTTTTGTTCTGGAAATGTGTGTGTGCATATATACCTGAAGATGAAGCCGTTCTCTTTCCAGTGCCAGTTTTCTGACCAAATCAGTAATGATTTTAGTTCTGATACCAATGTCCTTGGCAGTAGACACCTTTGCACGGTTAGCTTCACGTAGCAAGTTCTCTAGACTTTCTACTCGACCTCTTAGAAATGCTAGCTCTTCACTAAGTTCTAAATTTGTGTCTGTCAAAAGTGTGCACTTTGATTCAGCACTCCCAGATCTAGTTTCAGCTTTTGAAACTTTGCCCTTCAGATCTTCAATCATATGTTCCATATCAGACATCATTGATTTCAGCATACCCTGCTGTTCAACAATGGCATCAACTGCTGCCTTTGCATGCTGTAATTGTGTATTTGACTCTTTAAGTCTCTTCTCCAAAACATTTACTTTATCTGACTTTTCGCTTTTAAGAGCACTTAGCTCCCCATTAAGCTCTATATTAGCTTGAGTTAGCTGCATACACCTTATTTCAGCATTCTGTGCTCTACGTTCAGCTCGAGAGACATCATCTTTGAGATTGTTAATTGTATTTTCCATTGTGCCCAGCTCAGAGTGCAATGCATTTTGCTCCTCCTTGCTTGTATCTGCTGATTCCATAGCAGATTGCAGTTGGGAATTCGATTCGCTCAACTGTTTTTCTAATTCCTGGATCCTATCCTGCAGCGATATTGAATCAGCTCCAGCTTTATTGCTCTCTTGTTCCATCTTACCAGGGCTATTTTCCAGAAAAGATAGTTTTGTCAAACTTTGTTCTAATTTTGACTTTACATCATCTTCCCTACGTTTTTGTGCACTCAAATGGAACTCCATGGTATTAAGCCTATTCGCAAGTTCCTTTGATGTTCCAAAAAGTAGCTCAGAAGCATTTTCTGCTTCGAACATTCTACCTGAAACTGTTTCAGCTGATTCCTCCAGGAAATATATTTCCTTTTCCTGATGATGGAGCTTCAGCTTGAGATCTTCTATGACAGATTTTGAATCAGAAAGCTTCTTTTCAAGATCTAGCTCACTTGCTATGGATTGTTCTAACATATGCAAAACATTTCTGTGTTGATCTTCTGTCTCCATACCAGTTTGATATGACATATGGCCATTTTCACATCCAACACCTTCAACCCCTGTAGACATGCAGTTCGATAAGGACAAATTTGATTCATGTATAAACAATCGAGAAGTGAGTATTTACCTTCCGTCTCATGGAAAAACTGTATGGCTTTCTCAAACTTTGCAGACTCATTCCTAATATCTGCAATTAGCTCTTGCATCTGCTTCAAGGTCATCGTAGCAGCATCCAGTTTAGCTTTGACCTTGCCTCCAGACTCTTCCTCAAAAACCCTATGCTCTATACTTTTGATATCAGCTTGAAGAGAACTAATCAAGTTGGTTAACTCCTTGACTTCTGCATCAAGAATACCATACAAGATATCCAATTCAAAAGCATTCTCTGCAGTCTCGGAAGAAACGGATTCGTCTTCGAATGTAGCAGGCTCAGAGTCGGTAGCTCGCCGAGCTATTTCCATGACCAGCATCTCCAAGTTTAGTAATTTCTCAGAGGCAAATGCAAGATCAAGCTCGACTCTAGTGAGGATTTCTACATTGCTTCCTCCAGTGTTCATTGCGTCTCCATATGGCAGGGCGCCTCCTTTGAAATCGCTATCATCTCTGTTGATCACAGTATCCATAATTCTCGCCGTGCCTCCTGCACACGGAGACACAGGAAATGATAATTTTTTTGAAAGAAAAAATGATAAATTTAAAAACATCGATAAAGAAGAAAAAAAGCATAGCCCTAATTCAGGGGCTGGCCAAGTATAGGACGTGGGTGTACATACTACCCCTTAATTTTTGCCTAAACCCAAAGTTAGTGGGTAAGATACATGTATGTGCTAGCGATTGGGTCAGGTCCGAATTGGGATGCTGGGTTCCGCAAAGCAGGAAGGGAAGGGCGGCGTACCTAGTGGATGATCTTCACCGGCGAAGCGCAGATGAAGACCACGCCCAGTCGTCGCCGCGCACCAAGCGCTGCTGCTGCCGGGAGGGACCGGGACGTGAGATCGGATCGAGAGACAGATGATATTTGGGGAAAAGGAGAGTAGGAGAGGCAGTACTTTCCCTAGGCAGCTAGCCCGTCCAGGCAATAAGGAGTAGCTCGCGGAGGCTTAACATTTTTCTTTCTTTTTTCCTCCCAGGTAGCCAGGCTCAACATTTGGATAGCCTCTACTGCTGAGGGTGTTAACGTGGCAACCCGTAATAGTATTTTTCTCTTATACTAAATCATCACAAGCTACCAGCTAGCCAGTAGTATTTTTTTCTCACAGCAAATCAGCACTATCCACTAGGCACAGCCAACCGAACAGAGTGAGGTCAAACAAAAAACATTAAGCAATAAATACTTCTACAAAAATAGACATTATTTCCTCCATTCTAGAACATAGCTACATCTAGAATTGTTTATTCAAACTATGACAACAATATCTAAAAATAATTAATTTTAAATAAAATATTACATGTTATGATAGTTGATTTTATGATGAATCAACTTATATTATCAATCTTTATAATTTTTTTAGATATTGTGGAGCTGCATTTTTTAGCAAGATTCCCTTGACGTGCATGTTACAATTTTTTCTCTCCCCTTCACTCCGGCTCGATCTCCTCTCGCTCCATGTCGTTGCTATTGGCACCACCAACTAGACTTCGTGAGAACGAGGTGATGATGATCTAGAGCACGTCAGAGATGTTTTCGCGGGGTCCATTTCTAGAATCGAGTGCATCAAGCTTGATTTCATCCAAAATCGAGGCGAAAGCTGCCGCACCGGTCATCAGGTAGATCTCGCCAACAAAATGAACTAGTGGGTTCGTGGGTCACTTACGATTGCAGTGTGATATGCGGTCGCAAGCGCAGCCTCACCACCGGTGGCATGTTCTGAATAGTCAAGGTTCAGAGCCTTTTCTCGACAGTATGGAAGAGAAAAACTTCTCAATAATCCCTGGGGATGTCATGCGCACTACATGATGGCAAGGACTAGTGAGCCCCCGGTTCAAAAAAGGACTAGTGAGCCCTACGGCCATAGTATCAGAAGCCTGCCCGTGCCTGATGAGGAACGATTCATGGATAGAGTGGTTTCAAGTACACGACAACATCACAACATGATACGTCGAAACATTAGCGTTTCATTGGATAGCGTTGACATCAACAGGCTCGATCTGAACATTATATTTTTCTTTGCAAGAATAAACAATATATATTCATATGACCAAGTTGTAGAATTGAACGATACATGTCAGTAGTGCCACAGTGCCTTCTCTTTGAAAAGTAAGAGCATCCTTCCCCATGTCAATAGCAGTAGCACTCTGATAGTCTGATCAGTCTCCCATAAGACAAACAACTGATGAATCACAGGAACAAACAATTACACATTTTACAATGGTGAGTTGTACTTACAAAATTTTCTTTCTATGTAAGGATCTGAGCTCTATATGTTGATATACCACCTATACCATCAGATACCAATACGTGTCACAGTAGTTGCCAGTTCACAGCCAGCAAAAATGATCTGTCTAACGTATCAAGTTGTCATTTAATACTAAAAGGATCTACTTGCATTAGAAATAGAGGCCAGCAATTTGTTTCGTATATTCTGTTCAGAGCTAGGGGGCTTGATAACAAAGGAATGCACAACTGTACCATCGTTTGCTGTGACCTTTGATTCACGTATTTTGACTTCTGCCTCTTCAAATGCTTGGAGGACCTTCTTTATTGGATGGTTATCTACTGGCGACACTACTCGAACAAGAATCTCACCATGCACCACCTGTATATCTACTTCGGGCTCGGGCCTGGTTGTTTGCTCATTGGCGTCTACCTTACCAAGCTCCGAGAGCTTCTCACGCTCTGCTTCCATCTTCTCTAGCTTCTTCTTGAGATCAGTTATATGTGTTACAGCATCTTCCAGAATGGATGCTTTATCCATTTTTGTGATGTTGGGCACAATGGCTCTCAGAGCACAGAACCGCTTGTTGAGCTTTTCCCTCCTCTGGCGCTCAGCCTCAACATGGCTAAGTGGTTGCTCCTCCCTCCCATTCGTTGGTTTCCTTTCCCTTTTCCTTGGCTGCCGGTCCTCCCTTTCCTCCTTAAAAAGGCCGTCAATATCACCATTTCCCCCATCCAACATTGCTTTTTGTGAAATCAAAACACCAAACTTGGAACTGGACCCTACACGAAAATCTATTTGCATTGGTCCCCGGGGCTGAAGTGGTGGTTGGGTCAAGATCTGCTGTGGCTCCTGAAGCTGACATGAGCTTACTCCGGTGCCAGGAACAGATCCATCGCCGCTCTGGGCAGTCTCACTTGTCACAACTAAGATGCCATTGCCAAACTTCTGCTGTTGAGAATTTAGGCCTCGAGCTTGACTCCATGTGAAATTCTGTAGACCTTTCCGGAGATTGGGTAGCAACATGCTGTCACCACTGCAGCTCTTCTGTTCATCCCTTGAGCCTCCATCCACCTTTGATGGGTCAGCTGCTTTGATGGCTGAAGGTTGGCAAATACTCAAATTCTTCCCAAAAATCTTTGTTGAACCTGGCGATATTTGAACAGAAATATTATCCTCATGCTTCTCACTTGCTGTGCTGGTACTGTGTGTCCCAAGAAACAAGGACCTTATAGTTTGCAGAGCTTCAGCACTTTCCGATACGTTCTGGATTGAGCCTACCTCAAGTACACCAGCTTTGAACGGCACTAGCACAATAGTCTTAAATCCTGCTGCATCTGCAAGGAATCCCCGGTAACAATAATTTGCTGGGGATACTTTGAGGTCATTGTTTGGAATCCAAAGGGGTCTCCCTGCAGCAAACACTTTACCAGGACCACCAACATGACGTGGAAATGAAAAATACATAGATGCTAGAAAGAATATCTCTGTGTCAGTCACCTGGTCAATTCCAGGGGCATAATCCTCCTCATCAGCCCCAGCAAATGCTGTGTGCAACCTCTGCAGCACCTGCTTCCGAACCCTCTTTCTAGTCACTGAAGATGCATCACCAGCACCAACAGAAGTAGCAAAGCCGATCTCGCCGTCATGGGGTTCACGGCAAGATCCATCACCCCAGCCAAGAACAACACCACCAGACTTTGTGTGTGCAAGCTGCCAGAAGATGGCATAGTTCCAACGAAGGCTCTGGCCATCGGCCTCAACCAGGTTATGAAGTTTACTTTGCAGATCTGCCAAGACAGATGCTGCTACAAGACCTTCAGATATGGCACCACCACATTTTGTCAGATACGTGAAAGCATCCAAGCCCAGAACGGAAGCACAGATGGCTTTGTCTTCCTCATTCCAGAACCCTCCAATGCTTACCTCCTTAATCTCTGTCTCCATCAGTGCATTTGCCTGCTCAAAAGCACTAAGAGTCAGGTAAAATGAACAATAAAATCATAACAATTCCTGCATTGGTTGGCTAACCTAACAATTTGAAAACAAAAGTAGTGTTGCTGAAAGAATGCACTTCCTTTTCCTTTCCACAAGGAATGCATTTTATCAACGACCTACAACACAAATGATAGAGTGGTACAACTTCAATTTGTAGATAATATATGTAGACCAGACACATTGGGAGTAGAAAAGGATTCTACTTTTGTTTTGAAGCACTCTTAGTTCAGTTTGATAGAACAAGGGTCTCCAAAACCCAATGACATAGGTTCAAAACAGAGAAAAACAACTTAAAGAAAGAATTGGAACTCAAAGCTTAAAGAAAGCCTGCACACAAACTTAACCTGAATGACAGGTGGAACTTCCCTCATTCCTCTTGGACTGCTTTAGGTCCAATTGGAATTGGTCCAATTAAAGGTTGAACAAGCAATATGCTCACTCCATCATGTATATTCACTTACTCAGGATTAAACATGCATAAATAGAACTCTGCTTATTTCTGAATTAATAGAAGTTATGACCACGGTAAATGTTTCAGTATCTCACATCATGGTTACAGCAGTGATCAAGTGATTTAATCACTGCCGCACACAAGAATCCATTTGAATTTATGTATGGGACCAGATTAGAATGGATTCGATAGTTCAATTCTGGTGCTCATTTCATAAAGAAAGACTAGACATTTAACCATGTACATTCCAAGTAGATTACGAATATGCTGATTTTTTTTAAAAAAATACAGATAGATATATCAAACTTTGCGAAACTACATGTCTAACTGGCCTTATATAAAAAAATACAGTTTTTAGCGAGCAAACTACGAGAAACTACATGTTCTCCTATGGTCCGACATGCCCGGTTCTCAGCACAGGAATTCTTTGACAAAACCCTTGGATCTTACTTTTTGTTATAGTTTGGTCAATTTATCCCTAGCTATGGAAAAAAATGACACTAGTAGGCGCCTAAACTAAGAAGCGAAATTACTAGCTACAAATGTGAAAAATCCAACAAGGAATTCCAGACTAGTCGCGCATGCTCGGGCCCAGAGGGGCCGATAATTCTGCAGAAAAACGAAGCCAGCGGCTAAATACATGTTTATACTGGTACTAAATGGGCCAGATCCGAATACAAAGATCTTACATTCTGTGGTGCTCGGTTTCGCACAGCAGTAGCGCAAGGGAAGGGGCGGGAGTACCTGGTGGATGCTCGTCGTCGGCGAAGGGCTCGGTGAAGACCTGGCGATGGGCGGCGCCGCTCGGCGAGTCGTCGTCGCCAGGAAAGAAAGGCCACGAGATGGAAAGGGCAGGGGAGGTCAACGGGAGAGCGAGAAAGAGTCGAGGAGCCGATCGGGGCGACGATGATGACTAGCTTGGTTGTTTCGGGAAGATGGCGACTCCCTCCACTGGATCTACACCTTCTCTTGGAATATATATATATTATTTTTTTTGACAGTCCTCGTCTTGGATTGCTGGCATCCTCTCATCATTTTTTTTTTTACAAAATCCTCTCATCGTTAGTGGCCCACCATGGGCAAGCTCTACTCATTACAGGCGCGGATTCACGTAGGAGTATATCAGACATCCGGTTTTTATGGTGAAATTGGTTTCCATGCAGCGACTTGAATTTCACATTTTACTTCGATTTTTGCTATTTTCTATTTGAGTGATGATAGATTGCAGATCTGCATTGCTTAGACTATCCCTAAGCAGAGGGGTTTTTTCCCGACCGGTTGGATGAAACCACCGCTGTCCGGTTCCGATAAACCGGATTGGTTTGACCGGTTACGGAAAAAACCGGTCAAATTCAAATTTCAAATAAAAAACGACGGTTCAACCAGTTTCCACCGGTTAGCCGCCCGATTAGGTCCTTAAACTGCTCCAGTTTGAGTGGTAACCGGGGCGTTGAAAAAAAAACTAACGGTTTTAAAGTGGTTCCCCGTTGTGAAATAAATAAAAATTTTGGCATGAGCTATGCACATATTAATATAAAAGATCACACCAAAGCAACAATTTATAATCATACATACAAATAAAATATTTGGTAATAAGCGTGCATACAAATACCATAGTCATAATCATGCATACAAATACAGTAGTCACTGATAGTCTGATACACATCAATAATCGTATGTACCTCCTGTCTGTTCCACCCCCTTCGGTACTCTGCTTCCGCTATCGATAGGTCCATGGCACGCTGTAGCTGAGCCTCCTCATTTTCTTCTTCACCGGGATTGTTTACCTCCGTTGCAGCCTTCTGCCGTCTCAACCTCTCTCGAGCCCGGTCAGCAGTTGTCTTCTTAGCCCTCTCAATGTCACGCTAAAAGTACTCCGCACATTTGGTAGCACATTCCTGCAATGGATCACCTCCGCCCCGCGCCCAGCCAAATGTTGTTTCAATCTAGTCGCACCACCTCCTTCTTTCTGCGTATAACAATAGTTGCATCGCCATCCGGGATAAAAATTTTCACCATATTCCTATACAACATCTTTATCTCTGCCTGACATTGTCTAACTGCATAAATGGACAACAAAAATATATCAATCACATAAATAAAATCTTCATAAATCAAATATGCACCCAAATCAAACATACCTAAGTGGCTAAGTCATATACACACCTAAATAAAATCTACATAAATCATATATGCACCTTAATATTCAAATCTACCTAAATCCTAAATACACCTAAATCAAATCTGCCTAAATCCTAAGTCATAGTGTAAAAAATCATCTAATACACCTAAGTCATACACCTAAATCTTACCTAAATTCTAATTACACCTAAATCATACACCTAAATTTTACCTAAATTGTAATATCTCGAAAATTCAACCAAATAAGTTACTCGCTAAAAATAATTTTCAAAATTTTTTCATCGCTGAGCTCGAATCTTTTCCGGTGATTCATCGCCCTGACACCAAACCCAATCTCCGTCCCGACACCGAAATCAATCATCGTGTAAACTTTTCATGTTCTTCTCGTTTCTCGTGCGTGTCGCTTCTCGTCGACGCCACGCCCGGCTCGCGACCGGCGCCGCGAATCCCGCCGGCGTCTCCTTTTCTTTTTCTCTTTTTTCCTCCTTTTCCCCTTTCTTTTTCTTTTCCTCCTTTTTCTTTTTCCCTTCTCCTTTCTTCCTTCTTCTCTTTCCTTCTTCCTGCTCACCCACAGGCCCCCTGTGCCCACGCGCTGCACGCGCGTCCCTGTGCCCCCACGCGCCACGCACCGGGATGCCCGCCGCGCGGCTCGGCCCCTGCCCGACCCGTCGCGTCGTTCTGTGCCGGCCTCCCCGCTCGCACCGCCGCTCCGCGACGCCGAGCTCCATTAATGGCGCCTGAGATGCTCGCCGGCCGCTGGCCACCGTGCCCTGCCCCCTCCACCGCCTTTCCGCGCCTATAAAATTCTCTCCAACCTGCCGTCCTCGCAATCCCGAGCTCGCCGAGCCATCCTGCTCGCCTTCTTCCTCACTCCTCTGTTTTCCACCGAGAACAGAGCCACCCCATCGATCTCCTCGCCCAGTCCATCTTGGTTCGATTCCCTTCGAGGTGAGCACCTCCTGACCTTCCTCTACCTGCCCCAACTCGCGCCAGCCCCTCTCCCTGCTCAAGCAGAGCTCCCCACGATCTTCCAGAGCCGCCACCATGGCCATCCATGGCCGGACTCCTTCCACACCTTGACCCATGCCCGAAGTCCCCAAAACTGAACCCTCTTATCCTCCTCTCTCTACCCATGCCCTCGGATTTGGGACCGGTGGACCGTAGCTTGATGCCGGCGAAGCTCAGGCGAGCTGCCACCGTGAGTGCCGGCGGCGCCGCCTGTAGTCATCGTCGCCCTCCCTGTATCCCTTCCCGTGAGCTGATAAAGGCCTACGGGCGTTGCTGTCCCGTGTACCCCCAGCCCAAGAAAAACCAGCAGCCCAACAAACCACCACGTGCAGCTCCCTCCATTTATATTAATCTATTTTCGAAATTAATTAAACACCCAATCTTATAAGTCCAATATCTTACCCATCCAAGCTCCAAATCATTTGATTCTTTTTCCTATATTTTTATAAAATCATATACTATCCATTTATCCTATTTTCGTCTCTCCTTGAATCCCGGTTTAACCCTTAAATACCTCTTCGACCTATCATTTCATGCTCCAAAAATCCCTCAATCACCCCAAAACTTTACCACGCCATTTCTAATATATTTTTGACCGTGCCATTAGAAAATCTCCCGAAAATATTATTCTTATCCCCATATCTTAGCCTTCTCCGATTCGAGCTCAACGATAAAAACATGTATTTCTTTTTATTTATTGTGTGTTTGTTTGTGTGCGCCGTAGAAACCGGTGTGAACGAGGGAGAACCTGTCGAGGAGTTTGCCGAGCAGTACCGTGAGCCAGAGCCAGAAGACCCGTACCGCGAGCAGGAGCTCCCGGAAGGCTTCGAAGACGGCAAGTTCAATCTCATCCTTTGATTGCATATTTAACCCAGTTTTATAAACACAACCTATTGGCCTGTTTTACAAAACTGCATGTGCTTTGACTGCTGAAAACATGGTTGGATAGCCACCACTTGATTTGTTATAACCATTCCTTGACCACCTAGATTAATGTGTAAATATGATTTATTCTATTTGGATGTTAATCACTGCTAGAACGCCGCTTAAGACCCTGAGCTTATTTTATTACAATTAAAATATGGTACACTATGTCTGACAAAAAGGAAAATGCTTGAGTTTATGAAAGAGAGAAAAATGAGATATTTAAAAAAACTAAAGAAAAGGATGTTAAGATGGGATGGATGAATGGCATTTCCTGGGTGGATTGTCATGCGTTGGAGGCTCGTACCGTTGTGGTAGAGTAAGAAGGTTGGGAGATATCCATCCTGTCACAATTAAGGACCGAATTGATGTGTCATCTTGTCTAACTCAACTATCGTGCAAACCACTCGACCGTTGTATGTGGCAACGGCTTAGCATAAACCCCACTAGTTAGTCTGATAGCCATCAGGAGAGCTGAGAGCAACGGGTGACCAAGGAGAAGGGATAAGGTCGTCGTGACTTATGCCCCGGTTAAACCTCAGTATTAGGTCAATGGCCCCTTGGTGGAGTCTGTATTGACTAGTCAGGTCTAACTAAGGTGGGTAATGGCTTTGTTGGGATCTGCACCGACACTAAGGTGATCGTGCTGTGGTACCCCACTTGTGAGTAAAGTTGCACACCTCTGCAGAGTTTAAAACCTATTCGAATAGCCGTGCCCACGGTATTGAGCGAGTTACGATTTGGTCACACAACTAGACTTTTGGGAGGGATGATTTCACGGTGTGCGTTGTTTTGGGGAAGGTGTCCAGCAGTTGTGCCGAGCGCTACCGCGGATGGGGAGTCCGGTAGCATTAAAACTTGGATCCTTTGTGTAGGATCAACCCCACTCAATATACGGTCAAGTAAAGAATTGATTCGAGAAAATCCTTTTTAAAAATAAATCCTTGCATGTGTAAAATCTAGCCTTACTGCAAATAAACCTCAACCTTATCCTTGATTTATCCTATGCATATCTGTGATACCCCCTCTGTGGATGGGGTTGGACTTGTTGAGTACTTTTGTACTCACCCGATATATATTTGTGGTTTTTCTTCAGAAGAAGATCCGGACTTCGTTGTTGAAGACGTTGAGTAGAGGTTGCGTCCGCACCCAACCTTGCCTGTGGTGTTGGTCCTATGCAAGATGCTTCTGCTAGCGCATTACTCTGAGCCCGAGTTGAAAACCGTCTGGGTCGTGATTTGGTGTATCACCGTAGTTGTTTTATTACTTATTATCGTTTGTATCGAGTGTTCGCCTCCTCGGAGGTTTGTACGGTGACTGAACCATCTATTGAATAAATGTGTTATCAGCCTCCTGGGACTGATATTTGTATCACATTTAGTCTCTACTTATATAGGGACGCTTCATAAATCCTAAAACAAATCATCTAATATTCTAAATCAAATCATAGGGTAAAAAAAATCGAGTTCATACCTTCTGGCGGCTAACCGCCGCTCCGGGCCGGTAAACCGGCTGGGCGCGCAGTTTACCGGTGCGAGTCGGTAGATCCGCTGCCGGGCTGGCTTACCGGAGCTACCGCCCGGCTAGCCACGGGCTCCAGGCGGCTGGCCGGCGGTGAGCGCCGGTCGCGGCGTGGGGGCGGCGGAGGGGCCGCGGCGTGACTTCTGGGGGGGGGTGACGTTCCGGAGGGTTCTGGGGTCTTCATAAGGCCACCGGCGCATTCGGGCCCTTAATGGGCCGGCCCATTTTTTTCCTTTTTTATTTAACTTCAAATGCCCGTAAAGTATACTAAATGAATGAATATTTGAAAAAATTTGACACCATTAGATTCGTCGCAACTTGAAGTATTTTTAGGAATTTTTTGGGATTTTTTATTTTTTAAATTCAAATTTGAAGTTTTGAATTTGGGCGGTTTGAAACCGGCCGGTACCGGAACCGGTCTGGACCGGTTACACCGGTAACCGTGGTTTCCGGACCGGTTCCGATTGGGAGAAAAAACCTTGTCCCTAAGACCCTAACCGATATTCTTGCAAGGCATTCTAGATGCCGTTGCTAGCAGCGGTGTTACTATGGTTTTCAAAACCCGGTGCAGTGAGAGTGTTTGCGTACTTTTTTTTGTAAAATCCCTTAAACTCCGAACAAGGCTATAAAAAAATATTGGGTTTAATTTTATTTTTCTTTCAGTACCGTTTTGTTTTAAATTATCCTTTTATTATGTCTACTATTTTTCTTAACAAATATTATATATCAGATACGCTTGCCTGACTTTGTCTAACATTAAGTAGTGAATTTCTTTCCACAAATGTATGACAAGAGCTTTAAGCAAGAATATAACACTCTCTCCGTTTTTATTTACATATCGTATTAGGTTTGTCCTAAATCAAATTTGACAAATTTTGATTAAGTCTATAGAAAAATATAGCAATAACTATACTACATAACATATGTACCATCAATATATATTTATGGTGGGTTCAATGAGACAAATTTAGTATTGTAAATATTATTATTTTTTTCTATAAATTTGGTCTAAGTTGGTTAAATTTAACTTAAGACAAATCTAATACGATATATAAATAAAGACAAAGGGAGTGGATCATAAACTTGTTTAGCGTGTTGTCTCGAGTTATAATTGGCGCTATTGTGTTTATTGCATATCAAGCATCATATTTGCGTGCCATACTGCCATATACACCAAGTTTGAGTTGATTAGGATGATTTGGCGGTATATGGCCAGGGTCGAGCACCGACGAAACCGCGTGGAGGAAAAGTGACGGGAAAGAATGAAACAACGGTTCGCCAGCAGAAGCTCGGGAAGTTGCGGGAGAGGAGCTTTCGATCCCTAGTGTAAAATTAGCTTTTTCAGCATTTGCTTCTCGGAGTAGTAGGTCCTGTTTGGGGGGAGCTTTTGGCTTTTGGAGCTTCGTGGAGAAGCAAAAGCTTCCAAAAGCTCCCCAAACACGGCCAAAATTTACAGGACCCATCTGTATATCCGAAGTACAGATACAACGGCAAGCAAATGTACTACTATGAATGTAAGCAACATTACTTGTCAGATCATGCACAATTTGTGAACATATATGAATAAATTATGATTTTTTTTGGCATTTTGAGATTCTGTTGAAAAAAACCTGCAAGTTCACAAAGTACAATGTTGAAGATGAAGTTAACTTGTAAAATTTTAAACCTAGGCCTCGTTTAGTTGCGGGGTGTAAATTTTTTGAAATGGAATCTTTCACATTTTAAGTACTAAATATATACTAATTACAAAATTAATTACAGAACTCGTCTGTAAACTACGAGACGAATTTAATGAGACTAATTAATTTGTCACTAGCGCACGGTTACTGTAGCAATTTAGTATATAATCATGGCCTGATTAGGCTCATTAGATTCGTCTCGTAATTTACAAGCAAACTATGTAATTAGTTTTTTTTGTTTCGTCTAGATTTAAAATTCCATGCATGTAAGATTCTCGTTCGATGTAATAGATTTGAAATTTTGAATTTTGCAACTAAACAAAGCCTAAGTAGTGGTGAAAGTGCCGCCTCTAAATATTGTAGTCAATTTTCACAAAGCTGTTATCACAGACACAGACACAGGAGAACAGGACCTGCAGGTAAGATCTTGCCAGTCCAAACTATCCAATTAAAAAGGTTCTACCCATTCCTTAGCAGGGAGGGAGGGAGGGGGTGCAAGGTACTAGGTATACAAAGCATGCAATAAACATTAGGTAGGCACGCTTTCGATGTTATAACACAATTTAAATTTGAATTTTGCAATATCATGTATTGCTGTCAACATCAAGGACAAGGAAGCTATATCATTTCAGCACAAAAAAACATATATAGGAGCGAGCAAACAAATATTCACAGTTCATGAACACCTAGTGTCATGGAAAAAAAGAACAAGTCCAATTTACCCCTGTGAGCTTGTCAAAGAAGTCTAAAATACCCCCACGAGCTACAAAACCAGACATCTTGCCCCCTCAACTCCTAAAATCGGGCAAATCACCCCATGTCTCGCTAATGTCAGCATGTGGGTTCCACATATTAGTCTCTCTCCCTCCCTCTCTCGTCTTTCCTCTCTCCTCCTCTCTCCTCTCTCTGATCTCCTCTCCAACGATGCCGGCTCCAGCGCTCCTCCCGCTTGAACTCCCCCGCCGTCGCCTAGCTCCTGCTGGTGCCGCCTCCAGCTCCCTCGCCGCCTTCTCAGGCTCCCGCTGGCGCCGCCGCCCTCAGGCTCCTCCTGCCGGCGCGCGCCACCTCCACCTCTGCACCATCGTCCGGCGCGGCCACCCCTGCCCCAGCCGAAGCGGCCTCCTCCCGGCTCACCACCGCCTCTTCCTGAGCTGTCGCCGCCGCTGATGCGCCTCAATCTGCCGAAGCCTGTTCAGGGCGTGCGACAGAAGGAACCAACGACGGTGGGACAGGGGCGTTCTTTGGTCGAGAGGAACTGGCGGCGACGAGATAAGGGTGTGCGGTGGCAAGAAGGAACCGGCGACGGTGGCAGTGAGCTCGAGCGGCGAGGAGGACCCGGCGGTGTGGTAGAGAGGACGAGCAGCGGGTAGGAACCGGAGGTGGTGGAGGAGAACTCGCCCTGGTAGGGACCGGCGACGGCGGTGGAGAGGAAAGAGAAGAGAGGGGCCGTGAAAACCATCCAGTGGGTGATTTGCCCGATTTTAGAAGTTGAGTGGAGCAAGATGTCTAGTTTTGTAGTTTGAGGGGGTATATTAGACTCCTTGACAAGTTCAAGAGGTAAATTGGACTTGTTCCAAAAAAAAAACAATGTGCATGCAACAAATATGATTCTGGGAACACAAAGTGCAAGATTTGAAACTTTTAACTTGAACTCCAAACATCACGTATTGCGCAACTTAGGCAATTGCATACATATGTAGTGCTAACTTACACGCATGCCGCAAGTGGGCAAAATGCACGAGAAGGAAATACAGTGAAGTACCATCAGATACCTACTTCTATAGATATAATTATGTTAATAGCTGCTCCCGTGCAACACACTTGAAACATCAAATTTGACCAGTGCTCACAAAGTCGCAAGGCACAATTTCAGTGCTTAGTGCTTACCAGCAACAGCCGTTGACTCAGCAAAATAGGGAACATATGGGAAAATATGCTGAGGCCCCACCCTTAGAATCCGGAGAGTACACACTTCCTTGCTATCCATGTTATATGATTTTAGTTGCAGGTCCCAGTACTGAAGGAAGAAGATCAAATTGCAATCCGGGTGAATGGCAACCACATTGTAGTCTTGATCTCGGCAACTCATTCTTCCAAACAGCTGCAAAAAGGTCACCCTGTGCTTCAGAACCCAATCTTCTGTATTGTACTCCTGAAGAACCCAAATGCACAGTTCAGTCATCTTGCTAGTGCTGTCCGCACGTCGACTCACGTAATGCAGGCGTCCTTTGGATTGACCAATAAAAGCAGCATCACCGCTCTTCTCCGGCCCGGCAATGGTCCTACACCTCTTCCCTTCCCCATCAACTGCAACTATCTTCTCCTGGTGCGCGTCAAAGTTGGTGACGCTGAAATGCAGCATGCCACTGACAAAGGCGCTTCCTGCGAAGAATGATACAGCCTCATCCGAACTCCACTCACTTGGATTCTTACACCATAGCCCAGTTTCAGATGAGTAGGTGTGCACCTCCTCCACGGATACACAATCGTCTGACCACAACTCGACCAACTGAAAGTGTGCGGACACAGCAGGGTCGAAGATCAAATAGGTGAACCTGCAGTTAGATGATTCACCGTCGGAGTCTGAGTCCTCGCTCTCATCCGAATCCCATAGGGAGAAAGGTTTCCAGCCGGAGCTGGGCACGGTCACCCATTGCTCGGTGGCGGGGTTGCACACGATATAGCCCAGCGAATCGTAGCTGTCCGAATCCCTTCTGTGCCCAAAGAGGAGGAGCCCGTTGCAAGAACGCATGAGACAGATGGTATCAACTCCGAGCTGCTCCAGCAGGAAGGAGTAGGAAGCGAGAGGCACGAATCTACCCAACGTGTTGATGAAGCGCCCGTGGACGATGTGATCCGGTCTCACGCTGCCGACGCCGTATCCCTTGCCACCGCCATCGTCGCAGTCGCCACCGTGTATCTCGTTGTCGTCGTCGTCGTCGTAGGCGTAGAAGAAGCCCTCCAGGGTTTGGGGGAGCCTGGTGCAGCGGAGGCGGTCGGCGATGAGGTCGCGCCAGGCCTTGGAGACGCACTTGAACCGGCATAGGGATTTTGCGGCGACGCGAGAGAGGATCTCCACGAGGGCGTCGTCGGGCAGGGAGGGCGCCGCCGCCACGCTCCTCTTGCGGACGGGGTCGACCATACCGCTGCGAATGGACAAGAGAAGCAGTAGGTGAGGGGATGAGCGCGAGAGAGGAGTGCAGCACTCACCGAGCTGGGGAAGCTCACCGCCCGCCGCCGCCGCCGCCCGCCGGGGACGATGGGGATCGCCGGTCGCCCGTGGAGAAGTGGCGGCGGGGGTGCCCGAGAGATCTGAAGGGAGAATGGGATAGTGTTTGTGTGGGCTGGGCTGCATTGCAGCAACAGGCGAGAAAAGAGCGTCTTTTTTTATATTTTTCAAAAATATTTTTTACATAAATATATTTTTGATTTCACAATTTACATTTTTATACCCCTACCGCCCGGCGGGGGGCGGCAGGGGACCCGCCAGCAAGGACTTATATGTAAATAAAAAAAGTTTTTTTTGCGCGGAGGCCCTTGGCGGGAGCCTGCCGCCCGGCATGGGGGCGGCAGGCTCCCCCTCACCGCAAAATTGCAGCAGTGGGCCATTAGATGTGGTTTTAGATATTTTGGATACAAATAAAAACCATTAGTAAAGTACATGAATATGAAAAGTATAAGTTAGCAATTCATACACATACGCAAATGAGAACGAAATAGGTGATGCATAAGAACGAAATAAGTATAACATGACGATACGAAGAAGGACCCATATCAAAAAGCTGGTGGTGCGATCCTGTAAACCATTCAAATTATTTAAAATATTCATAGAAATAAGAAGCGCATGATAAATTCGGGCTACGGATTAAGTATTTACCTTGCGTTCCTTCTGCTGTCACCGTAGGGTAATACGAAGAAGGTCCCGCATCATATAACTGTTGTGATCCTATATGTAAATACAAAAAGAATTAGACTCTGAATTAGACTACGGCAGATATTATAGTCCATATCTTAATTTTAATTATAGGATATAACTTGGTGTTATAGTCCATACCACAAATTATTTAAGTCCATACCACAAATTATTAAGATATGGACTATAATATTAAATAATACCACAAATATATTTCTGTAAAAAATATTTTTGAAAAATATAAAAATAAAAAAGACGCCGAGAAAAGAATAACCCTGTTAGTTTCGGGGCTAAATTTCGTGTACTAAACCAAACCATTCCATGTTTATTTTCGATTTCTATTATTTACTTTTCTTCAAATCTTTTGCTTTTTTATTTCACTTTTTTTTCTTGCCTTGTACAATCTTCGCACAACCCATATGCACTTGGTACATGATTTTGCATGATTAACAAAATTTTAGGCAGGAGCCTCCTCTCCCGACTTCCTCAACAAAAATTCCTTTTAAAGTCAAGTCACCATTGTCGCCATTGTTTACTCCCTTTATTACTTGAAATTCCCGACCAACAATAGGCATTCTGATCGTACTTGTGCTCGGAGAAAATTACTGTAGCCGAGTAGCTCTCAATAACCTCCAGCTGCTTGATCAACATTATCTTAACATTGTTCCAGGACAAATTGCTAGCTGTGACTCCTGTGTGTCTAGAAAAAGCACTTCACCGTAGGATATCATATTCAACTAGTAACACTTTGCTCGTTTGCAAGCCGCATCTGCATACCCGAGGTACAAAATACAAATACAACGAGAACCAAATGTAACTGCGAATGTAAGCAACATCAATTTTACTAAGACTGAAGGAATAGAATTGAAGTCAGCCTGTAAAAGTTAATGCTAGTTTTCTTCTGAAAACTGAACAAGTGGGTTAACGTTAAGCCCGCTGGTATCATATGGTAACCAAGATTTGTTTAAAAAAAAAAAGGTAACCAAGACAAACTAAGATGAGCGTCATTCTGCATACTGCAATCATGTTTCTATGTTCGATTCTGGGAAATTTTGTCCGCCATTTCCCCCTAAGCATTAATATTTAACATTACAGAAAATATAAAAATGCTATGAGTTAGGAATTTCACATGTAGTGTTTGATGGAAAGAACTTGCTTTTTGTTAGCTTCTGATGATTTTGTTTCGATGAGACAATGACTATGCTCATGATTAGAATTTAAGGAGGTTTTGAGCATCTCCAAGAATTCCCTAAATCCCTTCCTAATTCTTGGTTTTTTAACAAGATGAGAAAAAAGCCACTCTCCCACCACTCCTAATCCATCCTCCTAATCTTTAGAACTTGGGAAAAGTTACCCTGTTTGTTTCGGGGGGTTCGGGGCGGGGGGGGGGGGGGCGCTAAAATTTAGCCCCTGTCAAATCAAAGAGAATCTTGCTATTTAATAATATTAAATAAAATATGTTTATAATATTTTTTGACAGATGAATGTTAATTCGCGAGACAAATCTAATGAGCTTAATTAATTCATGATTTGCTACAATAACCATCATCTACCTTATTAGATTCGTCTCGCAGTTTAGTCCTAGAGTTCTGCAATTATTTTTTATAATTAGACTTTATTTAATATTTCAAAATAGTAAGATTCTTTTAAATATGACATGGACTAAATTTTAGTTCTAGATATGACATGGACTAAAGTTTAGTTCTAGATCGAAACAGCCCCCACCAATTTCTTTTGATGTACTGTTGCGAATATTTCATCCTACTCTAGTGGGGCTAGGAAAACAGACGGGTCTCCTTTGCAGAGGGGCTCGCGTCACTGCCATGTGGGCCTAATTGCAACCCGGTCTGCAGAGGCAGGCTAGGAGTCAATTTTGAGTCCGAGTCAAACCACACTTGAACAAGTAGGGGCCAGGAAACCGGAGGAGGCGCAGGGGTCAAGAAACCCCCGAGGACTCCGAGCAATTGACGGATTCCTCGGCAACTTACATTAAGCCGGAGGACGGGCAATGCCGCCGGGTCGCAGCAATTCTTCCGTCAGACTCAGACCCATACTTGCTGGGTTGCGTCGGAGCCGCAAGAAACCCTCTGCTTTCGCCGGCGCCTGAGCTGCTCCACTCCCCCTTCTTCCTCCTCGCCGGACGCCGGTCGCCGGTCGCCGCACGGCGCATCGGCCAGCCGGTATGCATGACTAATCTGTGAGTTCGGCCTGCTTGGTTTATTACATTTATTAATGGTGTATTGGAGGGGGGGGGGGGGGGGGGGGGAGGGGGTGCATCGCTAATTCGATTGTATTCTTTATTGACTATTTTTAGTAAATAATGTTGCCAGCATTTTGGTTTGGTTTTCACTGAACGTGTTCTTGGGGAGGTAACTAAACTAAACTAGGGAGAAGATTGCTTAATTGCAATTTAAAGGACAAATTTGTCTTTCTGGATGGAAATCTAGTGAAAAAATTAGTATGAAGGTTTGCTTCAATACTCCTTCGTACAAAGTTTGTGAATCATAAAAGAGAAGTAATTTCTAATGATCTAGAGCTAATATGTGATTATGAGATATGAGTCCAAATATTGAGCCACTGCACTTTCAGATTTCAACAAAACATGTCTCCATGTTTATATCCATGTGCATGACTGTTTCCCCCTTCTCTTGGCTATTTGCTTCAACTGCAGTATCTAATGGTTTAATTGCTCTGTTCCATGCATGTCCTGTTTATCTGGAAATATTATACTTATTGCAATCTACAAATGATCTACATCTGAGGCCAAATGTTTTCTGCTGTTTCTTCGCAATGCAATTATATTTAGACCACTACACCATAATTTCGAAAGAATTTGCACAAATGCAGTTTCGTTTGTTATACTTTTCTTATATAGATTTAAAGTAGAAAATTTATTTCATACATGGGCATGCCTTTTCTTTTGTGTGTATCTAACACTTCCCCTTGTTGTTTTATTAGGAAAATGTCATCAAGTCATGACGAGGCAAAAAGTTTTGCTCGGAGGGACTTTTTGCTTAAGATCCAAAGAGATGTTCAAAAACTTTGGGAAGAGAACAAGGTGTTTGAGGCTAACTCTGGTGATAAGCCACCGAGCCCTGGTGAGAAGTTCTTTGGGAACTTCACATATCCCTACATGAATGGCTTGCTACATCTAGGCCATGCCTTCACCCTTTCTAAGCTTGAGTTTGGTGCTGCATACAATAGACTTTGTGGCTCAAATGTCCTCCTACCCTTTGCTTTTCACTGCACTGGAATGCCCATTAAGGCCTCAGCTGATAAGCTTGCTAGAGAGATGCAGCAATATGGAAATCCTCCAGTGTTTCCAGTGGACAGGGACTCAAAAACTGACAAGGAAAATGACAGCAATAATAGCTGCAGTACTGCCACTAGTGCTCCAAATAACTACAAGAGCAAGAGATCTAAGGCAGTGGCAAAATCTGGCTCACATAAGTCCCAGTGGGAGATCATGAGGAGCTTTGATCTTTCTGATGAAGAGATTGCCAAGTTTCAAGATCCTGACCATTGGTTGAGCTACTTTCCACCGTTGGCTATGAAGGATCTCAAGGCTTTTGGGCTGAGTTGTGACTGGAGGCGTTCATTCATAACTACTGACATGAATCCATTCTATGATGCTTTTGTCCGATGGCAGATGAGGAAGTTAAGGAATACAGGCAAGATTGTTAAAGGGAAGCAGTACATGATCTACTCTCCATTGGATGGCCAACCTTGTGGTGATCATGACCGTGCATCAGGTGAAGAGGTTGGACCTCAGGAATATGTGTTGATTAAAATGGAGGTGATCCCTCCATTTCCACCCAAGTTGAAGGTCCTGGAAGGTAGAAATGTGTATTTGGCAGCAGCTACCCTCAGGCCTGAGACATTGTATGGTCAAACAAATTGTTGGATGCAGCCTGATGAGAAGTATGGCACTTTTGAGGTCAATGACATTGACATTTTCATTTTGACAGCAAGGTCCGCACGTAATCTTGCTCACCAGGTGCTGTCAAGAGTTCCAGAAAAGCCAACTTGCTTGGCTGAGCTTTGTGGCAGGGATCTGATCGGCTTGCAAGTGAAGTCTCCTCTTGCCTTCAATGAGATCGTATATGTGCTTCCAATGCAGAATATCTTGACACATAAAGGCACCGGCATTGTTATTAGTGTTCCAAGTGATTCACCTGATGACTTTATTGCCTTTCAAGAGTTGGTAACAAGTCCAAGCATGAGGGTTATGTATGGAGTAAAAGATGAGTGGATTTTGCCTTTTAAGGTGATACCAGTAATCAATGTTCCAGGATATGGAAATGAAACTGCTAAGAAGGTTTGCTTTGATCTGAAAATTGATAGCCTTAACCAGAAAGATAAACTTGCTGAAGCAAAAGAGATAGCATACCTGAAAGGATTCCACGATGGAATAATGATTGTAGGTGAGTTTAAGGGAAGAAAGGTTCAAGAAGTTAAGCCGCTAATAAAGGATATGCTATTGAAGACAGGTGGGGCTATTTTGTACTATGAACCTGAGGGAAAGGTCATCTCAAGGTCTGGGGATGAATGTGTTGTTGCTCTAACAGATCAGTGGCTCATAACATATGGTGAGGCTGAATGGAAGCAAAAGGCTATAGCGTGCTTGGAGGAAATGAATACTTTCTCGACTGAAGCTCATAATGGCTTCAAGCACACATTGAACTGGTTGATGCCACGAGCCTGTTCCCGTTCGTTTGGATTAGGTACTCGCATTCCATGGGATGAGGAATTCCTTGTAGATTCTCTTTCTGATTCAACTCTATACATGGTCTACTACACAATTGCACATCTACTGCAAGATGGTAACATTTATGGATCCAACTCTTCTTTGAGGGCTGATCAAATGACCGATGAAGTCTGGGATTATGTTTTTTGTAACGGTCCAACACCAGAAACTGATATTCCTCCTACAGTTTTGAGAAAAATGAAGCAAGAGTTTGAGTACTGGTATCCCTTTGATCTTCGTATATCTGGTAAGGACCTAATGCAGAACCATTTAGCATTCTGCATCTACAACCACACGGCGCTTCTTCCAAAACATCATTGGCCTGGTGGTTTCCGTTGCAATGGACACCTAATGCTTAATTCTGAGAAGATGTCCAAGTCCACTGGGAATTTCAGAACCCTTTCACAAGCTATTGAAGAATTCTCATCTGATGCCACTCGGTTTGCCCTCGCTGATGCTGGTGACAGTCTGGATGATGCTAACTTTGCCTTTGAGACTGCAAAATCTGCTATAATGAAGTTAACAAAAGAAATATCATGGATGAAAGAAGTTCTTTCTGGTGAGGCATCCCTGCGAGTTGGGCCACCAACTACTTATGCTGACCGAGCCTTTGCTAATGCTATGAACTATGCCATCAAAGGCACTGAGAATAGTTACAGAGCTTTCATGTTCAAAGATGCTCTGAAAACTGGTTTCTATGATCTACAGGCAGCAAGAGATGAGTACAGGATTTCATGTGGAGCAGGAGTTATGAACTACGAGTTGCTCTTGCGTTTTATGGATGTACAGACCAGGCTTATAACTCCCATTTGTCCACACTATGCTGAGCATGTGTGGCAAAATATACTGAAGAAAGAAGGATTTGTGGTGAAAGCTGGCTGGCCAGTTGCTGATACCCCGGATCCTACTCTTAGGGCCGCAAATAAATATTTGTTGGACTCCATGGTTCTGATGAGGAAGTTACTCCACAAGCAGGGATCCGATCTCAAAAAGGCCAAGAAGGGAGCTGTAGTCCCTGCAAAACTGGAGGAAAACAAATTGTCAGTTGGTCTAATATATGTCAATGAGAACTATGATGGCTGGAAAGAGCAGTGTTTGAGAGTGCTACAGACTCAATTTGAGCCTAAATCATGTTCCTTTGCTCCTGACGAACAGATTATTGAAACTCTGAAGAATTATTCTATAGGACAGGATATGGACCTGAAGCAAATTCAAAAGCTGTGCATGCCCTTCATTAAGTTCAAGAAAGATGAAGCACAAAAGGTTGGTCTGCATGCTTTGGAGTTGAAGCTTCCTTTCAGTGAACTGGAGGTTCTTGAACTGAATTCAGAGCCGATCAAAAGGCAGTTAGGCCTGGAGCATGTAGAGATTTTGTTGGCATCTGATGAATCTTCTGCAAACAAAGATGGCCCACATATTTCCTTGATCAGGCAGAATCCACCTTCTCCAGGACATCCTACTGCAATATTCTTGAGTAAATCGGAGTTTCAAGGCCTAACCAGCAGATACAATTAGTCACTTTGGTTTTGTACTGACAGGGGAATGCTCAGGTTGCTCCACTATTTATCCCACATGGTTGCTCGAAAAAATTATTTATCCTACATTACATATCATAGCTATTAGCATGTTACTGTACCTCTCAGAAATATTATGCATGTAATACTTGGCTTACAGTTAACAGACTCTATGAGACTGGTGTACAGAAAATTTAAAATGGCCTCACCAATTACTCCTTTGCTATGCCAGTTCCTTTTCTAGTTTTTTGACTTATTAAATTATCATATTTATTTATTGTTCTGCTGTGGAATGAAACTATACTAACGTTACATTGTATTGATCCCGACTAATTTACCCTGTGGAAGCATTAGCAGCAGTAGAAAGTTCCTTGAACAAATATGTACTTTCTATCTCATAACAAGCTCCTGACTGGCGGAAAACTTGTCTGATCATCTCTGATGTGACTGCCGGGCAGCAAGTAGTAGGAGGGAGCTATGAGAATGTTGCGTGGTGATGAATTAGCAACACAAGAACCTGGACATGGTGGTAATAAATTGGACAGTGTGTAGTGGCAGATTGTAGCTATAATTTCTCAGAATTATAGGCACTTGCACATTCAACATCGTAATACCTCCTATGTACTGTTGTTGAGTCAAAAGTGCCGTATTTTCGTTTTCCAGCTTGCATTAAGAATGTGCCAAAAAAAGGGAGCATGTGATAGTTCAGGAAGGCAAGAAAAGTTCCAGTACTAGAATGGTCAGAAATACGTAAATCTGAGCGGTATTTAAGAACAAAACGACAATTTCAAAATTTGTTCTTCTTCTGAAAAAATAATGAAATGATGACCGGAGCACGTCCCTCCTTTGTCCAGTCCAGCAGTTGTCGTACGCGCATCTGGCCCAACTCGGAAAGCGACGATCTGTAAGCCGGGCTTCTTCATGGGCCCCCACTCTCGCGCTCCGTATATCTACCAACCCCCCGCGCGATCGCATCGGCACCGAACCCTCCCCTCCGCCGTCTCCGCTTCGCTCCGCCGCGCCGCACTCCCCAGCAAGCCAAAATGGCGGCGCTCGGAACGCTCCCCGGCGCCGCTGCCGCCGCCGCTTCCGTGCCCCAGAGCCAGCGCCGCCGCGGCGCGCCTTCGCTCGCGGTTGCTTACATCCCTGAGGGCTCTCGCCTCGTCTGCGGGAGGCAGCTCCGTCCGGCTCCGGTGCTCGCCTCTCCCCCCGCCACCCTCTCTGCTCCAGCGAGGCGGCGGTTCCTCCGCGCGGCGCCGGCCGCCGTCTCGGGTTCCGCTTCCGCTGGGTGAGTGGACGACTCGCCTGACAGCTGCCCGCGCGGCGCCGTACGTTGCATTTGTCCAACCAGCAAAATGTGGGGGGGTTTGCTGCTGAGTTTTGGTTGATTTGTGCTGGTGGAAGCTTCCGGAAGTTGAGTGTTAGCTTCCGACCACTTTGCGCCTTGCTGCCTTCCCCAGCTGAGCGGAGCTGTAGTATCTGGACAGTGCAGATCCCTACGTTATTATGTGGTAGCCCGCTTGAAATCCCTGAATCCAGCTTGTGGGCGTGTGTTCAAGGCAGCATAGGTTGTGCTAATACGGAGGTTTTGTTTAACAAAACCGTAGAGTGCAGTTCGCTTGAAATGGCTGCATGTACTATTTGTTTCAGTGGTGGAGGGAGCTACGATGAGGGCAAGGCTGTGCCATTGCACCTCCAGACTTTTGTGTAATTACAAGGAGGCCTTTTGAGTATTCAAAGCAGGTCCCAAAATTTGGACTATCACATGATGGTTTATTTCTATGCTAATGTGCAGGTTCCGTAAATAGAAACCCTTACAAAGTGTCAACTACATCCTCATGTGCTAACCATAGAAATACTGATAGCGTGGAAATTTCCTAATGATACATTTTTCACCGAGGAAAATATGTAACGTGGAGCAACTCCAAGAGACTCTATATCTTTCCTCATTGTTAGGGATAGAGATTTTGATGGAAAAATACCCTCCAACAGCTTCTCTAATTGGTTATCCAAATGTGGCCATCCTCTATTCCACATTTCTCGCTAGCCAAAGATAGATAACGAAAATGGCTTTCTAGAGTGAAAATATATAGAAAGTGACTTTTATGCGGAAGGCTCTCCAAATGATAATTTAGAGAGTGAAATTTAGAAAGACTCTTGGAGATGCTCATATAGTGGGGATGAACTTTGAGCCAAGATTAAGTTCCCATATAAAATGTTCCTTACTTTTGTTCTGAAGTTTCAACCTTTGTTCATACCTGGAGCTCCCTGCAGTGTGGTTAAGAAAAATAATGTTGTTGACCTCTTCTTGTTTTTGTTAGTAATAGTAATTTTCTATTACAGAGAAGCAAAGCCCCAGGGATTTGCAGAGAGATACCCAACTCTTGTCACAGGTTTCTTCTTCTTCTTGTGGTATGTTAACTTACCTGTACTGCCAATCTTGCTGCTTGAAGCATCATGAAACCCTTACTTTCAGTAGTAGTTTTAATTGCCATTTTGTGGTCTAACTTTGCAGGTATTTCCTGAATGTAATATTTAACATCCTCAATAAGAAGATCTTTGATTACTTCCCCTATCCATAGTACGTATAAGTGCGCATTATCTTTCTTGCTGGTACTAGTTGCCATAATAATGCATAAAACTTATACCTATTGTTGTAGCTTTGTGTCGGCGAGCCATCTTTTTGTTGGAGTGCTGTACTGCCTTATTGGCTGGGGCTTCGGTTTCCCAAAGCGTGCGGTATGTCCCCACCTCCCTGCCTTTTTTCATTGTTTTTTGATAAGATAACAACCTCTCTAGTCTCTAACTCCACTGGTCAGGATTTTCACTGACATTTATGAGCTTGGTGTACATGTAAATGAAACTGCTTTTTTCTTAAAAAACAGTTAATGTTGGATCATATTAGGTGCGTATGTGATCCTTCTGACTTGATGTTTATATTGAATTACTGAATCCTAGACAGGTCAACTGTCTCAAACATATGACACAGTGAACTATCAGACACATTATATTGGATCAGTGACCCTGATCTTATGCATGATGTCCTTGAATCTGATGGTGTGCATGTCAGTAATTAAGTAGCTCTTATGTGAATGTCTTATGGGCTTATGGCTAAACAACTTAAGCTAAATTATACAGAGTGTATATTATCAAGTGTTTTCAAAATGTTGTGTATCTATTAACAAGCAGTTGTTTCATATCCATATCTATATTTTTTTAATGTCAGTGACATCGTTTCTGGGTGAAACTGATAAATGAATGTAAACTGTACTTCTACAGCCGATGAACTCAACGGTTCTGAAGCAGCTTATTCCAGTTGCGGTTTGCCATGCAATTGGTCATGTAACTAGCACTGTGTCCTTTGCTGCTGTAGCTGTATCATTTGCCCACACTATTAAAGGTTCTTCTATGATATCCTGATTTTATTACTATCACCCTCTATACCTCCTGTTTTTTGTTCTAATATATTTCCAGTTTTAAAAATTGGAACACAGCTCTGGAGCCATTCTTCAATGCGTCTGCTTCTCAGTTCATCCTTGGACAACCAGTTCCACTGACGCTCTGGCTGTCTCTTGTTCCAGTCGTTGTTGGTAAGTCTCATCCCAGCTTATTTCACTTCCTGTGCTAGCTGTATAAATTTGCACTTGGAACATATTGCAACTCAATGCTACAGTATTCAAGACAAGGTTCCACTTGGCATTTTTTTGGTAGCTCGCTGGTTCAAGGGACTGTGATGTAGAGTTGATGTGCCACTGCTCTGTTAAGTTCTTTTTAATGGGTGGAGGAGGTCAGCTCATAGTTCTCAAGACAGCTGCTGGAGCGTCATTTATTTTGATGGAGTTGTATAAAGTTAAGAAGCTTCTAGTGTTGTCAGCATTGTAGGCAATGCTCTGTCTTGACACAATTAGGGACACACCATAAATGATAGGATCATACCTAAAGACTCGTGATTCCAGTAGTTATAAGATCTGGATTAGAAGATCACTATTTCGAACTGATCCTTTATATTAAGATCTCATAACTCCTGTGCCTTTGTACTTATTTTCTGTAATTCTGTTTCAAAATGATCAGGTGTCTCGGTAGCATCCCTCACCGAACTCTCATTCAATTGGACTGGCTTCATTAATGCCATGATCTCAAATATTTCCTTCACCTACCGGAGCATCTACTCTAAGAAGGCTATGGTTTATCTCGGGCCTAACATTTTGCACTCATTTGTCCCTCTACATGCTTAGCAGCTCCTATTCACTAACTTCTTTCCTTATTGTTCTGTTTTTTCACAGACTGACATGGATAGCACAAACTTGTATGCGTACATATCAATAATTGCTCTTATCGTCTGCATTCCTCCTGCACTTATTGTAAGTCTAGATTTAGCTATCAACATTAGATTTTAGATAATATATTTCTGCAGTTAGTCTCTTTACTTATATTTTTTCTACAAATACTTGTTCTTTCTTGGAATGCCTATTTTTCGGTTATTAAACTCGCACTTAGTCACAATCACAGCATGAGACCTTCAATTAATTTTAACAATGTTGTAATAGCACACTTAATCAAGAAAACACAACAAGAGAAAACACAAGATGAGAAAGAACATTTAAGAAAATGATGAGGGATCAAGAACAAATTCGGTGAGTAGTCCTTTTTTGAACAATTGGTATTCTCACCATCCAAATTATTTGTAGTATCATGGTTGCACCTTAGAGATGAATGTTCACTCCATTAGTATGGTTTGCAGCACCTGCTACTAATGAAACAAATTAATTTTGTTATGTGTTTGCACATTCCTACATGATGTCTGTCTATTGTTAGTAGGCGTCCAGGCATTCATTGTTTGTGAGATTCTTGGATACAATCCTACAGTTCATTAACTACATTTAAAATCTCTCGTGCAAGAGTAATGAACATTTCATGTTTGCTTCTCACATTCACAAATTGCAGATTGAAGGACCTCAATTAGTGCAGCATGGATTTAAAGATGCAATTGCCAAAGTTGGATTAACAAAGTTGATCTCTAACTTTTTCGTGGTGGGCTTGTTCTATCACCTTTATAACCAGGTATATAACTTCGTTTCACATGAATTGTATTTCTTATAGTATTAAAAGATTATAAAAAATGTAGAAGTATGAAAATATTAATATCAGCATTGCGAGCACATTTTGAAAGTGTGTTGGTTGTGACGGTGTTTTGTCCTACACCTGGGGGAATTTCTATGCACTGAACTGTGCATGCATGTTTGTGCTGCAGACAGTTGTACTCCTATGGTTTCTAATATACGTGTCTCAACTCATACTTTAATTTTGTTTTATTGGAGATCCCTTGCAACGCATGAGCACATGGCTAATGGTCATAAGATATCTGTTAATAATATTGGCCAAGTAGAGTTGGACAGTGTTGCTCAAGGCTAATAGTTTGGGTTAATAGACTTAATTCGATATCTGAAATCCAAATGAATATGCTTCCATGTAATGTCTGGTGCCAAAAGAAAACGTAACAACTATAGATTAATTGTTTTGGGGAAGAAGCAAGGGTGAAAGTGCAAGCCAATCTGTATGCATGCATGGCCTATCCTGCTGGGGTGGGATTTTAAGACTTCATGGAAGCAGACTGTGCATATTTGTGACGATAATTTGTCATCCTTTCATTCATATATCCTATGCTGACTAGAAAAAAACGGACCTGCTCATCCAGGTTGCTACAAACACATTGGAGCGGGTGGCCCCCCTCTCACACGCCATCGGCAATGTGTTGAAGCGTGTCTTCGTCATTGGCTTTTCTATCATTGTTTTCGGTACTTAAATGAATTCTAATTTTTCTTCATGATTGATAGTTCAATACCTACATCCTCAATGTTCTTGCCATTGTGCAACTAGTGTTTCACATAACACTTGGTGAGTCTAATGTTGAGCAGGAAACAAGATCACCACACAAACTGGAATTGGCACTTCCATTGCTATTGCTGGTGTTGCCCTCTACTCATTCATGAAGGCTAAGATTGAAGAAGAGAAAAGGGTATGCTTTTTATAATTTATTTAATACTAGATGTTCCATTGAGTAGCACATTTGAAAATTTTATCAAAAATAGACATCTCTTGTCTCTTATGGGTTATTTTGATGTTAAACCTATCTAGGGCCTAACAACCTAAAATCCTTTTTGGCTAAGGGTTGATAGAACGTGTATAACAATAATTCTATGCCAAAACCTGTGTGTGTTTTGAGAATTTGAAACCTATTGAGGTTTTTATTTGGAAAACCAGTTCCTCGAGTCTTCATTTGCATCAGTTGTCTTAAAAACCCTAATAAAATTTACTTTTTGCAACACAGGAAAAGCTCAGTATTTGTGTACAGTGTAGCCCAAATGTTAGTGTTCACTAGATCCTAATCAAGTTATGACAGAGCAAACCCATATCGAACTGCTTGTTTATGCCTTTTGAGCTATTATTATGCATCTTGGATGTTGCATATGCTACTGCAAGTTAATCATGCTTTATACTATTGTTGTGATTGAATGCAGCAAATAAAGAGTGCATAAGGTGTTGGCTGATGTGAATGTGGTTGGTACACTGTTTGATGGACCTGTATTCTCTGGGTGAATGAACAGAACTTGCAAGACAGATAAGATCTTGCGATCGTCCAGCACATTTGATTGTTACTTCCAGTTTGGTGTTGAGGTACACAGAGGCTGGTTGTGGTTAGCCTTTTCATTTTGCAAATTCGAATAATGCTCAGACATGGGATTTTCATTTCTGTTTACCCATGCTCAGTTTTCCCTATTGTATCCCTAATAATTAGTACATCCAGTTTTTTTCCAAAGGAAAATTCAGTACTACTGACAGACAATTACCAGTGTAAGCAAGATTCAGATTCAGTGAGAATAAATAATAACGTTGCCATTCATGTTCTGATATAACTTGGTTCAATTAAGGTATCTTTTTTCTGATTAGTTGCAATGAGTCAAATTTCGGTGAAACGAAGTTACTAGGCAGCACATGGCATATATCAGGTTGCGATGAGTCAATATAGGATTGTGAAATAATGGTTGGACATATAGGCATGAGCTTTAGTTATTGCACGAGGTCATATGTGTAGTTATACGACCCAAGATGAGATTTACATCTGTAAATATTTGCTGGTGTCATGCGTTTTCCCCCCACAAGTCTGGTTCATTCTCTTGCAAGGTTTTGGCTTACAGGACCTTGCACCACAGGCTGTGGAGCTGTCATTTGAAGAATGGTGGGAAAACATAAACACGAGGGTTTCAGGTTAAGTAAAGAAGGGCTTAAATTCCATTGCCATCTTAGGAGCTTGGACCTTGTGGAACCGTCGGAATCGTTGTCTTTGATGGAGCCTTTCCTAGTTTATCCACCATCGTTTCACTCATAAATGAGGAGTTGCTGCATTGGTCCTTTGCTGGGGCTCGAGGAATTTCTTTCCTCCTTGCTCAGGCGCCTGCAACCACTTAAGTGTGTGTTCTTACTTCTTAGTATCCGGTCTAGTTTCAGTTTAAAAGTAAAAGTAAGTAAGTTAGCTTTCTAGCTGGTAAAAGGGTGGGTTACAGGGCCCTGATATCTGTAACACCTTGGGGTTCTCTACCCTTTCTTCTTCTTAATATATTGAAATATATTGATGCGCAGATCTCCTGCCCTTTCGAAAGAAAACATCTGTAAATATAAAATTAATTTCGTGAAGAAATA
This sequence comes from Panicum virgatum, assembly GCF_016808335.1. NCBI lineage: Eukaryota > Viridiplantae > Streptophyta > Magnoliopsida > Poales > Poaceae > Panicum > Panicum virgatum. The sequence goes on along the minus strand of NC_053138.1, from coordinate 5,559,025 downwards.
TACTAGTGAGAATTATATTGTCCCTGTTTACTTTTATCATGATGAAGGTGTTCCTTGTAGAGTTGTAGTGATAGTTATTAAAACTGCTTGTTAAACCTTGCTTGAAACGAATTGTTAGACTGGCCATTACAGAGTAACACCAGAATAGGAACCGTTTTTATTCGTCCAAAGAAACTGTCAGCTGAAGACCTCGATGCTTATTGCACGGTACCTCGTGATAAATCTTCGGCTTCAACTCCAGACACATCTCATCCCCAGCATGAACTTTCCGGTCACCACCAATCATGGAATCCTCCCGCGACGTGCTTGCTGATCTCGCTCATCACTCTATCTCATCACTTAGGCCAATCCCAGTGGAGGGTTTCATATTGATGTTTCCAAGATAGCCACATAAACAAAAAGACTATGAAACTATGGTTGAAACTATCTCTCCCAATGCATAATTTCATGTTGAGGTTTCCTAGAGTCTATGTTACATTTAATTTCAAGACTAGTGTTAGTATTTGTGTAGAGAGAGTTTCATCTAAATGAAACTGATTTTTTCTCTTTCTTTTTAAATTCTATGCCATGTCATCATATAATACTACATGGCATGCTAATAAATGTGCATAAAATCCCTATGAAACTCCCATTGGGAGTGGCCAGTGGCCTTACTGCCTCATATCTCTACAAAAGCAAGGGAAGCTCTACTTACTCTGTGAAGGCACAAATTTTGAATAAGACGAGTGGTCAAATTTGAGATAAAAAAAATCAAAAGACCTATAATTTTGAACGGAGGGAGTAGTACTTACTACGTGATTAACATGCTTGAGTAGGTGTCTCAAATAACTGCTTAGCTATACTTAGTCCCAATAGGTGTTGAAAGGTGACATTATCACCACCACTCGAAAGCCGTCGGATGGTTGTTTAACTACACTTGTTAGATGAGGAAAACTATCGCTTGCCCCTACGACGGAGTCCCTTCGATCTGCATAGGCAATCTTTCTTTCTTTCTTTCTTTTTTGAGATTACACATGTCTTCCTGCACATTACCTGCGTGGTGTTGCTTGTGGTGCTTTGGCATAAAAAAAAAGGCCATTTCTAGGATGTTCCATTGTCCCCAGAAGGATGCTAGTAGTTTGTCATTTACATTTACATGCTGACCAGATTTCCAGTGACACATGTACCAGAATTTTCCAAAAAAAATATTCCTTTCCTGCTAATGCTACTTATATACCATGATGTAAGCAATTTAGACATTTTTTGCAGTTATATAAGGGGGTTCATAATCCACACTCCACATGTACGATAACAAAGAAAAATGCTGAGGTTGCACACATAGTAAACGTAGTAATTAAAAAAAAATTAAGTATTTTAGTCTGCACTCAGAGATAAAAACAGTGGTATGTTGTGCCCAATTGCATTTGATTTTCATGCATGTGCATCCAACTTCAGTGGGTTTAAAAAAGTGCCAGCATATATAGAAAAACACACTATGGTTTAAAAAAGTGCCAGCATATAAATGTCCAAAAACCAACATGAATTTGATCGAGTCCCTTCAAGGCAAAAAATTATTTGGGTTTTTGTTCAAGTAATCAAAACTTTCTACAATAATGAGGATTGCAATACCTTATTCAGTGTTTTCTAATAACGGAATATGTTATTTTATTTCAAGGTAGAGAAAATTTTGTTAACCTAGAGAAAGATTTTATTTTGCGAAATGGGCCGGGGTACATCTAGGGATGGTAATGGGCCATGGCCCTAGTGCCCTCTTCACAGCCCAACAAGTCTCTTAAATTATTTAGCTCAAAATTGTATAAGATTAGAACCCGACTCTTAAATTTTCTAGTTCAAAATGTTTAGCCCTTTACCACCCCTAGGTGCATCTCCTCGAAACTCAGTGGTAGTAGAAATTCAACAGGAAGCTACATTGGAATAGAGCTAGCTAATAGCGTTGAAAGAGAAGAATGGAGGACCTGGAAGAGAAGAATGGAAAAAAAGAATGGAGGACCTGGTAGCGTCGGGGGCAGCGACGGCCGGCCTGTATTGGCGGCGGCGATGCGCGGATCGGGCAGATCCTGAAGGCGGCGAGCAGTGGGATGGGGTGCAGTGGAAGACGAAGACTTGTTGCTAGGCAAGGCAGGGTCCTACAGACTGCAGACTGCATACAGCAGACAGTGTTACATTAAGTGAAACCATCTGAATATTTTCACATGATGTTTGATTTAGAGTTTAGACCCAATCACTTCTTCTTTGAAGGTTGAGAGGGAAAACGATTTAAGGGAGAAAAACCACAAGCATGTCCACAAACAGCATTGGGTTCCTTGGAGGTATGTACAAGTGTAAAGATCATTGAAATTGAACGAGTAGCCAAAGGATGTCGGGCCAATTGGTTCCAGCAGTCCGGCGGCACTCCGAAGGTCATGGGTTCGATCCCCAGAAGGGGCGAATTTCCGCCTTCGGTTAAAAAAAAAACCCCTCGTCTGCCTCATGTCCAAAGCACTGTGGAACCCGGCCTAACTCACAAGGCGACGGGCCCGTGTACGGGTGGGGCAGGGGTTCGGGGGTTTTCTTGGCATGCTGTGAGAAGGTCATTCTACCTCTCAAACAATGCCGTGGGGACGGTCTTATCCCCGCAGGTCAAGTTTTTTTATTAAAATTGAACGAGTAATTGCAGAGGGTATTATTACGAAATCAATTCCAAGATCAATCCTAAACAATGAACAAGTCAGGCGTTGTACGGACAAGGACAAGCCACCATCATGGGCCAAAGAGAGAAATATTTAACCATCATGGGCCAAAGAGAGAAATATTTATCTCGTTCTTTGGGGATTATTGTACTGATATGTTTCTGTCAGTGTCAGTGTCGGATTGTGTTCAGAGGTGTGCCAGCCAGCTGGTAACTGTTTGCAGGAACCGTCAAATACCCCACAAAAACAAATAAGGGTTCGTTTTCAGATCAATCCATGTGACTAAGGGAATGCTCTGGGTCTACATAGGATTTTATTACTGTGTGTGTGTGTGTGTGTGAAGTAGTTGAGGGCAACTTTATTTAACCAATAAAAGAGGTATCACCTTTAGTATACTTCAGTAGTATACCTGCTTCAAAGATGAAATCTTATCAACTAAACAGAAAGAACGCATGGTAACAGGTACTATCTGTATCATAAATGTATTTTTTTTCTCATAACTGCATCTAATAATGTCAATTGTAGTTATGCGCCTAGATATTTTCATTTCTTTATACTTGTAATTATGACGACAAATTTAAATTAGGCCAGAGCATTTCTTGTGTCCGGCTCAACTGAAGCCCTATTTATGAATACTGTTTCTGTTATAAAACTGTTGTCAACTGAAATTGTAGAAATAGAATAATAGCTACCGTTTTTTCTCATGCGATTGTTACTAGTAGCATATAAGAACAAAACGCACATTTTATCGCAAAACAATAAAAGACGATGCATTCACTTGTTTTGAACGAACGAAACTATGAATTCACACACAGATAAAAAAACAAAAAAACAGCAAATTTACGGGACAAAAATCAGATAGACATGACATGTAATTTAATCTCAAGCTTCATCCTAAAACGCTGTGATCACGAGCTATATAATTTTACAACCTAACAAGTGCAGAACTAGCTACCTCACCCAGAGCCCGGTGGCCACAATCAACCGATCAAACCGGCGGCTCCGGCTCCGGCTGGCCGTCGGTGGGCACGACGGCGGCGCGGCAGATGGGGCAAGTCGAGTGGGAGCGCAGCCACATGTCGATGCACTCCACGTGGAACAGATGCTTGCACGCCGGCAGCCGCCGCACCACCTCGCCGACCTGCACCAGCCCCAGGCATATCACGCACTGCGCCCACCCCGTCGCGTCCCCGCCGCCGCCGGCGCCCTCCCGCTTGTACGCAAACGCCGGGATCGCCGACACGACGACGGCGGCGACATCTCCGCGGCTTCGGGCAGCTGCCGCTCGCATGGCCGCCCCACGCCTCAGCGCGGCGCGCCGCCGGGCCTTGAGGTAGCAGAACGCGAGCGCGACGGCGCAGGCGGTGGCGACGGAGGCCCAGATGACGCCGGCAACGAGGTAGAGGAGGATGAAGGAGAAGAAGATGCCGAAGGTGAGGAGCACCGTGAGGTTGTGGTCGTCGCCGCCGTCGTACGGAGCGGCAGCATGACCGCCGGGGCTACTACCTGGCAGCTCGTGGTGCTGGTACGAGAACCCAGAGAAGAACATTCTAGTCGATCAGCTGCAGATCACTGTCGTTGATCCTGCAAACAGTGGATGTGCTTTTGCAACAATGGAAGCCACCTTTATAGGTACGCCGGCCGCCGTACGCCATGGTAGTCGATCAGGTAGTGTGCTGCAAGAAGCAAAGCTATAATCTATTCAGGAGATAGGAAGAGATCTGTCACTGAACAAGCAAAGAGAGCCATGTATTAAACTAGTCCAGAGGCTGAGCATCCGGCCAATGAGAGTATGAGACAGGCTAAGAGTTGGAGCTGTTGGGTTTGACTTTGTTGTTCGTGTAGCAACAGTTTGCAGCAATGAAGTCAGACGTCCTTGGATTGGAGTTTTCATGTGTCAATTATTCAATTGTGGGAGACAAATGTGCCATTAGGCTAGCGCCAATTCAGTCATCACATCATCATCCATGAAGCTGTTGTTTCTTAATACACATTGGAATGTTGTTTTTGTTCTACTCCCTCCTTCCCCGTTTATAAGGCATGGTGGAACATGACACGGTCTTCTAAACAACATTTTGACCATTTATTTATCATATATTATATCACTTTTGATTATAAACTTATAATCATTGTAAACTATATTTGATTATGAATCCAATCATATGAAATTTGCATTATAAAAACAAAAATTTAATAGTCAAATTATTGGTCAAAGATGAGAAAGTTTGAATCTTGATATACGTGTATGCCTTATAAACGGGGAAGGAGGGAGTACTTGCCAAGAAACTGTATAGATAAACACAATTATCAGTGGGGACAAGGCATAAAATTTGATCACTACTCGATTTGCCGCACTACTGCTTCAGTGCCCCTTCATGAACAGATTTGCGCCCTGCTGCTGTGTCAAACCTTATTATTGAGATACAAGGTTTGATACTTGAGACTTCCCATAATATTTATAATATAGCCTGAGATTTGCAGACGGTTTTTTTTTTCACTGCAATAAAAAACATGCTGGCCATGGTCGTCTCCGAAGTTCGGGAATGATGGCATAGTTGAGAAACTTGTAACACAACAAATTCATGCAGTTGATGAGATGAAGGTGCGAGTGTGACGTGACAATCACACCAGGATGTAACCAGACAGGATGGATGCAAGCGCATTTGGCTGAAACTGAACCATCCACCCGTTGACACCGTGGAGTTCATTTGGTGATCCTGGTTTGTTCTTGTTATTGTACTTGCCATGAAACAATAATGTATTATTCTTCTGGCTTGCAACACCCAAACAAGCCCTTGAGTATGTGGGGGTCAAATTGTAATCCCCATAGGTTAGCGGGCACAATACTAATAACCAACATCACTGCTCGATTTGCCGCACTGCTTCTGTACCCTTTCACCAACTGATTGCACCTGTTGTTGTGTTAAGGCCTTGTTCAAGTATAACCAGGTCTGAGACTTGACTTGCGCAAATCAATAGGCTACCCTTTTTAGATGGATAATGGATTTGTTGTTGCAAGAAACATGCTGACCATGGTAGGACGAGTTATAAAATGACTGTCAATATTGATGAAGAAAGGAAAAAAAAACTTTAGCTGATGTTCAGAAGGTTGTGCTTTTGTGCAGGATGTTACCAGTTACGAGGGATGCAAGTGTATTGACCCGGATCGACAAATTGACTGGTCGCCTTTTCCTAGTTTATTTTGTTTAATAACTATATATGTTCACAAAAAGAGATGCCAAAAAGTGAAAAGGTAACCATGTAAGTATGTGTTGACAAATTTATATTATATTCATGCCAATCCTATGACAGAAAATACCCTCATAGGTCAATGAGTTACATATAATGTCTCCATCGCTACTCGATTTGCCGCACTGCTGCCTCTGTGCCCCTTCACCAACTGATTTTGCTCATGTTACTTTGTTAAACATGATTGAAATATGATCAAGTTGGATAGCTTCCTTAGTAGACTAGACTTTTTAGATGGATTTTCTGTTGCAAGAAGCACACCCAACATGATATCACGACTTCGAAAATGACTGTCACAATTGATCAGAAAACTAATATTCCTGTAGTTGAAGCTACAACCAGCTCAGCCAGTCTCATCGCCCCGGATAGACCACATCAACCCAGTTTGGCACTTTCAGTAAAATGCAAGTTGAATCAAGTGGATTCTAAGCAATAACACCTGCCAATATATATTCACTTGGAAAACTTGTACAAAGCTCCAATCGTAAGCACAAAAGTCTGAAACAGAAATAACAGGCACGGCCTATGTATAGCTGCCCGAACCTTGATTTTTTTTCTTGGTTAAATTAAATGTGACCATTGTTTTTCTTATTTGAACGCTGCCGAAATTTAACAGAAAGCAGAGGCAATGTTTTGAGTTGAATGCTAAATTGCACAAAGGTCGGCAGGGAGGACCCAGCCCTCTGACTACTCCATTTGCCACATTATTTCTGTCTCCCTTCAATAATCCATTTGCGCCTGTTGCTTGGTTCGACCATTTCCATATGAAATCAGGTACCAGTTACCAGTTACCAATCAAATACTGCATTTTTGTTTCTTGCTCAGAAGTTAAGATGGGTTAAATATGTACAGAACAAGAGGATGATTTGTTAAAATTGTGCTCCAAGAGTTTCCAAAGCTTCTGGTCAAGCAAAGACATCAGCTTCTGGTATAACAATATATGCATTTTCTTCTCTCCCACAAGATTTGGAATCTTCTATGTTTTGCGTGAACTCAAATAGAAATAGGCCGCACTACACATGCCAGTTTTTGGCTATTACTCCAACTTCACACTAGGAACATCAGTTTCACAGCCAGTTTTAGGCTATTACATTAGCAGGCCTACTGACCCAAGGAAATAGTAACATTAGGAATTACATAAGGCCACTTAATGCATTTTAGCACTATGATCCCAAATGATAACAAATTGCAGGACAACATCACTCATCAAACTATACTAAAAGGAGTTTAGTGAGTTCTCCGGTTAAACTGGACTGCAAACTGATCAGTTGCCACCATTGCTAGTGAAGCTGAAGCAAGGGAACCATCATACCTATGCATTACGATACCGGTGTGAATTTGGCAGAAAACTGATTAATATTAAAAAAAATATGTTAGAAAATATGATCACTGATTTCAATGAATCGAAAGTTGGAAAACAAGGTACATACATAGAGATTAACAAGTAAGCTCCAATCTGCATAACTATAGCTCCTTCACCTCCTGACTTTGTGCTGTTGACACAACGGGCGCAAAACCAGTTTTCATGGATTGAGGTGACCAAATCTACAAATCATAATCATCAATCAGAAATTGCTGGCGACAATGAAGACATTACAAGTTTAGCAGGTTCTTTAAAAGCAGTAAAAATTCAGCATGTGAGGCACTCACATTGGTTAGTCCTAATAGAGAAGAATTCAGTCTGCAGATTACCCCTCTTAACAAAGTCAAGGAACGGTTGCATATCAACAGCTGTAAGTCGTATTCCCTCTTGCTCCGCTCTGCACAGAGAAAAACGAGTGCCTCAAGTTTTCAGCTACAACATCAACTTCGTCATTCATGGATCATAAAAAAAAGATTATTTCCTTGCTTCCAAAACAACGACATGGTATAGAGGTATCCTTCAAATATCTGATTCATTCATTGCACAACTCACCATTCAACAAAAATATTCCTTCAGTTATAGGGGGATTTTATCCAAATTCTGTGTTCAATCTTCCCATGTAATGATGTAAACATATGTCCCATTAGGAACATCTACAACCATAAAAATGTGCAATTGTGACAATAACCAACCATTTCTTTATCCTCCGTAACTTCTCATAGTGATATTTAAAGGGTTATTTTGATCTGTGCCATTATAATTCTTCAAGTTTGGAGATCTGCCATTACAATTCACGTATTTGGATTCACGCCATTACAATTCTTCTTCTACTGAAGATATGCCACTGTGTACATATCCGATACACTCGGGCCACGTGCAGCGTATGTATAGAAGCGTTGTCTCCGTATTTACAAAATTGCCACCCCGTCTCTCTCGCTTACAGCATGGGCCCATACGTCAGATTCTTCTTCTTCCTCCTCCCTTCCTTGTCTGTGCACCGCGGTGTGGAGAAGCTCGTACGCCGCCGCTCCTCCTCCGCATCTCCCTCCGCCTCCTCTGGTCCTCGGTCGCCGCCGCTCCTCCTCCGCATCTCCATCCTCATCCGGTCCTCGGCCCCCGCCGCTCCTCCTCCGCATCTCCCTACTCCGATCGCCGCCAGCACCTCCTCCGGTCGCCGTCAGCTTCGGCACCTCCTCCGGTCGCCATCAGCTCCGGCCGCCGGCCGACGCCGTTCCTCTCCTCCCCCGACAGGATCCGCGGCGCGGCGCGATGGATCTGCTCGCGACGGCGCCCCACGTCTCATCCTTCTTCTCCTCCTCCTTCCCCAACCTTGTCACCTCCCTCTGCGACGGCCGACGGCCGCACCGCCTCCACTCCCCGCAGCTCAACGGCGACGGTGGGACGCGGGCCAGCGCTCGAGCTCGGCGGCGGCGGGGACGCGCGCACACGCACGAGCTCATGTCAGCTGCAGGATGCGGGCCTGCGCAGCGGCCGGGACGCACGCACGAGCTCGCGGCGGCGGCGGCGCCCGTGCCCACGCCCGAGCACGGCGGTGGCTCCCGCGCCCGCACTCGAGCTTGCGGCGGCGGCGGGGATCTGTGCACGAGCTTGGTGCCTTTGCGGTGGCGGGGACGAGGAGATACGGCGCACGGGGAGGCAAAGATGGCGGCGCCGTCCCGCGCCGCTCCTCCGGACGGAGCTCGCCGGCGCACGAGCTTCTCCACGCTGCCGGCGCACGAGCTCCTCCACACCGCTGGTGCATAGACAAGGAAGGGAGGAGGAAGAAGAAGAATATGACGTGTGGGCCCAGGCTGTAAGCGAGAGAGATGGTGGTGGCATTTTTGTAAATACGGAGACAACGCTTCTATACATACGCTGCACGTGGGCCCGAGTGTATCGGATGTGTACACAGTGACATATCTTCAGTAGAAAAAGAATTGTAATGGCGTGAATCCAAATACGTGAATTGTAATGGCAGATCTCTAAACTTGAAGAATTATAATGGCATGGATCAAAATAACCCATATTTAAAAGAAGCATGAAGCCTAGTAATATCTAACTATTCAATAACTGAAATGCACATCCCGATCCACTAATATAGCCACCAGTACCATAGATTATACATGTCCAGCAACTCTTTACCGGGAACAACAGAGGTAACAAAAAAAAAATCGACGACCGTATGGTATTGGTAGCTATACCACGGAAGCTGTAAAAATCAAAACAATCTGGTAAATGGTAAAGCGCTCACATGACAGGAAGAAGCCTAGACGGGCCGGACGGGTCGTAGTTGAGCAGCAGCGCCGCCTGGACCTGCTTCCCTGCGAGAGCACGGCGGTCCGTTAGAAGTCAAATCGGGCGATACACGGGAGCTTGAGGAGGCGCAAAGGGGAGAGGCACGAGGGAAGACCTTCGGGGCCGACGTGCTTCGGGGCCCACTTCTCCCACGCCCGGCGCGCCCACGCCCAGTCCGTCGCCATTGAGGGGACTAGGAAGCGGCGCTGCTGGGGAGGGTAGCGGCGGCGGCGGCGGTGCCGACGGGGGAGAGCGTCCACTCCGTCCGAGACTTAGCCCTGCTAATGGGCTGGGCTGGAATGGAATGGAATGGGCTAAACAGTTTGGATCCTGCCTTTTTATTTTTATATTTTTTAAAAACATTTTTTTTCCAGAAATATATTTTTGGTTTCACAATTTATAGTTTTATATCCTGCGATCGGCCCCCGCCGCCCCCTGCCGGGCGGTAGGGATCTATATGTAATTAAAATTTGAGTGCTATCGCATGGAGGCCCCTACCGTCCGGTAGAAGGGCGGCAGGCAGGCCGACCGTCCGGCAGGGGGCGGCAGGCTCCCCCAATATAAAACCTGAGGCCCCCTACCCCCACACCTGCATTTGCAGCAAACAACATCCATAGAGGGAAAAATGAGAGACGTGTGGTGAGGGAGGGAATTGCAATAGCGAAGCCCTGCCGGATTCCGCACTTGTGATCTGCAGGTAAGTTACATATGAATTCATTAATATTGTTAAGCAATTTAATTTAATTAATGCTATAGTATTAAAATTTCAGTTCAATATTAAAATTTCAGTTTATTGCAGGCTTGTTTCTAAATTAATTATAAATTAAAATAGAATTAAGTTTTGGATAGTGAAATATAGTATTAAACTTGTTTCTAAATATTGCAGCATAAGGCAATGGCTGCCTCTAATTTTGGAGGATTTTCATGGACCGAAGAAAAATCTAGTATAATACTTGAGATCATGACACATCTTGTAATCAGTAAGAAATTGGATCTATTAGCGGATGGTACGATAGAGATGGTGTTGTCAAAATTAGTTGAGTTTAAAGATTTCACATTATTTCGAGGTATTACAACGCAAGATGTAAATGAACACCTGCTAGAACGTCGGAAGATATACATGAAGTTATGTGAACTAGCGAACCATCTAAAGACTTAATTTTAATTAAACTAGTTTCTAAAACCATGGTACGGCTTCACTTATAACCACTAATCCGAACACTAAGCGGTTACAATTATAAAAAACACTAATCATAGAATTAAAAATACAAAAAATTTAGAATAAAAAAATTGAGAAATATTGATTACCTGCGGTTCGGATCCAAAATCCGGCAGGACTTCGCTGTTGCAACTCTCTCCCTCACCCCACATCTCTCTTTTTCCCTCTATGGATGTTGTTTGCTGCAAATACAGGTGTGGGGGGACCTCTGCTTTTATATTGGGGGAGCCTCCACAGGGCGGTAGGGGCCTCCATGCGATAGCACTCAAATTTTAATTACATATAGGTCCCTACCGCCCGGCAGGGGGCCGGCCGCCCCGCAAACGGGTGGTAGGCCCCCTGCCGCCCTCCTGCCGGGCGGTAAGAGTATAAAACTGTAAATGTGAAACCAAAAATATATTTTTGTAAAAAATATTTTTAAAAATATAAAAATAGAAAAAAAAACGCTTGGATCCTTGGAGGCTGGTGGGCTGGTTTGGGGAAAATGAATTCGCGGTCCGCCTGGTATTTCTTTTCTTTTTCCCTCTGTCCGCTTAGTGGGAAGAGATGAGTGATGACTAATGCGAATCATTAACGACGGTGCGAGAGAGATTAGCACACTCATTCTAGATTTGCTGGGGAATTAGTGAGCTGGTAATACCAATCAGATGGTGATAAGTATGACCAGTCCTTGAGAATGGAAACATTGTATCATGTTGATGTGAGAGTCGTTTTTTCCGCGCCCGTTTCTGAGCATGTTTTTCATTAAATAGGAGAGCTGACGTGAGAGTCTTGAACATAGTTTTTTAAGAGTAAATTGCACCCATCAGACAACAACTTGGCATGTGGGTGCAAATTGGTCCAACAACTTGTAAAGTGATCAATTTAGTACAATAACTTGATAACTGGATGCAGATTGATCCAACAACTTAGAAAATACTTAATTTAGTACAATAATTTGGTAAATTAGTGCATTCACAGTCCAAACATTACACGATAATATATTTGCTAACATCAAGTCACAATAAAGAGTATATTCATAACGGAACGTATTATTTGACCGTAGATTTTTGTGTCGCAATGGACACCAATAATTTTATTTTCAGAATAAATTAATTTTAATTTTATTAAAAATAATATATTATTTAACCACAATTACAACAACAACATATTAAGCAAAGTAGATGAACGTCAATAATTCTTAAAATTTATAAATGGAAATTATTGATGGTGATCCGGTTATTGCTTTTCACTATGTATAATTTTTTATTAGCATCACTCAAACACTGAAGTTGATAAGAGAGACCCTGAAACCTTAGGTTTTCTTCTACACTTCTGCTCATATATTAATGCTCATGTTTGTTTCTATTTATTTAGCTCACTTTTCCTTTCTAACGTATATACGAGGCTTTAAAAATATATGTATCAAGCTCCTAAAAGGTATATATAGTTTGTATCAATGTATTGACTTTTTTAGTTTAACAGTGCATATAATCAAACAAATCGTAAACAGTGACGGTGAATTTTTCAATATTGAATATCAAATTAAATAGTTTTAATTAAAATTAAATCACTATATAAAAATAATTAATGTAAAGACATAACATTAATTTCTAAATAGTGAGGGTTTTTATCATGACCAAATACATTACCACGCAGGCGTAGCACACAAATCAATAGTCAAATAATACTTAATAATTTGTCCTAACATGAATATACTCTTTATTGAGACTTTGCGTTAGTTATATTGCCGTGTAATATTTGGACTGTGAATGTACCTATTTCCCAAGTTATTGTATTAAGTTGGGCATTTTACAAGTTGTTGGACCGATCTGCACCCACCTGTCAAGTTATTGCACTAAATTGAGCATTTTACAAGTTGTTGGACCAATTTGCACCCAACTGACAAGTTGTATGGTCGTTGCAATTTACTCTTTTTTTAACGAATGCAGATATGATGGTTTCTATGGGCAGTTAAATGTTGCCGCGAGGCCTTAGATACATAATTGTCGGTACCCTGCAACAGGGATACCCACTCTTACTGCAGCAAAGCAGGACCCGCGTAGTTATCCGTAGCTGCGCGGGAGAGACGGAGTAGCCAGGCCCCACAGGCCAGGCTTTTCCCTCACCAGGCCAACGGCCCCGGACCGTTCCCCGCCTGAGGATGGGTCCGGTGGCGCCACGTGTCTCCATGGAAGGGAAGCTCCAAGCTGACCGCCGAAGCCTCGGACCCCCAGAGGGGTCCGGGACCTCCTACGCCCGTCCGGACTCCCCTCACCGTGTAGGGGTCCGAAGCCGCCACGTGTCCCGGAGGCGTGGGATCGTGCGCGAGCCTTCCGGAGGAAGACTCGCCCACCTACCGCATTTAATGCGATAGACAAGGCGTGCTCTGCCGCCGTGGTACACAAGACAGCCTTTTGTCAGGCCCCGCTGCGCGCCGCGTATTACCAAGGAGCACAGTGCAGCCGCCTGAGCCGCGCCCGCGCAGAGCCCGCCTGTAGCATTAAACGGATACGACAGCACGGCACTTTTCCATCATGCCGCCTACGCCGCAAGCTACACCGCCCGCTTAAGCAATGTGACGGGCGGTGTCACTAGCTGCGACGGGCCTGACCTGACAAGACGACGCTAGGACATGATGGACGAAGGGCTCCGGGAGCAGGCGAGGGAATCCAAGAGAAAGATCTCCTTTGCCTGCGACGCCATAATGCATGAACAGTGCGTTAGGTTATACTACATCGTTGGACCCACCTGTCGGGGATCCAACGACTGTGTACGCGCCCCCTTGAGATATAAAAGGGAGGTGCTCGCTGTGCACAGGAACATCCACACAGACTCAAGCTCTCGCACCTCCTCACGCTTGTGGGAAGGCAATACAACACACAGTGGATGTAGGGTATTACGCTCCGGCGGCCCGAACCACTCTAATCCTGCTGTGTTTCTTGTGTTCTGGAGGGAGATCGATCTAAGACTAGCTACCCCCTGAGTACACACCCTCTGGGCTAGGGCGGGTGCCTTCCGCCACCCGGCCGTGGTTTGCAGCACCACGACATTTGGCGCGCCAGGTAGGGGAAGCTAGCTCGTCGCATTTTCATCATCCGCTTTGTCCCCATGGTTCGTGTGGACGACGTGGAGATGACGGAGGGGGGTGGCGTCCTCCACGCCACACGCCCCTCGCGTTACTGCTCCAGGGGCAACCGTGCCTGTGGAGCAGCCACCGTTGGCGGCGGCGCGAGCCGCCCGCCGGCAAGAGTCAGGGCGCCCATCAAGGGCCCCCTCACAGACTGCGAGCGGCGGAGCTCTAGCCGCGGCTAGGGAGTTGCTTCGCAACCCTCCGGCTGAGGCAGCCTCGCCAGACGCCCTGAGGCAGTGGCGAGACGACGTCGACCGTCTCCTCCACCTGGCTCAGGCCTCCCCCAGTTCTGCAAAGACTGGGCAACGACCTCCGCCTGGCAACGCGGTGGTACCTTACCACCAGCGTCAGGGCGGTGCGTCGGCATCTGTGCGCTCCCCCACCGTGAGGGGTGCACGAACAGAAGACTTGCGGGCGGAGCTCAACCGCCGGCGCGCGGGGGAGGATGCCCGCATCGCTGTCGAGAGGGCGCGAGAGCGCCGTCTCAACATTGAGGGACGCAACCTCAATGTCGATCTGGACGCGGCGGCACCCAGGCCTCCGGTGAACGCCCGGATTCAGCCAGGGGCACCGGTGGCCGGGGTGGGCTGTGCTGCGCTTGCGGAGCACCTCCGCGCCGTGGCGTGGCCACCCAAGTTCCGCCCCCACTTGCCGGAAAAGTACGACGGTACTACTAACCCGTCGGAATTCCTGCAGGTGTACGTTACTGCCATCACAGCAGCTGGTGGCAACGGCGCCGTCATGGCAAGCTACTTTCATGTAGCCTTGTCTGGGCCAGCCCGGACCTGGCTCATGAACCTCACACCTGGGACGATCCAGTCCTGGGAAGAGCTCTGTGCAAGGTTCACAGCGAACTTCGCCAGCGCCTACCAGCAGCATGGTGTGGAGGCACACCTTCACGCCGTGAGGCAAAAACCCGGGGAAACGCTTCGGGCTTTCATCTCGCGCTTCACTAAGGTACGGGGTACCATTCCTCGTATCTCAGATGCATCTATTATTACTGCTTTCCGTCAGGGGGTGCGTGATGAGAAGATGCTCGAGAAGCTGGCGACGCACGAGGTGGAAAGCGTCACTACGCTTTTCTCCCTGGCAGACAAGTGTGCCAGGGCCGCCGAGGGCCGTGCATGGCACTCAGCCCCCCAAGACGGAGACACCAAGGCTGGTGGCTCCAGCGCTACCGCTCAGGGCGGTGGCAAGAAGAAGAAGAAGAACCGGGGTCGTGGGGAGCCGCATTCTGGCGGACCAGTCGTTGCAAGCAGCAGCGCCACCAGCGGCGCCGGCTGCGGCGGCAGCGGCTGGGGGCCAGAATACACACGGCAAACGCCCTCGCCCGCAAGGTGGAAGCGGAGGTTCATGCCCAGTGCATCCCACCGCTCGCCACAGCGCTGCTGACTGCCGCGAGATCCAAAAGCTCGCGAAACGGGTCAGTGGGCGGCGGGAGCAGTCCTCTAAGGAAGACTCACCCCCTCCTCGCCAGCGGGCCGGCAAGGAGAAGGCCTCTGACAGCAGGGCCGCAGCCGGGGAGAAGGAGCTGGGGTACCAATCCCCCGCTCGAGAGCTGAAGGGCGTCTATCACAACGACGACTCCGATTCCGACAACGGCGACCGCCGCAAGAAGCTGTACGTGATGTATGGCGGGAGCTGGGAGCTTGTCTCCCGGCGGGACGTGAAGACCCTTCGCCGGGAGGTCCTTTCGGTGAAGCCGGGGGTCCCCAGGGCGGCGCCGCACCAGAGGTGGATGAACACCACCATCTCTTTCGGGCCGTCTGACTGCCCGGAGAATATGGCTGGAGCTGGTGTCCTACCTTTAG
Source organism: Panicum virgatum (assembly GCF_016808335.1). NCBI lineage: Eukaryota > Viridiplantae > Streptophyta > Magnoliopsida > Poales > Poaceae > Panicum > Panicum virgatum. The sequence goes on along the minus strand of NC_053138.1, from coordinate 5,543,307 downwards.
TCACTGCTCCTGTCATATCCAACGTGAGGCTCTACCACGTGCTGATTGACGGTGGGGCTGGCCTCAACGTCATCAGTTATGCAGCATTTAAGCAGCTGCAGATCCCAGAGTCCAAGCTGACTCCCTCTCGCCCATTCTCCGGAGTGGGCCCACATCCGGTGTTCCCCCTGGGGAGCATCACATTGCCGGTCACGTTCGGGACCGAGGAAAACTTCCGCACAGAAAGCGTCATGTTTGATGTTGCGGAGGTGAACCTCCCGTTCAACGCTATCATTGGCCGACCGGCACTCTACCGCTTCATGGCCATTGCCCACTATGGGTATTTGGTCTTGAAGATGCCTTCCCCTGCCGGAGTCCTCACCGTGCAGGGCGACCGCACCGCTGCCGTTGCTGCAGTTGAGAGACTGCACACTCTGGCGGCAGAGGCTGCACGCTCCGAGGAGGATCCGTCCACCTCGCAACCCAGGGCGCCTGCAAAGGCTCCCAAGGTCCAACCATCTGATCCGGACCAAGTTCCCGTGAAGTCGGTACAGATTGGGGCAGACGCCACCAGGACCACCCGCATCGCGGGGAACCTGGAGGAGAAATAGGAAGACGCGCTCATCGCTTTCCTCCGGGCAAATGTCGACGTGTTCGCCTGGGAACCGTCGCAGATGCCCGGGATCCCCAGGGAAGTGATCGAGCACAATCTGAGGATCTACCCCGACGCCACGCCGGTGCGCCAAAAACCTCGGAAGCAGTCTGTGGAGCGGCAGAACTTCATCCGCGAAGAAGTCCACAAGCTCCTACACGCTGGCTTCATCGAGGAGGTCCACCATCCCGAGTGGTTGGCCAATCCGGTCGTCGTCCCAAAAGCCAACGGGAAGCTCCGGATGTGCATCGACTACACCAGCCTCAACAAGGCATGTCCAAGAGACCCCTACCCTCTTCCGCGTATCGATCAGATCGTGGACTCCACCTCCGGGTGTGATCTTTTGTCTTTCCTAGATGCATACTCTGGTTTCCACCAGATTCAGATGTCTAGAGAGGATAGGAAGCATACTGCCTTTGTAACAGTAGATGGGCTTTATTGCTACATTGTCATGCCGTATGGTCTAAGGAATGCCTTACCCACGTTTGTGCGAGCCATGAACAAAACCTTCTGTAATCTAATTAGAGATATTGTTGAGGTTTATGTCGATGACATTGTGGTCAAGACTAGGGTAGGATCAACACTAGTGGAGGACCTGTCCCTCGTCTTCGACCGTCTTCGCGCCACCCGCACGAAGCTGAACCCAGAGAAGTGCATCTTCGGCGTCTCAGCAGGGAAGCTGCTGGGTTTCCTGGTCTCGCATCGAGGCATCGAGGCAAACCCAGCCAAGATCAAGGCGATCGAAGCAATGAGGCCTCCTGGCCGCATCAAGGACGTCCAGAAGCTTACTGGATCTCTCGCTGCTCTTAGCCGCTTCATATCGAGGCTGGCTGAGAGGGCCCTTCCCTTCTTCAAGCTGTTGAGGAGGTCCGGTCCATTTTCATGGACCGAAGAGGCTGAACAGGCCTTCCAGGAGCTGAAGCAGCACCTCACCTCGCTGCCAGTATTGGTGGCACCAGAACCCGGTGAGCCGTTGTTTCTGTATCTTGCTGCATCTGCGGAGGCGGTCAGCATGGTCCTGGTCGCCGAAAGGATGGAGCAAACCCGCCAGGGGAGCACTAAGGTCCTCTTGGCCAAGGATGGTGAGCCGGACCCCGGACACGGGGGCCCGTCAGCCTCACCCCAGCTTGAAGGTCCGGGCCCCGCACAGGCAGGCCCGGAGGAGCCTCATCCCATTGGGAGCCCAGAACCACTGGGGGCCCAAGGGACAGATGCGGTGGACAAGGGCGAACCGGACCCAGGAACTAGGATCCGGACCGTCCAAAAGCCAGTCTACTACGTCAGTGAAGTCCTCCACGAGGCAAAGGCCAGGTATCTTGAGACGCATAAGCTTATCTATGCAATACTTATTGCGTCCAGGAAACTGCGCCACTACTTTCAAGCACACCGAGTTGTTGTAGTGACCTCTTACCCATTAAGAGCGATCCTACACAATTCCAACGCCACAGGCAATATCGCCAAGTGGGCAGCAGAGCTGGCAGAGTTCCAACTGGAATTCCAGCCACGCCATGCGGTCAAAAGCCAGATCCTGGCTGATTTCATAGCGGAGTGGACTCCTTCCCCAAGCAACCCTGGAGGTCCGGCCATAAATGTTGGACCCCCGGAGCCGGAAATCAGGACACCAGCCTTCACCGAGCCTCACTGGACACTCTTCTTTGATGGGTCCGCCCGCGAGAAGTGGGCCGGAGCTGGTGTGGTCCTCATCGACCCAAACGAAGATCAGCTGAAGTACATGGTGCACCTTGAGTTCAAGGCCACCAACAACATGGCGGAATACGAGGCTCTGATCTTCGGCCTGACCCAAGCCCTCTCATTGGGGGTCCGGCAGCTTCTGGTGAAGGGGGACTCCCAGCTAATCATTAAGCAGGTCCGAGGGGATTGCAACTGCAATAATCCCCAGCTCGCGGCATACCTCATACACGTGAGGAAGCTCGAGAAGGACTTCGACGCTTTGGAACTACAACACGTTCCCCGCGAGCACAACTCAGCAGCAGATGATCTCTCTGCGAGAGCATCTACCTGGGCTTCTGTGCCTGAGGGTGTCTTTGAAAGACGGCTGCTGAAACCTACCGCCCAGCCTCCCGAGCCGGGTGACGGGAATCAAGCTGGCACCTCGAAGCTAGCGGTCCCGGCAGTATTCCACCTATGGTGCCCAA